>NW_020897717.1:5377452-5379952 GCF_003984885.1 Neopelma chrysocephalum
CTATTTTTGGCAACTAACGATCTTTATTAGATTACTGTACAGCAGACATTCAAGCCCTCTCAAAAATAAAAGGTTCACAAATTTTAATATTGAGCTATTTTTCACACTACTTTGTTGATTATGAAGATGTCCTTGTACATGTTTTTAGAGAAACAAATGCAATGCTGTGTGGGACAAACAAAACAAAACTAATTAAACTAAAGCCATCTTCACAGTAATTTCAAATCACTCCTAAATGCTTTTTATTTCTTACTAGACAAGTATTTTCCAACAGGAGTTTGAATATGAAACTCATACCAGCTATAGCAGGGACATAGTACTCAGTTCTAGGATAAATGGTTGGTTTGCATTGCCCCTGGTCTTTATCTAACACCGAGAATAGGCTGCTTTTTATCAAAAGAGGAATAAATTGCTGTTATTGTGATGTTAGCCCATCACTTGGCATTGCAATTCAAGTTTTTGTGAGAAAGAAATGTATGATCTAACTGCGACTTGACCTATGCCTTCTGAGATCCATCTAGGTGCTCTAATGGAGCATAAAAAGTACTGAATATAAGGACATGCAAACCGGTAGTGAGGAAATTTGTTTGAGAAGAAGAACGAAGAGAAAGGAACTTTCACAAGCTTGTGGTTTATGTACTGTCCAATTTGTTACATATGGAAGAACGCTTATTCCTGCATTGCAGTTCTTTTAATTAATGTACTTCAGCATGATTCTCCACACTTGCTTGCATCTAGTACCTTCCTCTCTCAGTCATGGCCTCTGCCTCTCTCTCTTTTTTCAACATTTTAAAAGTGTCGTGGTTTTAGAGACTGTTACTGAGAAGTCATTAAAATGGTCTGTTAAACTGTTAAGAAAATCAGATATCGCTCCTGTTTCTTTGTGGGATTTTTGTCTTTCCAACAACAAGAAAAATCATATTAAATGTTTATCCAAAATGTGGGCCACAATATATCCCAATATAAACTAATTCAAGGGAGATAGTTTTCTTACACTATAAAATCCTTTGGCTGTTATATTATCAAAAAAGATGTGTTTTTTTAAAAGCCCTTTCTAGGATAGTAGCATTTAGATTTTAGTCCTGATAAAGGCTCACTTTCCATTCATAGTCAGAACCTAAATGTGCTCTTCTTGTACCTAAACAGATAATAAGCACTCAGCACACTCCCCCTTCTTGACACAACACACTGAGACTAATCACACATAATTGGAGAGGAGGAGCAGAGGGGCTGGGCAGGCTATTGTGTCCAAAGGACAAATGGTCAGTTTATGAGGCTTTTGTCTGATGCATAATTTCTTATACATCTACAGGAGGAAAAGTCCTGCTGGAAAAAAACATATACCCATACATAGAGAAAAAAAGCCTTCAACACTGAAGCAAATGAGGACATTTCAATCATGAATAGAAAAATCAACAGTGAAATTAAAAAAAAGCAGAAAAATCCAAGTATTCAATAGGTGCACTTTTAAAAGATCTTAAGACAACTATTTCCTTACTAGTTAAATGTCAATGGATTCACTTCTGTACAAGCAGTTATATAAGCCCACAAAGTATATTTTTCATATATTTTCAAATACACCTCAAAAATAGCATTTAAACAAATTAAAAAAGTACATGCAAGTTTAAAGGCACAAAAGAGAAGGAAGCCAGCTTTACACCTTTGTTAATGCATGAATGTGAAGTCTGATCAGTTTTAGGCTGGAATATAACTGGAAAAATAAGTTCTAAAATGATACAAAAAAGATGTCTCAATGTTTACACTCTGTAAAACAAGCCACAATATCTTCCTCAGAATTTAGATTAGAATGATGAGTCAGGAACATAAGTGGGGGAAAATGAACATTCCCCCCTCTCTGACCATTCACATACATGGATTAATTTTCAGTAGTCCATCTTAAAACAAAAAAAGGTGTCATCTTCTATCTGTGTTTGGTTAAAATGAGAAGAAAAGGGTAATGGAGGTTTTCCTCATATGTATCTTTTTCTTCTTTTTTCAACTGCAAATAAAAAATGGATAAAGTGAGCAAACTTTATGAAAGCGTTTTTAAAATACTGACAGTGCTTGCTTAAGTATATTTCTGGGTACAAATGATACTACTAAAGATTAAACATTTAATAACTACAAAAATATCTTAATGTCAAATACTATCACAGGTATGGAACCGTATGTCAAATATTATCAGGAGTTGGTCAGTTTGTAGACAAACTAATTCATGCAATAAATAGTTGAACACTACTTATAAAAAAAGTGAGGTCCCATATTGCTGTACTAAATAAATTATATTCAAGTGAGATTTAAGGCCTGAATTAATTCCACTAAGCAAGGAACTTTAGAACAAAGGCTAGAAGTTTATCCCTAATCAGCCTAACTACTGCTTATATTTGGTATTTAAGATCGACAACTGTTTCAGACATCTGAAATATCATAATCTTACCTGAAGGTTTATATAAGTGCAAGGCTGTAATGCAGTTCTTGATGGGCTTATTCATTAATTCTA
>NW_020897717.1:5384952-5699444 GCF_003984885.1 Neopelma chrysocephalum
ATGTAAGCAAGCTTAGAAATCACGCTCAGATAAGTGCTTTTGACCTAAATCTTGTAGCGCCTCGATCTGACATATAACCCCGCAACTGTGAAATTCTGTATGAGATTTAGCAGTTTGAAGCTGCCAACTGACCCAGCCATAAAGCAGCCAGAGATAAGGATTTACGGTACGATATGATACAATTAGACATTCACCTCCTATTTATTTCAGCCCATTTCAGTATTTAACCTATTTAAAAGTTGCAAGCTTTTTATTAAAATGTAAATGCTAGTGTGCTGTATACTTATAGGTAGCTAACAAGAACAAGAAAAGACTCATAAATTAGATTTCTATGAATGAAAAGGGTAAACAGGAGGTGCTTCTGCAAAACTCTTCTAGACATGCAGAGATAAAGGATGGCTCTTCCACACAAAATAATCAGATACAAAAATAGCTGTTCAGAAACAGCACACCTAAGGAGTACTTTAATCAAACATTTAGGTTACCTGCCAAAAGGACCATGATCTCTTCAAAATGCAATGCGGATTAAAGTGTTATCTAACACGAGCAGAAAACTAACCTTGGAGTGGAAGTTCGAAATGTGTTCATCATAATTTTCATGTCTTTGGATAGAGAAACCAGCTTTTTCAGCTAGATTGCAAAACTGGTTTAAAGTATTCCCTCGGCATGGAGCAAATACCATTGCTTTTCCCTGGAACATTAAAAAGAGAACTTATACATTTTTAAAACTGGAAAGGAACCAGATATAACATAAACCTGACTAAGCTTTTAATACGCTTAAGATGGAAAAGTCAATTGTTCTCTTGGTAAAATACTAAAATATGGTAACAAGTAATTGTTCAAAATATGCAAGATGTCTGTGATTAATTAAATGCAATCTAGAAAGTAATAAATAAATATTTTCTTTAGAAAACTCCCATCTGCTTCTTTTCATATAATAATGATGTCTGTGGATTACCAAAATAAACCAGAAAAAGCATACAAAACATACACTCAATGAAAAATCCATTTGTTAGCTCATGACCACGCAAAGACTGTAAATAATGATTTTCTTTTTTCTCTCTCACACATAGAAGACTACCTCCCATTCACTGTCAGTGGAATTACAACAATATAAAACAAGGCAAAGTGGGAGGCCAATCAGACCTGATCATTAATTTTTCAAAGATATTTTAAACTACCTGAGCAGTGCAACTAAATTTGACCTTAAAGTGGTAAATTGCATTTAAAGCAGGAATTAATGTTCTTGAATACTAATTCAGGTTCTTGCAAGATGATCAGGCCATTTATGATGCCCAGGCAACATATTATGGTCCATTACCTAAATTTTTGTTCATCCTTCTGTATTTAAGAAAACAAAAATGACTGTACCTTGAACTGATATATTTTAGACACCCTGTGCAAAGTACTTGCCCAAAACCTAACCTACTTGATAGAGCAACTCTCGAAATCTTATTTGCAAAAATAATTAATTCTAATTGGCTGAATTCTGTGTTCTGTCACATGGAAAGAAAAGTGGTTAAAGAGCTGTAAACAAAGGTTAATATCAGCCAACAGCATATCACACTGAGGGGAGCCACAAAGTTTACTCTGAGTTCCTGTATTTAACTTGTTAATGAGAGCTAAGACTAATTTGTGAAGTGCTGTAATCAACTGAAAAGACAAAAAATGTTTTTAGGGAACTAAAAAAGTTATAAAAGGATTAGATGCTGTAGAAGTATATTTAGCTTGAGAAAATGCAATCTGTATACCACAGGAAAAGGGTGATCAGGGCAGAGAATTTCAATAGGAATTCAGGAAAGTTACAACGCTGACACAGATACTTAGTGAGAAGAATAGGAAACAAATCTGTGTCTTACACATGCATATGTACATAAAAATAATGCACAGTGAAACAGCAATAAAAACGCTACATCAATACATATCGTACCAATGTGTACTTAAAAGATTCCAACCATTAATACCACAGCACTATATTTATTCTCACAACATCTCTCTGTGAGATAGGGAAGTACTGTTATCCTCATCTTTCTCACGGGAAATTTAAGCACAAAGGAGATTTAGGGCAATATCTAAAGCAACTCAACTTCTCTTCATTTATGTAGCTGTAACTTTAACTCTATGGCTAAATATGAGGTGTAAAGGGGTGTAACTCTTGTTGAAGGCACTGGAATTGTTTATGTAAATGCTAGGTCTGAATATAGGCTCAGCTCAGGATGAAAAACATTAAACACAGGAAATTCACATTCGGTTCCCTCATATCCCTGGCACGCTTTAATGTCATCAAACAGAAGTGGGCAGCAAAGGAAGCCTTCAGCTGAGAAACCTCCTCCTCCTGCTGCCATCTCACGCTCCCCAGAATGTTGTTCTGCAGAGACTCTTCCTGGCATAAGAAGGATGAGACTTCTCTGAGTCCCTCATCTTCATGATCACTGTAATGATCACGTCCCTCACCCAGGGCCTACTGACTACATGATTCATGGGGACCTCAGATATGACTAAACCTCATGAAAGGGGGCTGCACACTCTACTTTGGTCACTGATCCAGCAGTTCTGATGAGGAAGCAATGCTCAGACAGCAGCACCCCTTCACTCCATTTGGAGTCAACTGTCCATGTGGTCATTCCTTCTCATGTTCTCTGCAGACTACTTTCAATTAAATTTGAAAGAGAAATACAGTAAAATAGAATGTACGAAATATCCATATGAAATATCTCTTAAACCCAGAGAGAAAATCTTGAAATAACTTCAAAAAAGGGGAATGGCCTTTTATGGAAATCACTACACAGTTACTTTTGGCCAGCTCCTTTGTGTAAAAACCCATTCATCTGTTGACTTTAGTGTGCATCTAAAATACTTGAGGCTCTTGCCCTCACTGATAAAAAACAAGAAATCATGATTAAAGTTTAATACCACAATAATCTCAAAACTGGTGTTCAATTCTGGTCTATAATAATCTGGGTTGAAAAAACTTTTTTGTCAACTGCCTGATCTCTGTGATTCTGCTACCTGTTGTAGGGCTTCATTCACATTTCCAATTATAAAAGAAATGTGAATTTCATGTGTGGTTTTCATTTCTTGGTTACTGTACAATAAAAAAAGTAGACCACTGACTTGGTTCTATTCTTCATTGACTATCCCGAGTTTAATTCTAATTCAAAAGTATCTCCTGGGATAATGTTTAAAGGATGAAGTTTAAAGCTCAAAATGGCTTTTCCTCAGCTGGGAAAATACTTCCATTAAATTTGGGAACAAAATTCAGAGCTAAACGTCAGTTATAATAGTTTGAAGGGTCAGTAAAATGCTACAATAAGACAGTGGGACAGACGTTCATATTTTGGATGTGACTATGAGCAAGTTTACTCATCATCATCATTAAATGCAGTCTTACTTGCTGGTACTAATCACAGCTCAACAGCATCCCATTGACTTCCTTGGGATTTTGAATGGATAGGCCTCAGAAGAATCAAAGCCTTGACAAAAAATTGTTCTTAATCAGGGAAATATGCAAACAAACAAATGCTTATTCTGAGACTGAAATTTAAAGTATATTTTAATGATATAAAAAATAAAACTAAATGTTGGCAAATCAATTCAAGTAGCTTCAGAGAAATAAAATACAGCCATTCAAAATAAATTTGTTTGATGTAGAATTTCTATGCCTAATTCTTTGAATGGGTTTACAGGTGACATCTGCCTTTTTGACAAATTCAGATAGAAATTTCAGCCCTCAGTAACTCTGTGAACTGTTTATTTCTGCCTCTGTGAATTTTTGGTCCTGTCTTCCTATGCCAATGCAACTGTCCATGGGGCCAATACTATGAATCAGATGACTGAAATAACCAGTCCTATGCCAAGGAAACCAAAAAGTTACCCAAAACACATCATAAGGATGTGCCATAAGGATGTGCCATAAGGATTCTAACAGCCACAAATAACATCCTTAATGAAAAAGGAAATACCACAGATGAATTTTAAACTAGCAGTAAGAATAGATTATGTGTTCTGAATTTCTTCTTCAAGACAGCTTTGCAAGGATACCTGTAATTTTCTGTTTACTCCACTTTTTCTTATGGTATTGTTGGTTATTATTTTTCCCAGACTCTTCTAAACCAAAAAGGAAATGCGACTTCTAAATTTGAGACAAAATAATTAATGTAGAAGAGCGAACTTAATCGAAGAAGTTTATGCCTTAGCTTAGGCATAAACTAATGCCCATAAGCTATTCTTAATTATTGCAACTGGTAAATTAATTTATTTTTCCTTTAAAAGTCAAAGTATAGTGTCATTTAGTAAAGTGTCCTCTGGTGTTATCCTTAGATTTATATAGGTTAACAAGAACAGTAAAATTGATAACTATTTTGTACTTGTGACTGTATCTTCTTTTGGGATCTCAAATGAGTATACCCTTTTATTTGGGTCTTTCAAACCACGAAAGCATATGCTTGAAGGCATCTCTGTTGAACATGTAATTTTTGGACAAAAGAGCTCATTTAACGTGCCTGTACTCCCAACTTCTACCCCACAGTTTGCTGTCCTCTTAGTTATGAATTACAGTAATTTGCAAGGCCATGCCATAAATGGATATCCATCCATATAGTCATTCATAAAGTGGATTAGGCAAGTTTAAGTTTAGTTAAAAATACAGTTTGGATAGCGGTCCAAAAGTCTGCAATAGAAATTCCTGCAAGGAGCAAGAATTTCTTAAGCTAGCTTTGCTGATAAGAAATAGGATCCATGGCCTAAAATGCACAGCAAATAAATGCTATGCTATTAATACAGGCTATGCTATTAATCACAACGTGCTGAAGCAAGCAAGATTAGGAAGACAGGCAACAAAAAGCCATCTCCCTTTACTCCATCTATGTTCACAAAGACTGTAGCTCATATGCCCTGAAAAACAAAGGCTTGTAATGAATTTGAATAAGCTGACTAGAGTTAAAAAGAAAAAGTCAGGACAGTTTTGGTTTAAATTCAGGTTAACAATTCCTAAATTATCTAGATTGTTGCCTAGACGGCAACACTACTTAAAATTCAGGCCACCCTGCCTTTTAAATCAAATTCTCTGGTTGGCTAATCAGCCCAGCTGATTAGAATGTGTGTGTCTGTGTATGCATATACAGACATATGTGCATATGTGTTTTTGGCACTACAGAGCACCAGACCATGTTCAACTATAAGCAGGAGAGAAAGCAACTAACAGCTCTTCTTCCACTCCAGCCAGAGGCTCCAACCAGGCCACAGTTACCACTGCACCTCTTCTACACTTTTCCTGCCACTCATGCTTTTCTTCCCCAGTGTCCTTCCATGGAGCCAGTACAAGTGGCCTACGGGAATATCTGAAGAACCAGTTTCTGACATGGATCTGGTCTGAAAAAAAAATCTTTTTGTATTTTTTTTAACTGGGATCAACTTTGTGTTCCAGATCACCTGTGGTCCCAAAAATTATTGCACTTGGACAAACATTGGTACATCATAAAATTCAAAACTCGTCACTCTGGGCAGGAGCTGCTTAACCTCTCCTTATTGCCACTGACAGAAATATCCAGGTAACCTTTTCCTCAGGGTGGCTACTGTCTCCTGTCTTCCTGGCAGCTTTGCCCCACAGCTCATTAAAATAATTCAGTCTTAAGTAACTTGCCTTAGGTCACTCAGGAGAGTCTATGATAGAACCGAGAATAGAAACCTGATCACTCTAAGCAAAGAATGGGATTACTAACATTACTAAAATGACTCAGTTTCTTAAGCCTTTGCATGTTTGGGTCTTCTATTTATTTTACAGAGAAAATCTCTTGTACAAAAAGTACAATATAAATTTTAAATAAAATATGGAGAATGCATTGCTAGCAGGAAATACTTTTGTTTTGAAATGGAAAGTTTACTTTACTGGAAGATTTGGATGTTAACCATGAGAGAGAAAATTCCTGTCACAAACTCCTGCTTAGACCAATTACTTCATGTTTTCTCCTTTTCTCATTTTGCTATCTTACATTTTTTTTGAGATTTGAGATTATAGATATAATATATATATTTTATATATGCATATACCAGATTTTTTTTGCCTGTAGATCTCTCTGATTTAAACAGACTAACAGATTTAGATCAATAAAATATTTCCTGAGTGACACTCATAGAACATATAATCATTTTATGAAGAGCACAATTTCGCTATTTTCTAAGGTATAAAACATGTAAACACAGAGCTTACTCAATGGAAAAATGTTTTGAGCCACAGTATATGTATAAGGGTTTTTTTCATTTTAAATAAACATAAAGGAAAAGAAAAAATATTCTTTCAGAATAAATAAATACACAACGACAAAGGTTACAATTGAAGGGATTAAAAATGACAGAAGCCAACATAAAAACTTTCAATATTGTATTTTACTTTAATATGAAGACATTATTATCAAAGGAAAATACTTGAGAAACACTTTGATAAAAATAATCTGACGCTATCTTTGAAGCGGTTTCATTTATTTTACTACCCACTGTGTTCCTTATCAGAAGGCCAAGTATAAGAAGTTTCCTAGTTTATGATTAGGAAAGAATCTGATAGATTAGAAGACTCAATTGAAGTTGGACATAATAAGTATTAAAGTATTACATGACATTAATCCTGCCATTCCATTACTCTCTCAATCATTGTGCACAGACTAATTATTCTGAAGCCAGTGTTCAGGAGAAAATAGAAACATACTTACACTGGGTTGGAGTAATCTCTTTATTGCATCAACAAGGCTAGCTCTGTACCGGTCCAGAAACAGGCTGACATTGAGAAGAGAACAGAATCCAGATTAAAATGGGTTTTCAATTCTAATGATACTAATGCAGATAAGTACAAGGCTAATTACATATGTTTACACAATGCTGTAAAAGAGAAACTGTGGTTTATATTTCTATGCAGTGCAGGCTCTTTTAACATTAGAAATACATAAAATGAAATACAATCTAAACCAAAGCTAAATTAACAGCCTGAAACAGTTCTTTATATAGCTGAAATTCACTGATCATACATGCTAGCTATTAAAATAGTACTGTATCAGAAATGAGGATCAATATAAAAAGTTAGCATTTTACATGTTTTTTTATACAAGGGGGTTGGAAGTTTTAAGTGTTTTCTATTGTATTTCAGGTGTTACTATTAAGGGTATTTTTTTTTCCTTTTACCTTCACAGTTTTGGCATTAATTCTTACTTGATATGCATATTTGTTATAAATATATATCTATCTCTATCTATCCTCATAAAGATTTACAGGATCTTACCTCCTCTCTCTCTCAAACACTGTTCAAATACAATGGCCCAGATTGTACAGAGTTGTCATCTCTCAAGAGTGCAATCCTTCATCTCCAGCATGGGTCCCGCAAGGATAGCAGCAGAGTCAATTTTCCCATGCAATGTTGCCAACACGCTCAGCCCTATTTTGGCGTGATTACCTCATGATTTGAGGGGATAATTCATTCTTCATGCCCCTCAGTACCTTAATGTATATACTAATAGTGGCAACCAGGGTGCCAATCACTCTTGACTAGATATTTGTGGACATGTAGTTACTGTGGATGAGTGCATTTACAATGGTTAGTGAACAACCATCTGATAGCAACTGATGCCTTTCAGTCCTTACTACTGTGGGCTGCATTTATATTGGTGATTCAGATAAGAAACTCTATCAAGCAGGCCACAGATAACGCGATTTTTTTTTTCTTCTTTTTTTCTTCCCCCACATTTTCTCTGTAATAAAACTGCTTCCCAGCTTGTATCAAGTTCAAGTTTAACACTACATGGCATTTTGTCCATTCTGTAAGGTTTTTTCCCTATACTCCCCTTCCCTTTATTCTCAAACTTCTTTTCTGAAAAGATGTAGGTAATTTTTTTTTTCCAGGTTAGAAATTCTAAAAGAACATGAAGAATATATGGAAACTCTGAAGAGAAAAAAAGTAATCTGCCAACCACAGGCCTCTCATGAAGAACAGAAGATGTGTGTATATTTAGACACTCCACAGCTACCAAGGAGAATATAATATTACATAACGTAGAGTCAAGCAGCTGTGTAAGAGCTGTGAATTTTTGCTACTGGGGAATAAACAAACAAAAAAGTCTATCAGAAAACTTTAAGTGACCAAATTTCATCCGCAAAAACTGGCAGAACCTCATATTGTTGAGAAAATATGGTAGAATGGGTATCAACACACATCTTAAAGAACATTTAATAGAGAAGTATGACCTTCTGAATTTCTTCTCAAGAATATGAAGTATTAGCTATCAGCTTCTCTGATAGCCTGGCTCACAAGAAAATTTAAACTTGTGCAATTGGCATGATGGCTCCCCCTCAGCCTTGATTTATCTTACTGGAAGAACCTTATTGAAAAAATGTGAGTTAAATTTAATTCATTGAAAGAGCAGCTCTTATATCTGATGTCTCTTGGGTGTTTTAATGACATTCACCTCAGGTTGATCCCTATATAGATAGATGTCCTAAGACACTACTTCACTGGGAACTTAACCACCTGCAGAAGAAATGGAATACATGATTCCTCTCCCAAAAGAATAGCTAAAAGTAATTAATTTTCTTCCACATCATCACAAGTACTCACACATTTAAGACTTCCTGGGATCCTGTGTAAACAGAAGCACATTCCAAATGAAAAGTGCATTTATACTATTTTTATTATTGAAAGCAGTGTAGTGGAAACACTATCTTGGGGCAGCTTACCAGTGTTAAAATCTCTTTTTCATGGACCTGAATACCATTCTCTCTTTTTACAATGAGATAGGGACACAACTGCTGCTACCAATCTTGTTCCTTCACAATGAGAACTACAGGCCTTTTGTCCACCAAAAACTGTGAACTGAGTGTCTGAGAACTTTAAAGGGTTACATGATCTGCTAGATTAGACAACCTCAATAATACCTCTTCTGTCCAACCCCAGCTGACATTTTGGTGGTATGGGAGGTAGACTCTTAGCCCTCTTACCGTAGGAAACCTAGATAACCTGAGACAGTTGCCCCAAGTTGTTCCTGCCCTCCAAAAGGCCTGTCCCTGGGAACAAGACCTACTTAATTGAACACAGTTTGATATTGTGGTTTCCAAACTGTTGCTCTGTGAGCCACGCACTCTGACCAGAAGGAGCAGAGAAGACTGGAAGCAGTGTTAATGCAATGCAGTGACTCCAGGAAACATCTCTATCCTCCACCTGAGTCAGGGGATGCTTTGAATGAGGAAAATACTGAAGAAGTCATTAGATAATCTATGCTGCAGACAGGAACAGCATAGGATTTGACCCACGCAAGGGGATTTAGTCACGCAATTTCTCTTACCAGTAGAATTTGTATGACTAAATATTACCACAGCCTACTGAAAATGTACCCAAAAGCATCCTTCAAAGCTCACAGCACACACGTTCCTGTGTAAACTGCTCTAGGTGACCCTGCCTTGGCAGGGGCATTGGACTAGATGATCTCCAGAGGTTCCTTCCAACCCTAACAATTCTGTGATTCTGTGAACCACTCAGTAAAATTAGATAATGTATTTTTCCAAACCATTCACACTCAGTTCTCACACCTCAGTTCAAATTTGGCTTAGCTTGCCATTACTTTAGTGGTAATATCTCATGTTTATGTAGTGAGGACACTGTGAAAGCAGTAGCTCAGGACAGGAATAGCAAGGTTTTCTTGGGTCAGCAAGGAAGTTTTGAATCACAGCAGTAGAGAGGTGAGAACACAGTTGATGATTTGGTCTTTGTTTAGGCAATGCTCTTAACCTGTGAAATCTTGATGAACAGGCAGGCAACCTTGTCACCTCTCTTCTCTCTTATTTTTTTTTCTTACATTTTAAATTACCATCAAAACAAAAAAAAAGAAAGTTTATACCAAAACGGTACAGAAGTAACAATAAGCCACAAGGAAACAAATAAAAAACCCAAGTAGATTCTCAGTTTGCTTCATGGTGATATTTGTTATGCTGAACTTATTTTTCTTTTTGCATGCTTTGCGATTGTTAAAAGACCTGGGTTTACAGGTGTACTTCAGACATTATTAAATGTGTAGTGTTTAATGTGTAGAGCCCTTTATCCTTTTGTTCGCCTTCAACTACATGGGTGATACAAACTGAAAAAACCCATTCCTTCCATGTGGTCAGGTTCCAATGCACTTGAAAGTGTGTGCAAGAAATCAGGCCTAAAAAGAATAATAAGTTTAAATGGAAGAAGGACAGAGGCCTTACTGCATTCTGGCAATAAACTAACAGAGACAAAATAAGGTATTGTAAGGTATTTAAAGAATACTTTCATTTCAGTTCTACATTCCTGGCAAAGACACAACTCCCCATGACTTCAGCAAAAATCTCAGCAGTGAAAGTAATGTGGGATAGCTCCCCCTGGCCTCTGTCGTGTGAACACTTATGCATGTGCCAAACTCTAAGAATAGAATCATTGTAAGTAAATAATAAATATTATGCATTTCCAACAATATGGGGGTATAAACCTTATACCACCTCTACATTAAATTATTTGTGAAAACTTGTTTTACAATAAAGTGAAAGATAAAGATTTTTTTATTGTCTCAGTCCTACTGGCTTTGACTCTCTCTTTGGATTAAAAATCTCAGAAATTTTTTTCTCAATAAAGGAAAGTACATACACTATTTTAATCATCAGAAATTTGAGGCTCACAAGAGCTGTGGAAGAGTCTTTGTTTTGGCCTGTCAATAGAGGCATCTGTTATTTCTCCTCTTCTATTCATACTCACAATTCCAGCGCCTGTATGACTTTATATCCACAAGTGTAGGTCAAATGAAAGTCAAAAATTCTGGGAGCCCTCACCTGGCCTTAAAATTCCCCCTCAAAAATATGAGATGGGTGGATATACTTTAAAGATTCTGTTATTTCAGTATTTTTTCACTGTATCCTCCTTCCAGGTGTAGCCTCACCAAGAGTTTTTTTCTTCTTATTTTTATCTCATAGTTGACATTTTACAATTTTACAAATTATTTCAGACCTGCTGAACCATGAAACTATTTTTATTGTCAAAATCCTGAATGGTTAAATAATGGCTAGCTTTCACAGTTTGCCTCTTATTTATTTTATAATCTAGTTGAGCTACTAAATTTAGCTGTTAACTAATAGACTGTTTGTTCTGGGAAATAACTTATTTTCCACTCCTGCACACAAGGTTTATGAAAGTCTGACTGTAAATATATGAATATAAACATATCCCTGCTTGCTGTAATCATGTACATTTTTCCTTGAATCTCCATGTGGATTTGGAATATGTTTATGAATAGAGCTTGTTTTCATGTAAATGGGATCAAGCAGTACCACTGGTTAGCTATTCAGAGAATCAGACAATATCACCCTTGCTGGAAATACTTCAATAAAAATTTATCCATGTACCTAATATTCGAACTCCGATTTTTTGCTTTTTAGTTCTCTGTTCTAATCTCAGATTTTATTGACTGACAATGAGCTATATGATGGTGTTAAACTAAATGCAATCTATTCTATCTGTTTTTATCACTGCATACTTCAGGTTTCAGCCGAGGAGCTAGAAGAAAAGGGATTTTTTTTTTCCTCTTCAATGGCAGCCCAAAAAATTCAGAGAGCAAAAATCCTGCCAACTGTTCTCAAACCGATTCTATATCTCGGAAGAGAAGTACATGAAAATGAAAAGATGATTTGAGTTTGATAAAGCATGGAACATTTCTTTCCCCAGCCTTTTCATGTACCAGAAAACCTAGTGTCCATAACTAAAAGAATGATTTCTAAAAGAAACAAACAATGAAGGGATTTTCATGCTTATTAAACTATATATATATGGGCACCTGCAATAAGAAAATGCAGATAATTTGTGAATAAAACCACATACTTTCAGCGAACCTGCACATTTCTATTTATTGTTTAGAAATCTATAAATATTTATACACTTACCTGCATCTTAAGTGCTTCAAAATAAATGTACAAAATGCAGGGATTGCAAATGCATTATGTATTTTACCTGTCATGTTTGATTCTTTGTTTCCTAAAGAAACTACACTATTTCCAAACAGACTGAGAGGAGTATTAGGCATGAATATTACTGAAAAAAACAACTTAAGTCTTGCTCCACTCTGCTGTACTCCCAGCACAAATAGGATGACATGGTGTGAGTATCAAGAATACAAGAGAAGGCACAGCCAGGTTGTTTTGATATTTGTGTGAAGAACAAATTTAACTCTAAATCTCTTGGCAAGACCTTGCTTCACCCACATAATCTGGAGAACATCCATATGTGAGCCTTGTCTAAGCCTCCGAGAAGACTGCTGCCCTCCTGCTCATGTCCGCCAGCACTCTGATCTGACTTTCATACTTAATCTGATCTAATCCTGTCCAGCATTAACTTCATCTGTGCAATGAAACCTGGAGTATCCATTCTAATATTTGGTGAGGAAGGCATTTACTAAATTACTTGCTGAAATCATATGGTGTTGTTTAGCTCCTTATTTTAATCAGATGATGCATCTCTGAGGCACATTATCAGCGATTAGTTAGAAACCCTTCTCTGTCCTTTTTGGGAACAAAGAACTTTTCAGAAATTAAATGCTAAGAGAAATGAAGCACTGTTGCATTCTGTCAACAAATAGGTATTAGAAAATGGCAAAAAGACCACTAAATACACTTTCTCCAGTGCTATACAAAACCAATAACTTTTCTGAAATAAGAAGAGTTTGAAAAATATGAAAGGGAAAAAAAAAAGCTTTAGGGGAATATTTTATAAGAAGCCACTTAAAAAAGAACATTGTTTAAAAAGACAATAGACAGCTTCGTACTTCTCTTCGCTTTTTCCTTTAACTATTTCTTAATAAAGTACAGAAATTTGCTGAACTGAGCTGTCCTAGCAAGTCCCTTTTTTCAGAATTTGGTCCCTCACAACAGTTACGTGTCACAAAACATAAATAGCTCTTTTTTTGTTGTAGACATTTAAAGGGTCAAGAGCAAATATCCATGAAGGGAAAACAGATTTGTTTAAAAATATCTACTCTCCTAAATAAAATTTGCACAGCTCTTTTTTTTACCCTGTCTACATTTCTATAACACAAATTATTAATAATGTACCATTTTTAAAGCTAGCACACAGCACATATAGCACAGCACAATCCTGCAAATGCAGTATCAGAGAACGGTTGTGTCAATAATCAAATCTATTTGCATAAATTATTAAACAATACACCATAGTGCAACATGTATCTACCTTTTCATAAATTAAGTGCAGTACTCTTATTTTTCTTACTATGAATTATCTTACAATTAACATATGCCTGTGTAAATAATATAAAGCCTATATCTACAAATATTGATGTCAAATTGATTTAAGGAACAAAATGTGGTGGTGGGGAAAAAGAGGTTTGAAAATCTCTTTTTCCTTGGAAAGACATTCCAGGGAGCAAAAAATATATCCCCTTATATCAATAGTCAGATCTTTCCTAAGAAGTAAGCTAATTGAGCTGTTTGTGTTGATAAACTCCCTTTTCTCCAGACTGTTCCTCACTGAGCCATAATTATTTGCAATTTGCCTAAGTCGTCCATTTACTGATACGTCAAGCATGAAACAGAGGCAATTCCAGAAAATGGAAATGCTTCTCAAAATCAATCTTTGGGAAATAATGTGGTAGAAGTTACTGTGTGATAGAAGACTACCTTATAACTGTCACATGGAGATGAATATTAATTTGTTGAGGTTAAGGTGGCTTTGTGCTTCATTTGTTGACTTTGCTTAGCCATCAGCAAGCAGCACAGTACAATTACTCCAGCAAAGCTATTTTTCTAACATGAGTTTTATGATTTTTATGTACTTACCAGTCAGCACACATAACAATGTCAAAATGTCCTTCCAGTTGAGAGACATCTGTCTCATTATCCCATCGTAAAATGCTAGAGGAAAAAAAAGATTTAAAATAAAAAGAAAAAAGGACTTACATTTTTCATCTTGAGATTTTTAAAGTACTAATATTATTCTGATGTGACACCGAAGTGTTTTAAAAAGTGCACACTCGTTACTTTCAAAGATGAACGTAAAAATCTTATTCTGTACATTTTTAAGGTTTTAAATCTCAAAGCTGAAGAGCTATTTTTCATTATAGCAGAAAGGCAATCCACATAGGTTCTGATGAGTGTATCACCAACAAACACGCCTTTCTGAATTAGTGACACACGCACAGCTTCAGATTTTTACCCCTTAACACTACTACATGAACAAGTGAAGTCAAAGTATTGACAATCTGAATGAAACACAAATCTGCAGAATAGATGTGAATTCATGGATCTCTGTTGCATCAGGCAGGCAAGTCAGTTGTGTTTCTCATTGATGAAGTGAGCATTCACTTGGGCTGAAGGGAGGAGGGACAGGGTGAAAAAATGCCAAGCTTAACTTCAATGCCAGCTATGTTGCCTCAGGCAAGCTTAAAAATACAGCAGTGCTGACTCTGTCAACACCTATTCTCTCATAGGTGATAAGCTATTTAATTCTAAGGTACCCAGTAGTAGGCAAAATTTCACATATGTACAAAGTTCTTTTTTTGGTGATAAATGCTGCTGATTTATGTAGCTGCCACAAAGAATTTCAATACTTTACTCCCATCTAAAAAATAGCAACTAGTATTGGAATGTACTGCATACTTTAAATATCATTACCCATAAGATTTGAAGCTGCATTTCTATTTCTAGGCTATTTTTAAAAAGGAATCTATCCTTCTTTTTCATTTCCTGGTTATTTATAATAGAAAGTAGATAAATATTTATGGGAAAAGCACTCGTGGGGGAAGGATCTAATCTGATCTTGTCAGGTTGTGCATGCTTATCTCAGTTTTGTATGAGTCTTGACCAAACAGACCCTTTAGTCTTCCCGCAGCTATAATCTACTTCTGGTTAAAAGCCATCTCCATTCACATCCTACTCCTAATATTTAACCGAGGATCAGTTTATAACGTGTTCATTCAGAAATGTTCCCTAAGTATACAGGAAAAAAGGGAATTTTGTACATTGATTATACTGTATGCAAAAAAGGTTCATAAATATGTAGAGAAATAGATACAGAGAATTAGGGTATCACAATATGCATGTACACATGCACAGACAAAAAAAATTGAGACAGAATGCTTTTGAAACATGGAAATTATGAAAGGAGAGGCCCAGTTGGTTGGCAAAGCTTTGGTTATGTGGGGTTCAATGTAACTGAACAGATCAGGACTCATTAGCCCATTTGCCCTCCTGGAATTTACTGTGACAATCCAACGACAGAAAAGAGTAGATTAATTTAATTTTTCCCCCTCAAATTGAAAGTAATCCAGATTTTAGAAGCCTAGGTAGCTTTGCACACTGGCACGCAGCAGGCATCCAGTAGTGGAAAGTGACAAAGGAGAGTTCTCACTCTCAGCTGCTGGCTGCCTGCTGGCTGCCAGCAGCTTTTTCAACCCTGTTTCCGTGGAAACTTAGGTTAGAATGGTGAAAATTAGGTAAAGGTAAGTTTTGTGGGTTTAAAGCACGCACTCTAATACTTTAAGAATCCTGAAGCAGAACTGGAAATTGGTAGAAGAACTGTGAGCCTTAAAAGGCCACCTTTGGTTCTCATTGCTACAGAAACAGAGATCTGATCAGTACCACTATAGAGATTTGAATTGTGATTTTTTTAACCCATATATTTACTATACTTCACACATGCAGTTTGGAAGGCAGTATAGGTGCCTCCTCCTGCAAAAAAAAGAAACAAAAAACCCCCACCAATCCTCCCTTACGTTACTGTCAGTTTTCTGCTGATATCCAAAACACAGAGTTTTCTGTGCACACCTACTGTAGGCAAGAGGAGTTTGTGTGGGTAGGTAAAAGCTCATAAACCATGGTGCTGATCAAAATATGGAACTGACAGGTTGCCAGGACCATGAGCAGTGGTGTAACATGACTAGCATGTGTACTGTTAGAAGGAGTAAGGTAAGGGCCACACATCCTTCTCCATTTCCCTGATCTAGTACCAGGGCTGCTTTTGGTCTCTAGCTTCAGTATAGTGGCTTTCCTGAAGACATCACAATTATGCAAAGGCCAATGACAAATTTACACACAAGATTTTTAAAATCAACTTTGCCATAAATTTTCTAAAAGTACAGAAAAATCTTTATTCCTGTGGGGAAACTGAAGTTAATTTCTATAAAATAAATACCAACAGGACTCATCCTGATAAGCACGTAACCTAAAGATAATTTCTCTAAAATAAATACCAATAGGACTCATCCTGATCTTACTCAGAGTGTATGCACGCTGATGGGAGAGATGGAACTACAAGCTCTATGTATTTAACCTTGCTATAAGATAGTTAAGTGCAAGTAAGACCAGTAAGGGAGGTGCAGCCAGGGGATGTTTAGTGTGGTACTGGTTGCAACCTCTAAAACTGTTTCAGTAGCTAACTCTGGACTACTCCACCTATTTAATGCTTCCACAGATTTGCAAGAGCTGCAATTGAACATCTGCACCTGCACCTGTAAAGCAGACATGCCCCCGCATATCAGCGAAACAGGATCAATTCTGCTCAGAGTCAACACTATTACATCATTAACATCAAAGTCAGAATCAGCCTGATTCTGAATCAGCTATTTTGAATTCTAGTGCTAGTGAAAGCAGTGAATCAGACTAGCCATACAAGTTCTTGTAATCCAAGAACAATTCCTGGGTGTAAAGTACAGAAAAACCCAGTAATATGGCAAAACAACCCTGAAAAAGGCAAAGAGGTGTATGTATCTAAGTGCATGAATCCATATGTAGTAAGGGGGCAGGGAACAATAATTTTTTTACGAATTACTGAGGAGGTGACTCTTGGCCTTAGTGGTCAGACCTGAAAGAAACACTGAAGGCACCATGAAGTAAGGACTGATTGCATTTCCATTTAAAGAAAAGCACTGCTAGGAAACCCAGAAAAGTGGTAGCAACAGAAATCTGAAAATCTCAGTTTTTATGAAATTTCCTTTAAAAAAGTAGAAGTGCAAAAATACCACACCACAAAAAGTCTCTTAAATCGCATGTATCATGTTTAGTGCCAACATGAAGAAAATGCAAGCCTTGTTTATATTTCCTTCTTGTTCCTTTCCAGTGATGCTAAAGTAGTTGACATAAGCCATTTTCTTTCTCAAGCCACTTTTCTTCCAGCAAAGTAAGTTTTAAAGCTATAATATCTTTATGCCTTTCTTTTGAGGGAAAGTGCTACAGTACTAACAACTGAAATAATTTTGTAATTTTGAAAAAAATGCTTTACTCTCTGTTTCTGTCCAAGCCACACCTTCAATGGCTTTTTTGTAAAAAAAACCCAAACAACAAACCAACATATTTAAGGTTGTATAAAGCTCACTCTTGATATTATTTTGTGCTGGTTTATTTAACTGATGCAGGTTTAGTTTCTTACAATTGAAAATAGGCACCAGAGTTTCAGCAGAAAAGAGTCTGAAACACAGTAGAAATACAAAACAGTTGGGAGCTCTTTTTGGCTACAGAGAACATTAAAAATGAAATAGGATGCAAGGGAAAAACACTACTGCACTATTTAGCTACTGCTTGGGTCAAAGTGATGGTGGCTGAAACTTGGTACCCACAAATGACTGTTTTATGGCCTGTATCAAATGAATTTCACCAGTTTTCAGAGGAGAAGTACCCACATCACAAACCTATTACTATAATTAGCAATCTTGATGGTACTCCTAGCAAAAAGGACAAGGACTGAACGAGCTATGGAGAATGAACTACCCTCTCACATGCAGAGATGGCTTTTGCAGGTCAGGGATAAAGCATACTATCAAAATAGGCTGAGAAAAGATGTACTGATGCTTTAGTTTCCTAGGCTGTCAACTTTACACCACTCTAAAGCAAGAAATTCAGCAAAAAAACCCACACAACACAAACAATCAAAGCAATTCTTCCTTCCCCCCCCCCCGATTTATCTTATATTGACAAGCAAGCCAGAAAATGTGATTAGATCAAGTTAGAAGAATTATGATACTAGAACAAAAAGATCAAGTAAGAAAATAGAGACTTTAAGAACAAAAACATACCCCCAAATAGCCCCATGTATCTGAAAGAAAAAAGGCACAAGAAAATAGCAAATGTTGCAGGGATAGTTACAGCAGCCAAGGTTTCCCCTGTACAGTAATTCTAATTTAGGGAGGATAGCCTGACATATGTCGACACTCTTCTCCTTACACTGGTAAAGTATCTCAGCAATCTACAACAAAAGACCTGATTTTACCAGGGTTTTATTTCTCATGCAAAATTCTTCAGTACTATTATTATTCAACTTCTGTTATTCAGTGTTTGTCTTCCTAGTGTGTCTAGGCAGGTAACTTCTATGAGAAAAAACAGGTTAAGTCTCTGATTGTTAAAACTTGAAACATTTCCAAGTCGCTTTGAGATGTTCTTGTGATGAATGGCACAGGCTAGAGTAGCTCTCAAATTAGGAGAAAAGTAGTTGTGGAGACAAAGACAAAAAATCAAAATTAGAAGAAAAGGACAAAAGACACAAAAGCCTTACTTGCTTCAAAATGTATTAGTAGTTTTAATAAGGATTAAAAAAATAGTCCAAATTAGCAGATGAGCAGCTACCAAGAACCCCTATCTACCCACCTCTTCTTTTCATATTTTAATTTAAGCTTCAGTCTCTGAAAAGCATTATCACTGGAAAGTATACAGGTTCAGGTAAAAGATTTTGTCTGGGGGTTTATATGACTTTTTCTATGACATTAACCAAGCAAGGTCATTAACACATTAACAAAAGGCATCATCAGGATGTTTCTCCACACCTTGATCTCTGTTTGAGATTCCTTAGTTTCGTATAAAGATCAAGAAGATGGATTTTAATCTAGCGATAAGAGGCAATGTGTACACCTATCATTACAACTCCTCTGAGTCTTGCAAATTTCCCTACTATAATTTCCCCATCTTTCCTATTATATTCTCATAAGGCTGCTCTTATTTCTCTGCCTGTGTTTCTTACTTTAACTGCTTCACTTTGCTTTGTATTCTTATCCCTTTTCTCACTCCCTACAGTGCATACCTGGTTTGAAGGGAGCAAAGTTAAGTTTTCAACCACAGGTACCCCATATATCGACCATTCTTCTTTTCCTCTTAAATTTCTAAGTATTTTGAATATGATATTTACAATTGCTGATGGACACATTCTTCTAACAATGTCTTTGCAGGTTTCAGCACCTTCCATGTCACTTATCTGCTCTTGTCAAAGCATATCCATGATTTTCCTCGGATAGGCTCAAAATCTGAACTCTCCTATACATTTTTTCTCTCTTCAGCCCAGTAAAATCTTGCTATTCTTTACAATTTTTAATTCCTCTGGGTTTTGTTTGTTTGTTTGTTTTTTGTCTCTTATAATTTTTAAAATGTGATCTTCTAAAGGTTACCTTCAAACCTTTCTCACATTTCTGATAATTTTACAGTGTTCCACCTCAAGCTTTTCTTCCTCTGAATTTTTTTTCTGGGCTATCTCATCCATAAAAGCTAAACCAAACTACCCATTTCTCCAGTTTATACTGTGTATACAGACTCTTAACTCAATATTTTTCACAGCCTGAGTGAGAAGCTCATTACCTCTAATGTACCACAAGGCATTGTGTGACCACATTTTCTGGATCCCTTTGGACATAACCATTAATTCCAGTCTGTAATCTATACTTAGCTTACACCTTTCTCTGTACATAGACATACTCAGCTGTGTTGCTTATTCTCTCTGCATAGCATCTCTAAGAAGTTTCTTACCAATCCACTCAAACTCTTGACCATGTCATCATCACTTATATCCAAACATCACAATAGTGTTCTCTCTGCTTTTGGAAAAAGCAGTCTTGCCATATTAATATTTATTCAGTAGGCTGCTGCAAAGGTTGTTTTTCTTGCCTACAACCCTGATCTTGTCACTTTTCTCTGTACTCCTCCAGGTAAGTTGCAAGTTGTCTTTTCCAAATGCTTCACTTCCCTATTTTTTATCTCTCATTCAATATTAAAAGCACAAGTCCCTTCTTTAATCAGCCCTAATGTCAGCCTACATCTTCCACTTAACTTTTCAAGCAAGGACCTGTAAAATTTTCTTCCACTATGTTATCCACAAACATTCACAGACTTACTCCATTATCCTTGAAACTGTCCTTTAAAATAGCACCCACAAAAACCGAGAAGAGGCAAGGCTGCTCTTGTGCCTCCAACTCTGTCAATCATGCTGACTTCAGTTATCTTTGTTATCCTTCCTCACCATATCTATCTCCGGTCTTAGACCACAGATTCTCTAACTCAAACTGCCTTTTTGCTCTGTGTTTATACAATGTCTGGTATAACAATTCATGATGCAACCCAACCACATTAACATGGTAATACAAAAGAAGAAAAAAACCACCAAAACCAACTATCAGCCCTTTCTAACTTGAGATATTCTATGACCCTATCTAGGTTTTCTTGCCCAAAAGTTTCTTTCTAGAAATGTATGATAAAGTTATACACTTCCCTTATTCCTTATTCTAAGAACATGTTTTCTCTCTCTCATTTTGTACAACATATTTTGCTAAAATTCAGATGGGAACATAACAGTTTTCTCTTCAAAAATAACAGTCCTAACACACATTTGCTGTGTATCAAAAGCTACTAAATTTTTGGGACATAATTAATGCACTGCATATAAATACAACTATTGTGGAATAATTTTTTTCCATTTTGGAGATCATTAATGTTGCATGTAAATACGACTGTTGTAGAATAAATTTTTCCATTTTGTTGACACATCACAACCCAGAATTCAGTACAAGTGTGGCTATTTATTTAAAAGAAGTGAGAATATTTTGTATAAAAATGCTATTAATAAAAAAATACCAGTGGCGGTTGTGAATTTGCCTTCTCACATCCCTCCCCTACATCAATGCATTCTAAATCAGCCTTTATTTGGAGACTGACTACTGTTTTTAGCAAGGTTCATGTAGTACATTTTTCAAAAAAATGGATGGTTCTCAAATTCTAATGCAGAATGATACAGTATAAAAAAATACATAATTTCAAAGTGCAAGACAGCATAAACACAGGTGGCACAATCACACCAGTAGGATCAGTGATTTGTGTAAAAATATGAAGGAAAAGAAGACAGTTTCTTGCTCTGTGGAAAACAGTCTATCCATGAATATGGGGAGGATAATCAAGGGAATCAGAAGAAAAAAAAAACAAGAATGTGAACCAGGCAGGTCCAGAAGGGCTGAATGGAGGAAAAATCAAAAACAGCAGAGAAGATGCAATTCACAGGTGCTTAAATTCTGAGGGCAGGAGGGACCATAATAAACATTCAAGATTTCAAATTTCTGTATCAAGGCCATATATCTCAGGAAATTATTACATGTGTTTCAGAAAAATACCCATGAATCAAACACATTCACTGCTTAAGAAACTACCACTTCCCATGGAAAGATGTTCTAATGTATTATCATTCTGTCAAATCTAATTTTTTTCTAGACTGAATTTGCCTAGCTTCAATTTCTACATCTTGTTAGGTACTTGTAAGCTAGATTAAAGAGTGATCTTCTGTTAAAGGGTTTTTTCTCCATATGAGACTTTCAGAGCAAAATCAATTCATTTCTTAACAATCAAGTCATTTCTTTGACAAGTAAAGTAAACAAAGCTCTTTAACTCTCTCATTTCCAGACCCTGATTCACTCCTCTGCCCCCTTCCTGAACCGCATACGTTTTCAGTATCCTTGGTTAATGTTTGAGTAACTATTAACTGAATATGAATGAAATAAACAAGGATAACACTGTAAGCAGTATGTTGTCAACATTTAAAGTTTGTCATGGCAAAGATTAGCAGCAAGTGCCTGTGAAGGAGAGAACCTACTGAAAGCATGCAAGATGTACTTGATGACTGCATATTAAGGTAGAGTCAAGGCAGACAAGGAAGGGCAGACAAAGCTACAATGGTAACAACAGAAACTAGGAAACAATGTAAAAATTGGCTAAAATGATGGGTAAAAAGGCAGCATAGGAATAAAAAAAAAAAAATCTTTGATTCTAACACCTCAAAGACATTTTCCTTTAAAGCCCTGGGAAGAAAGATCTCAGTCTTCTCATAACAGTGGTTTCCCCCTAATCTTTTTGTACAGCCCAAGAGAGTACCAGAGGAATAGTTTTACCAATAGCATGTTTTTTAAGCTAACAGGAGACCATCACAAAATAGTAAAACATTTGAGCAAGAATTATTTAAAATAATACATTATACTTTCAGCTAACACCTAGCTTTTCTCCCTGTTTTTCCAAACACATAGGAATTTCTTTACAAAGCTTGCTAACTTTTCAGTTTTTTCTCTTTATGTATTCTCATCTGGCCCCATAAAGAAGATAGACAAAGCTACAATGCAATTTAAAATATCCTTTATTAAGTCACCACAACTGGGTGAAATACATAAATAGGAGAGGCTTGGAAGTTTGTGAAAGTCAGCTGATATGGCTAAACAGTAAAAAAGGTTATTAGAAACAAGATGTCATTCCTCCAAAAGCTGAAGTTGTACCCAATTGAAGAAATAATCACAGACTTGGAAAATTAAATATAATAATAAAATTAGGCAGGTAAAAAATGAGTGTACTCTTCCTTTCGTTTTTGTTTTGCTAAATCTTCCTGCCAGCTGATAATTGAGATAAAGAATGAGCACTCACAGAGGATAACAACATTTCAGAGAGGTTAAATTAATTCTTTGCATCAGTGCAAAAAATTTACTTCACTATAGAAGAAACTGAAGACATTTCACCACAGAAGCTTTTTTTGGTACGTCTTCGGTAAAAGAAGTCCTGCTTTATAAACCTTGAGCTCTTCCAAGATGTCAACAAGTATTCAGAAAGGGTGATCTGGGTAACACAGCCTGCTTCTGATTCCAAAAAGCTATTAGCAAGGACCCTCACTAACAACATTTTAGGAAAACAGACTGTCACTGGACAAGAGTCCTGACATGGCTAAATAATAGAACAAAAGACAGGGAACAGGGTAGTAGCAAACGGTCAATTCTCACAGTGGAGGGAGATAATCAGCAGAGTTCCCCTGGGACCTGTTCTATTCAACATGTTTACAAGAGATGAGCACTGAGGTGGCAAAGTTTGCTGATGTTAAGAAGCCATTCAAGACAGTGAGGAAAAGAGCAGACTGTGAAGGATTGCAGAAGGATGAAACTGAGTAATTGGACAATAAAATGACAGAAGAAATTCAGTGTGGATAAATGCAAAGTGCACAACGGAAAAAATAATTCTCACTTGATATAGAAAATGAAGGTCTCCAAACTGACCATCACTGGAAAGCTCCTGATGTTGTGACAGACAGTGTCATGAAACTATTAGCGCTGTGCTCAACTGCAGTGAAAAAAGCAAATCACTGTTAGGCATTTTTAGAAGGGGAACAAAAAGCATAATTATTCCACTACATATATCTATTTATGCACAATTTGAATGCAATACTGATCACAGTCATCTGAAAATGAGTAGATTGAAACTGAAAAAGATATAGAGCAGGGCAAGTATGATCAGAGGTACGGAATGGTTTCCACCTGAGCTGATTGATAAAGAGCTACAACTTCACAATGGAGATGAGCAGACAGCCTGTTCATTGTATCTTTCCACACAAACATGAAATGATCAAATTAAGTGAGCGGGAACCAGGAGCTTTTTCTTTCCAATCAAAGAGCAGGAAATGTTCCTTTTGGCAGTTTCCTCCTTACCAATGGATGCTGTCATGGAAGAGTGTTACATGAGGAGACTGGAAAAGTAATTGGAACAAAAGGGATTTCTTTAGGGTTGCTAAGATGACAAACACAACAAATTCAATAAATATGTTTTTAAAAAGTTTGAATTTAGCAACATGCAGGTCATTTTGATGTACGAAAACAAAGAAAGAGACTTCATTAAGGCTGTCCCATGTTGATGGAACCTGTTACATGACCCGTTGAAATCTGGAAGTTTAGAAACTTGGTATATTTGAAGAACATTGCAGTAGGTAAAGTATTTACATGTTGGCAGACACAGAGAAAGAGGCCATTAATGTAAGAGCAGAATCAGACAAATTCAGTGCTCTGTCATTGACACCTCACCCACTATTATACTGGACACCATTTAGTATTTCAAAAGACTTTTTTTCTTTATAGGTTTAGTTCTGGAAGCTTGTAAATTCATTACATTTGTAAGGAACACTAAAATCTTGGAGAAGATCACAACCTATCTGTTAATCTTTAAGGAGAAGGAATTGTCCCTTCTATTCACATGGTCATTCATTCTTGATGTGGATTATAAAGTTGACTATAGAATGAATAAAGAGTATGTCATAACACTATTACAAGTCAAATCAAAGGATGCATTGCCACAAGCATTTCTCTTACTGACTTGATGTTACATGTACTTGCTTACACTCTTATGTAAAAATAAAATAGAATTGTATATCCACTGTTTACTATGTATCTATTATTACATTATAACATAATATGACAAACTGCCAAATCTGGCTTATATTACTGTATTTTTAAACAATAATCAAGAATTGGCAGAGAGCTAGATAAGTGTTCATTTACTGCATTTTGTATAAATCTAAATAAAGAAATGTATGCCAGGTTGTCCTAATCTAAATTCTCTTGATTGATACTGAATTGTTCCTTTTTGCACCATACACATTTTGGAATATTTTCCAAGCGTAGACTAAAATGTCTGGAACACTCACAAACTGACTCTCATACTGATAATTTCTGCTCCATGTGCAAGGAAAAGAGTACAAAATCCTGATGTAAGAAGACACATTGAGAAGGCTCTATTCTGAATTACCTTTACATGGAAAAAATCTTTTAACTTTGCACTGGACACTGCAAAGTTGCAAGACCGGACACTGTTCAAATGACACATTATAGCAAAGAACATGCCTTCTCCAGATTAAATTGATGTTGCAGTAAGTCACTTACATACATCACTTTATTCACTTCCCTGCAAGATGTGATCAATGTAAAAGAAGTCACTGAATGCCACTTCACACACCAGTGTTGAATTCTTCCCTACAAAACACTACATTTTCTTCTTTTTTTTGTTTTGTTTTGGGGTTTTTTTTCTCTTTTTTTTCTCCCCATAACCATTATGTAACTAAGGTTTTCAGTTGTAGGAAAAGTGAATCAAGGTTACAGAAATATCTCAGATTTTACATCAGCTTTTTAGTTTCTTCAAGGCATTGAGAAGGGATCATATAACTTTGTTACTGTCTTCATCACACATCATTACTAAATCTAAAGGACTGATCAATCCATTAGACAGTCATTTGAATACTCATTTTATAAAACTTTATACTGTTACAACAAAACTAAAAAAGCCTCAAGAATGTGGAATTAAAAATCAAATCAAGCATTTATTATAATGAGCCTTGTTTTCATATAGTACTTCATATTATTTTGTAATTTAATTATTTTATTTATGCAAATAAGGCCCCAAATGCTACTGCACTCAAGAAGGTAAACACTTTACATTTTTACTCCTTAAAATACACATTTTATGATGCCTAGATGTTTATTAATTAGTGATTATTAACACCCAGTAAACAACATCATGTCTTGTAAAAACACAATCTTTCTTCACAGCGTGAGGCTGAAATCTATTATTCACTGATTCCATATGCTGAAATACACTCAAATGATCACAAATGACCTTAAGCATTAGATAAATGTAAATGAGGACAGTGTAGAAAATGTGCTTTTGATTGATATCTAAAAGACCAGGTTTGAAGTCTTGACAAGGGATGAAATCTGAAATCTCATACCAAGTGGAAATCTAAAAAATCTAAGCTTCTGGATGGACATACCACACAGCCTCTTCTCAGCAGAGTGTCTGAAGAGTTCTGCCCACAAACGGTGTTCAACACATGAAACCTGAAAGAGCTGGGGCCCATGTGGCCTTTGTCTACTTGGCAGGCTCTTATTAGGATGCAGAGATGTATCTCTAAGTTATATGTCCATACACTCTAATGAAGGCAGAATTTTTCTACCCCTAAGTGCTCACTTAAAAGAACTTCTCCACACAGGTTGGCTCCATAAGCATACGGTTAAATGACATGAATGATAGCCATTAAAACTGTATGGGTTTAACCCTCTATGTTAGTAAGCTTATCCTGCATTAACAGTTTGCTTTTCTCAGCCCTTTTTCAGCTTTACTTTTGTCACTTTTAGAAGAACTCAGAGCCATTATGGAATGTGAGCCATCAAAAAAAATTATTTAGACACACAAATAAGAGTGCACTATTTACTCTTAGGTAGCCATCTTCTTATTCTTAACTCTATGCCATGAATATGAAGTACTTTACAATTAGCTTTTAAAATACTGCAAGAAATGAACACACTTCAATTTTTCATCTACTTCCAGTCCCTACTGTACCTGGAGATACCTCAGTGAAGCAGACAGTTAAACAGTTCAGTGCCACCACCCACAGGATGGGTACGAAAGGCTCTGGAGACAATCTTAAACCAAAGTCTTTACACCTCTACAATGCTCACCCTCCAGAGTGTGCCATCAGGGCTAACTCAGAGACAAAACAGCAGGTGCACTATGAAAAAAATGCTGGGTGCAGCCTGCACCTTAAGTCATAGTCAATTAGAGAAGGGCCCCAGCACATTGCTCCTGGTTCCCATGCTCCCTATCTGTCCTTGCAGTGACAACACAATATGGATTGCACAGACAGGATGACTAAAAAACTTCCCATGGATGCTCCAACAACATCTACCTGAGGGCAAATGGGATTTGTTGCAACCCTGAATTCTCAGAGCTATATAAAATGAAACCTGCCGGTGGTTTAGGTAAATACACTCCAAGCCTTCAGTACAATGGGTACCCATTCAGTACAATGGGTAGTGGTGACTCTGAAGAAGACATATTTCACCCATGCACTGAACCAGGGGTTGAAGAGACATAGTCTACATTAAAAGAAGATAAAGAGAGGTTATGTCACCAAGATAACCATGCTGTATTTCCTATGTTAAAAAGCAATTAAATTTTTTTTAATACTTCTAAATTTCTGTCTTGCACCACTTACCTACTTATATTATATATACATCTGTGCAAGCATCAGTAACAGAAGTCACACTTTCACACTTTTGCATACATTTCACATCTACATTAAATACAGAATTACATGCAAGAATCAGTAAAAGAGTTTAACAGAATCTTCAGAAGAAATTTTAGTAGAATCTTACCGGCTTGACACTTTCTGAGTCTTAAATACTCCAGCATTTTGGTTTCTTGTGATGATCTCATTTACATCTGTGGTATAATTGTTAAGAATTACCTACAAAACTAGAGCAATAATAAAAATAATAAACTCCATTCTTTTCCACTGATAATACCTGCATAATGTCTCTCATCTGTTTAGTCTTCTTTAATCTGTGCTAACTTCTCCAGCACACCAGCCATATATCTATGCAGCAATTTGCTCTCCATTGCCTACCTCTATTTACTGTTTCATTTAAAGAATTTCTAGCCCTGTAGCTATAGAGGGAACTGAAAAAAGACTTTCCATACCTTACATATATTTAAAGGCAATTATTTACAAATATAAGAATTAAAACCATGGTTAACTGAATTTTTTTAGCACAGTTACTAAATGTCCAGTTTAGTTTGTGCTGCTTTTGACTGTATTGCTATATCCCAGTGCTGAGATTTTGGAGGCTTATGGGTTTTGAGTACCTGCCCTGCCACAAGACACACATATTTGTTCCTGGCTCTGTCTGGGTGATTCCAACACACAACAGGATCACTTTAACCTATAGGCAAAGGAGTTTCTAGTCCATTTGCTTTCTTGAGAATGTTTTGGAACCACCATAAAAGAGTACAAAGCAATAAATGCCTTTTCTTCCCCTTAGGTGCCACAACACTGCCTCAGCCTCACGTCTCAGCTTCTTGTAGTTTACAAGATTAGGTCACAAATTTGGGGAGCCATTCAGGCAGGTGAAAGCAAAGGCTATCAAAGAAAAGTTTCAAGGGAAGCTGAGCCCAACCATCTGTTGCTAGAAAGATAACCTTCATTATCAATCATTTGTGGTTAGTGAAAAGCCATTGGAAGGAAAAGGTATATCAAGTAAGTGAAAACTATGAGAATACTAATTGCCACTCAAGGCGAATCCATATGTATTTGAATGATTCAGTCTCAAATATAAAAAATTATATTAGACAGTTTTGGTAAGGTTGCCAATGATCCCTCTTTTTTATTTAAGGTACAGGAAATCTGACGCTAATTAGGAAGGTGTTTCTAGGTCCCCAAAACATGCCAAATTTTTTGAAAGTGCTCTTATAAGAAAACTGAACACTAGTGTCAGGCTAATTTGAAATATCATTGATATATCTTTTTATTTGCTTTGCTGAAATCACATAATTGGCCTTCCTAACAGAGTTGGTTATTTAAGAAAAGATATTTTAGGAAAGCCTCTATCCAAACAATGGAAAAGACAACTGCTATTTTCTGAAGCAAAAAACTAGAAATCAAATGACAGAAAACTGGTTTAAACAAATCTCTGTAGTTTGGATGTGCCTTTTAAATCTTTTCCACAATATGTAATGAGAAGTAGTAAATGAATGGTCTATACCTGTGAAGCAATAGGAAGGCATAAGTAACTTCATGAGCAAAGCATGCTGGTTTTAAGTGGATGCAGAAATAACATTGTTGATAAATTAATACACTGCACTTAAATTATATAACCGAGCAAAACTCTTAATAATGGTTATAAACATGGTAACACTGGCTTTTTTAAATAATTTATGAGCCCATGTCTTCAGGCATTCAGGCTGAACATGACCCTTCTAACCTAAATTTCCCAGGACTGTTGAAAGATCCATACACTTTATTTTAATGGCCATTATAGTGCACTGCAACAATGTTCTGTATTATTGATGCTTTCAGACAGTAGTTCAAGTCACTAGTGCATGGTGTGAAACAGAGCTAAGGCAGAAGGTACACAGCCTCTCTGAAATACGAGAGAATTTTTACTAAAATGAACCTCATCCTTGGATCTGGACATGTCAAACTGAATAAAGATGCTTCCAGTGTTCTGAGGAAATAAAATTTGATGTTGATGACTGACTTATGTCACAGATATTACCTGAGTTGGGAAATTTGTGTCTGAACACATATCACCCAAAATTACAAATGGGGATGAATCTGATAACTTTGCTCTATTATTCACTTGATATGTCTTTTTAATACTTTCCTTATTTAAATCATCCTGAAAGAACTTGAATAAAACACACTAAACAAACAATAAAGTTTGGAACAAGGCTGCAAAAGGAGTAACATCTGTCTTTATTTTATTGATTTTGCTATATAAATGGTCTATTTGATCAATTAAAACCTGCTCATGATAAGGAAAACCAGTGAGTTAGAGTGAAGTCTTTTAAAGGGATTAGCAACTCAAATCATAATATCTTTTTAAAACCTCCATAAACATAATACATAAGATCATGGATCAATATAAAATATAGCAATATATTTCACAGTGAGAGGGTGAAAATGACAACAATTATTTGAAATTCACTAATTTGTAAATTGTTTTAACTTCTAACATTTCAATAACATATCCTAATACAGATGTTGAAAACATACATAGTGAATACTTCACGTGGCAGTACGAAATGGAGATCAATAGGAAGCATGTCAAAAATTAAAAGAAAAATCAAATCCTAGAAAGCTTGAGATTTTGCAAAGCAAAGCTGTTAGTTATGCTCACTGAATAGCGATAGCAACAACAAAAACAACAATAATTGTGATGATGTTGATAATACAAAGGCAGATTCTCAGATGCAATGCACTATTGCCAGGTCGATTTTCAATTACATTTCACTGATGTATTCATTTGTTTCTTAATGTGCTCATCTTGCCCATTAAGAATAATTAGCAGGCTTGCTTGGTGATTTCCTGGCTTCTGACAAGGATTTTTTTTCTTTTTTGTTGACAACCACTTTTACTTTTTGGAAAGTAATTTTTGAATATTATAGTATGACTGGCATGTAATTTAAGCTTCCTAAGAAATTTAAAGGGAAGATATAAACAGTAATTTTAAAACAAGATTATTTTAATCTATAATACCTACATAAAAAGCATAAGACTAGGCATTAACTATTCTTGAAGAGCAGAATCTAGAAAAGAAAACAGTATTTTACCCCACATTACCTTAATTGGGTATGCTAAAGAATTAAAAAGTACCATCAGCAATAATAGAAATTAGCAGAAATAGGTCATTTGTAGTCAGTGGCACTTGGGCCCAAATGCTATTTCCAATTACACCTAAAATTCTTACCGATTTCAGTGAGTCTGATGTGGCTGAAACAGATCTAAATTTAGTCTAAACTTCTGTTACAGCTAGTCACTATACAAAAGAGTGCAAAAGAAAATTACCATAAGACAGATCATAAAATTACTACTGAAATCCATAAACCACATAAAATGCAACATAAATTTTATTACGTGCACTTTTAAGAATACATTCCACATACGTGGTAAAGTTCTTAGCCTGCTGCACTTTGGCACCCTGCTAATATTAAGCCCATTGTAAAATCCAACACAATAAAAGCACTTTGAATGCTGAGCCTTCTGAGCATCAAATGTTAAAAAAGAAAAATAAATTCCTGTTAGAGCCGTTCACCAATGGCTTCCCTGCTAGGGATTCACTGAGTGAATACAGATGAAGACTTCTTGTAGGACTTTTGGAAACAGAAGATATTTCTAAAACATATTGTCAAAAACTAAGGTGTGATAATTAGATTACTTTAACAGTATCTTTTTCACGAATAAAAGCATTTTTATTTAATTCCAAAGAATGAGTGAATACTTTTGGCACTTGCCAATTTTCCCTACTATAAAAGACTTCTACATTTCAAAAAAGTTCAGGTATTTTTATGGAATCTGCTATGCAAGATATTTGCTGGCTTGATGATTACTGAGTCCACCTGAAGGTTTCTGTGAGTAAAATGACCTTTTGTTAAACACCTATGCTTCTGTGCAACACTGTTTGTTAGGCTAGTTTTGAAACAATTCTTTGCTGCCACATTTTTTATCTTCATAATGACATGGAAGAAAGATTGGAAAGGGTGGTGCTGATTAAAATACACAGAATAATGAGTACTTCCTCCTTAGGACACAAGTCTAACAAGCTAGAATTTAACAAAGTAAGGATCCCTGAAACACAGCTGAGAACTTGCCTTTTCAAAAAAAAGGAGACTTTTAGCAGGCTAACTTCAAGTTTTAACAGATATGATCTGGGATTGGCTGTTTATAACATGAAATTGTTCAACTCTTGTAAGCAATTATAGTTAACTCAGTTACCTCTGAGAATGTGTTTTTAAAAGGTAGTAGCTAATATTATTGCACTGCAAATGTCTCCTGTTTTAACAGGCATCAGCAACTGCAATTTATTTAAGCCATGGATTAGTTTAACTTTTTTTTTTCATTAAGTACTCATTATGTTAGCTCTCAAATACATACAAAACTCAAATCTAAATAATTCTGAAGCTGCAGTGGCCAAAACCTGAAAAATTAGCCTGCCTTAAAAATGTAAATGGAAAGATTATCAAGGAACAAAAGCAAATAGATATCTTCCTTTTTTCCCTCTCAATTTCTAAGGGTTATTAGTATTCACTGTATATATCTGTTCTTGTTCTGTGCTGATATTTAATGTGGCCACAAATTATCCTCACTCATTCTATCTCTTAGCCCAAGTCCAGTTCAATTTTCTGAACTGTATGTTCATATTAGAAGGGCATGATAGCAATTTAATCTAGTATAAAAAATACAATAAAATACTTTCTACAAGGGACAGAGGAGTTTTGCAATCTTACATCAAGAGAAATAATGATAAATTGATAATTGATTAAGCAAACTAAATGGGTAATTTGTAGGCAGTTTTAACTCAGCAACAATGAAACATTTCAATATACACTGGGAAAACTATGACAATATACGAATGTTGGGTATGTTTTAATAGGCTAGTATTTGAAAGCAGGAAAAAAATCTAGCTCCTCTACAAAAAGGATACATGAAGGGGAGCTAATGATTTGATTCACTACTATACCTCCTGTAACGTGCAGCATACACACACGAGTCTTTCAGCACTCAACCACAAGATATATATTTACTACTGTACTTGCTCTATACCAACACCTGCATTTTTAATTAAAGAAGAAAATGTGGCATTTATTATGGGGGAAGCTGTAGGTCTGTTCAAGATATTCTACATCTATTTTTTAATTACTTATGGGGGACTTTTCTTAATATACCCCATGCTGTCTGTCTTTATATCGATTGTTACTCAGCCAGTAAAAAGGAACGAGCACAACAAACCAGTTTTCTATCTGAATAAGGATACTTTTGATGGCCTTTTCATTTCCATCAGTTAACAGAACTTCTTTGACATCTGCAGAAATAGCAACCTGAAAAAAAGAGCACAGCAAACAATGAGCAAATATGCTTGTCTGTGTGGAAGTGAAGACAGGAGTGACAAGCCTTCAGTATCATGCTTCCTCACCTATTTCTCTGTAACAATCTTCAATCTTTTTTCATTTTATGTCTGCATTATTTTAATCATTCAATCAAATCAGTCAATACTTTTATCATTCCATTTGCGGGAGCCTCTATCTTGCTATCATTCTGTTCCGTAATTGCATTGTGACAGCCGATGATGGTATTCTGAGAGGCTTTCATTTGCGGGCTTCTGTTTATCTAGTAGAGCCATCATACAAGGCTGTCACTCTGCCTTTCAGCTTGCTTCTGTCTGACTGCCTGATGCCCTTCATATAACTTTGCATTGCAGGCAGATGGCTTTGTAAGGGTAATTTTTTTGTGAGCTTTGACATGCTCGCACATTGGGCTGTAACCTCGACACATTGTATAAGAGCGACAGGTTTGTCAAATGCCAATCAGTGTAACAATATGCTTTTATTTGTAGAGACATAAAAACTTGTCTAATGCACTGCACTGCTACATAATATCTCCTGAATACATGACTCAGAACCCAGAGAATGGTGAACGACTCTCCTGAATGGCCAATCTAATTCAAAAGAATCTAATTACCGAGAGCTCTGGATCATGTTTGTTGGTGTAATAATGCAGGCAAAACATTAGCAGCTATATCATGGTGCTCCAACTGTGATTCGCCAGGCTATTCCTGTATCTTAGCAAATGGGACTATAATCTGAAAAAAAAAAAGCTTCGGCTATGGCAATGAAAGACAGACCGTACGTGGCCTGGAATGTCACAACAAAAGATATTGACTACACCGAGGTAAAATGTTTCTGCTCATCGAGGCAACCATAAAATCAATATGATACGAAAGCAAGTCAATCTAGAAGGTCTCTCAAGACTCTGCAGCTTGACCGCAGCTGAGGCTGTTGACAGTTCTCTGACCCAGCAGTTGGAGGCACTGGAACATTTTTCCTTTTGTTTCTTCCTCTGAATGGGATTGGAATTGAGAAAAGACCTACCATGAGCCCAGCCAAGCATGTCATGCCACCCCCCAGCTCACACACAGCAAGGTCCCTGAAAGAGAGAAAGGAAATGGTAGAACCCATACAAATTAGATGAAAATGGTCAGAGAGACATATATGTTACAAGAACAAATTGCCATCTGCAGTAAGAACTGAGCTACCAGGAAGTTGTAGAGACATGACTAGGCTACCTCATGTCGTTTTGCGTTTTAAAAATAATTATGAAATAGAAAAGTCACAAAGCAGGCAAAACAGTGGGGGTTCCCTCATTAGTGCTCAGTGCAACATTACCACCGCTGAGCTGAAAAATCTGAGAAGGTTCCCTTTTTTCCCTTGTCAATGGCTCTGTCTTTTAGAACTAAACTAGCTAGAGTAGCGAAAGATAATTGTTAGGAAAGGATAACAATGTTAATCCACATTCATTCTTGCAAAAACAGCTAGAGAAGTAAATGGGGAAATTAATATTATTTATATATCTCTCCATATAGTTATGCCTAAAAGCCTTTTTATATTAAAAAGAGAAGTTTTAAAGAAAGCTGTATGCCACAAAACAATTACACATGAAGAAATCCGATCCTTCAATTAGCACTTAAAACTGCAAGTGACCTACAAACAATACTGTTATGAACAACCATGGGAACAGCAAACGGTTAAGCCACAGAAAACCAAACGAAGTTAGTGTCAAGAGCCTAAACTGAGCCCGATCAAAGGGCTGAATACATGGCCTAAAAGGCTGCTTTTAACTTAGACCATACTGTGCTGTTATTAAGACGTGCATGTGAAATATAATTTGGCGCAGAGAGTGTGCTGGATGGGAGCTTGCAGGGGGAGCCATAAAGAATGTCCTCCAGAGCCATGGCCTGCCCCAAGAGGGGAGGAGGGAGCGATGCTGACCCCACACCGAAACTGTGTGAAGCAGCGTCTGGGGCAAGGCAGAGCCACAGTTTAGGAACACACTGCTTTATAGCAAAATCTGTGGCAACTTATAGCTGGCAGAAACATTCCCAATGAGACGTTTCTGACAGGCATAAAATGGAATTTCAGCTAAATGGTTTGGTTGGGATTTTTTTGGTGCATTTCTTCTTCTCCCCCAAAATATTGACATCCAAAAATCTATTTTTATCTGGAAGTATCACCTCACTACTCACTTGACACTGATGTCAAGGAAGAGCATCTAGGATGCTACATCAGTATACAGATGCTGATATTTTGTTCACTGAGGCGAACAGACTAGGCTGTATGACTGTGTACTAATGCTCACTGTCTGGATGGGATAGATTTATTTTTCTTAGACCCCAAATTTTATTTGAAAAAAGTCTAGTTGTCCTATTTAATCAAAATGAGACAAAAGATGGACATAGGTTGGAGGAACAAGCTGTACATAAACCCAGTGAGAATGTAAAAACAGATGTGGGAAATTTGCAGTTTGTGGTTTAAATACAATGATTGTAAGTTTTTCTCACATAAGTTTTTATTTTCATAAACCAAATGTGTTATATATTAAAAGTATATACATATGGTTTCATATATTAGACTTATAAGGGACTTAATCCTTTATAAGAGTCATGCTTACTGAAATGAACATAGACAGTATTTAATGTGAGGCACACATATACACATAAATATTTATGCATACAAATAATTTATTTTAGTGCAAAGTTCCCTTAATAGTAAATTTTAAAAGTTGTATCTGTCTCTCAAGCAATATTTAGTGACATTTATTAATGAGAATTAAAATAAGAAACTCTACTCTGAGAGTACTGTCAAGAGGGCATAATTCTGAGAAATCAGGATGTGAAACTTCCCATTTACTCCTTGGCAGTTTGACTGATTACTGTCTCCGAGTGTCCTGGCTTGCATACCCAAGCTAGGAAAACACCCTTTGCATAAGCAGCACAGGGAGGTTTGCTGTGAGGAGCCTCGGAGAACAAACAGAGCACAGGAGCCACTGCGTGGAGTTGGACAGCAAAGTGCTACAGGGACACCACTATGGCAGCAGAAGTCACACAGTGCAATGCCCAGCTGAACTGAGAGGAAGGAGCAGCAGCTGCCAGGTTAGATGTATTGGCTGCCTTCTCTAATGGGCCGGGTTTCATTCCGCTGATAGACAGAGCAGGAATGAGACTCTACGAACCAGGGCACACTTTGGTGCCAAGTCTTTGATTTCAGACAGGAGTCTAAGCAAGTTGATATGCTTGCTTATTTGGTACAAGGGGCAGGGACTTACAGCTTGGTCTTCCTTATTTTACCAACACCATATGTACACAAACTGAGGGACTTTGTACGCTCCAAGCTGGTTTACTTGGTATTAGCCTTACACCCTCACTCAGAACACAATTTATGCCTCCAAATGCATTGCTATAATGGCTTTCACTGCACCCCATTCATCCTCTGGAAAATGAACTTCAAGGATTTCCAAGTGCAAATCTCAGTATACCCAAGGGGAAAGAAAGAGGATGCAGGATGGATTTTATTTTTAGATGTTCCTATTGGAGCCCTGATGGCTGTCTTCTAAAAGTTTAGAAAATGTGAAAAAAAAAACCAAACTCAAATAAAAGTGCAGGATGTTTCAAAACTATTTCACAACACTCCATTACTATATGCAGTGCTAATTCCTCCACTACTACATGCAGTGCTTATTATGTATTTTCTCAGGTAATATTTTGCTTGCTTTTGCAACAGATGTCAGTTTAAAGAATATCTTATTTTTCCTGACCTTCACAATCAGTACTGATCGATTGGAGCTTCACTTTTGTTTCCCAAAAATCAAAGTGAAATAAAACGCCTTGAGTGGAAATCAAAAGTCTTTGACATATAGCAGAAAGCTTGCTGTGCAATATTAGTACCCAAAGGCAGCTCAGAATTCTTTGTTAAGAGCAACATGCTTTCACCTTGAACATTTTAAATTTAATCTGAAGACTTAAATCATAGCAATCTTTACCATGCAGATACAATAAAACTAACAGATTGGAAAATATCTTTTTATGTCTGTACCTGAATATTTCATTATGCTTTAGGCAGTAGTAAGCCAACACTTCTTCAGATGGCCAGAGACCTATAAAACAAAGATATTCACTTTCTTAGAACAGATTTTTTTTTTGTCTAAAATAATATTTGAATGCATATTACCATTTGCAGACTTCTACCCACTGTTTCATTTTCTAAATCTGCCATAATAGCATGGAATAAAGAAAAAAAGAGAAGACCTATGATTTACGCATTAGATTTGAATATTTCATAGATTTCATCTCAACTAATTATCAGAAATTTATAGATACGTGCACATATGCATAAACACACATACATCTACACATAAATGTGCAATACTCAAGGACTTTAAAAGTCATATGAAATTCAACTCATTTGGGCATTCACATGAACATCAACCTGTTCGTACCAGGCCAGATGCAAGGCCAATCCTGCCTTGTAGCCTGTTTCCAGCAGGGGACAGGAGCCCTCTCCTTTTTCGTTAGCTATAGATATAATCATACTACAGTCACTCCATTTCTTCCCAGTTCATTTTTATTTAGCTCCTTTTCTCTTAGTTTTTGTTAAGTCAGGCAACAGTCTGACTGTAAGGAATACTGACCAGCAGCACATGCTAAAGACAAATGCAGGACTAGGGCGATAAAACAGTGTGATTTCTAGTTGTGGTTCAAGAAATTCTTGAGGAGAAGAGGAAATACAAGTGGTAAGTTCTGTTTAATAGGCACTGAAGGATTTTTCTAGTTGTTCTGTGGAGCGTGGTAAACTTTTCATAGCTGCAACAGGAAGCTCCACAGTTTTACCCTGCTGTATAAAGAAACACCTCCTCTCTCTTGTTTTGTACTTGCATCCCTGTCATTTTCATTTAAATCCCCCTAGTTCTCCTATTGGAAGAGAAGGAGCAATCTCACTTTTTTCACCTAATCTGAATTATTCATGACTTTATAAGCTTCCATCATAACACTTACACTGGTCATCATCATTAGCAAGTATTTAGGCACCCATGCAAATTTACTTCTTCAAAATCAGTCAGTCAGGAAACTCCCTGTTTCATCAGACCAGTTTTCCACCTGACATGAACATCTAACTGAAGCGCCGTGGGCCACGGAGAGGGCAGCACAGATCCTGTGTGCCTTGCACGCTCTCCTGCACTCACCAGACTCCACTGCTGGAGGCAGTCTGGGAAAACAGACTCGTACTCGGGCACTTGAGTTAGGTCTGCAAAGGTTCCCAAAGTTAAAGGAGGATAAATCAAAGGTCTATGCAGCCAAATTATGGTTGTGTGTGTTTTTCATCTGTTATTGCTCAGCAATGAAAAAACACGTTTACATGTCTGTCTACAGGTAAAATCCAGGGTCAGCTTCCCCCCCCCCAACACACAGCACTATGAGTTAATGAGACAGAAACTTAATATTATGAACTACAGACATTTCAACAGTTTCAGTAAACTTAAAACAGACATGTAGAGCATCCTTTAGATACTTCTAGACAACTGAATTTCATGCAGCTTACTATGTATGTGCATCCTTTAGATAATTTTTAACAATTTTTTTGTTCTCAAGACTTTAAAAACATCACAACATTTTTAACAGAAGCAGAGTTTGTGAGAAAAACTGTCTTCCTTTAAATCACTTAGAGCCTGATTGTAAATATCATCAATATAATTCTTCCTTTCCATCTAGTAAGTATTCTGAACTCATAGTGATTAATAATGAAAATTTATTAATATCTTTCCTGCATGCAGATCAAGCAAAAGCCTAGACAAGATTTGTCCAAAACTTTGCTTATAAGTTTTGTATTACAAAGATCTCAAAGAACAACAAAATAGAGTGATAATACATATATATGAAAAAACCACAAATGCAATATTGGTATTTATCCTGTTTATGTCAGTTTAGGCTGATCAGGTGTTTGTGAATGTGCTATTTTGCTTAGGCTTGCTAAGGGTGAAAACAAAATATTCCCACAAGACTACTCATTCTTTAGTGAAACATGCTAAGAATTGTACAGGGTTTTCTATCTCCCTTTGAGCATTTCAATGCTTTTGAGCATTGAAATATGCTAAAATGACAGATTTTGCAATAAATATAATAACTGTTTAAATACTTTAGTGTATAATATAAAGAATGTTTCAGTTTGCAGTGACTGCTGTATACTCAAGCAATAAAAGTGCTTTTTTAATATTTAGTGAAGACGCAGCTAATTTAATACCATTTAAAATACTTATATCTCACATTAAAAAAAACCCCACACCCACAAACATAAAAATCTGAAACCCTTTGATAGCAACTTTTAGCCTGAGTGAATTTTAAAAATACTTGTCAACTGTAGCAAAATCCTTCAACATCTGACTTTTCAATACCCTCAGTCAAACATCTCTCACTTTTCTACACTTATTATTGAAAGGGCACTTTGAATGGTGTCACTGAATCTTTTATGAGGGGTCACTGTTCTTTCCCCTGCTACCATGACAATGTTGATACCGGTTGAAACTGCAGGTGAATCAGATAGCTCTGTGCTGAGAGAAGGGTAAAGCACCTTTGGAAAGACAATGCTTTTCTTTAGGCAGATGCCAGCAATGCACACATCTCTCCTCCCTGCTGCCTTCCCCACAGGGAAGGAAGTATCACCTCTGCAATGATATAAGCAGCTGGCAGCTAAAGAAGCAGAAGTCAGGGGGTCTTTCACAAACACGTCTCAAGTGTGGAAGCACCCAGCTAAGCCAAGAAGCCAGAAGCCAGAATACCTGTGTTAATTTTAGTAAAGGAAAAGCTTCTCGTGCTTGAACAGGTAGATAAGCCTCTTTACCTTCAAAACAAGGATCAGCTTAAAGATCCATGTGGAGGAGTTTGCATTCTGTCTTCTTCCCCTTCACTCTGACCTACATTCGCCAACACAATGACCTACATTTTGAAGTTGCAAGTATAAGATAGTTCTGCTTCTGTTAGAAAACATACCTCTGTAATGCAGAAATGCAGTAATTCCTATGAATTAACAACCACTAGGTTGCGAAAAGCATAATGTATTTCCTGCAAACACATACATATGGATATGGATTAAGTTTCCTGTGAACACACTGAAAATAATTCTTTCATATTTAAAATCAAATTATTTTCATTTTGATTTCCGAATTTGATTATAAATACATAACATTGGTACCTATTTGCATGTGCAACTACTTACACGATAGTAAATTATTTACATATGTATAGGCAAAAGAATATCAAAAGACCCCCAAATGGTGCTCATATTTACAAGCCTATGAATATACAAGTCCTAGACAGAGAGACTAAAAAATCTCACTGTATGAGGAAACAGAGAGAAAAAAGAGGTTTTCTTGCAAAAATAAATATTTTGCATCATTTACTGGAGGTTTTAAAACTCTTTATCACCTTGATAATTACAACGTGAAAACAGAGAATAATTGCCAGAAAACACTGGAATCTCTATTGACCACATAAAAAAATTAAGCTGCATTGCTGTTCAAAGGAGAGCCTCAAGAAGGGGCATGTCTGAAGACAAGGGAGAGAAACAGTACTCACAGAGCAACGCCTACCCACATTTCAACTCTTGGCAGGTATCCTTTAACCACTAGTATGGAGTAGGGGATCCACTACAAATGTGCCATCAGAGAGATGATGTCTACTTCCAGACAGCTTTATCATACTTATTACAGTAGAAGGGATAGAAGAACGTTGTCACTAAATTGTATGATGCTGGATAGAGAAATGCTTCATGTGCGTCAAAGAGACATAAAAAATGCAGGCATTTCTATAGCACTTATCACCATATCATAAAATCTCACCACAGTAATGGAGTCTACCTCACAAGAACTTGATGGCATCATGAATTTCTATCGTCCCAAGTTGGCACATTAGAAACCAAACAAAGAGACAGAGACAGATTAAGTTACTTAGACACATATAATGAAAATATGGGAAGACCGAGCAAAACAACCTGAGCAACTCTTACACCCTGTGGTATGATGTAACCAAAAAAAGACATCCCAACTTTTCCTATAGAGGAACAACACTAACAAAAATCACAATAATGCTAGTAACACATAACTTTAGTTGATTTTATTACTCTCATAGTGCTTCTATTGGAAAGTGTCAGGTCCTTCTAAACCATGTATAGACAGCCTCCTGAGGATGTATTGTTTTAACCATCAGGTGGAGCACCACTAGTCCAAAGCAACACGAAACTGTGCTTCTTCTGCATCAAATCTAAAAATGCTGAAACCTGTATGATAGTACAGGAAATTGTCTACCAGAAATAAATTATCTAGTATTAAAAAAATAATAAAATTATTGTTTCTCCTCTGTTGCTTTTTATCACCTATTTTAAAGAATGCTGTCACACCTTTGGATAACAAATATTGAGATCTGATGTGAAGTTATAAAAGAACCTGGTGTCAGTAGAAAAGAATTTTGAGGCATGTATTTTTAAAGAAGACATTTGATTATTGGAGTCATTATGTCTCAGCGGAGCTCCACAGGTACTTTAACTGGGATAGTGCAGGATTAGTGGAACTCTGATCTGCTACCTGCCAGCACTGCACACAGGAAACATAGAGGCAACTGGACGTGACGGGTGAGCTGTCCCTTGAAGCTCTGAGTAGGAGTTATAAGCTGTCCTACAACTACTTAACTCACGCTAGGAGATTAAAAAGTTCCTTTCCAAGCTGAGCCAAATTGAAAGCATTTTCATATTTCCCTAGCACTTCACCTAGCTACATGTACAGATGTCTGATCTCAAAATTCAAATTTTGTCTTTTATTTGAACTATTAAACTATAAGGTATCTTCTTATTCATTTGAAGTCTCAAGTAAATTTTGCACAAATCATATCTTAAGCAAAGACAATTTAAATTTGAAAAGTCAGTCATTTTGCCTATATGAATATACTCAAAAAGATCTTCTTTTCTACTATGTCCTGATTCTTGACTACATGAAATCACTTTATGTGCTTTAATATTCCTCAAAGTGAGAGGAAATAAAGCAGTTTGAGGTAAAGAGATCAATAACGTCTCAAAAGTAGTACCAACAACTGCACTGAGTAATGATGAATTGTTTTCTGCCCTAAGTACTTTTTATCTCTACTGACAACAATTGTTGGTGGAGAGCAGAGAAACCTTTGGCACTGCAATGGGCTGCACAGAGGTGTTAAATTAAGTAAGGATCTAGACAGGTAATTATTCCCCATCTCTTCTCCTAAAAGACTAGAGTAGATGAAAAATTCCCAAAACTAAGGGTTACTGGTCTACTGGAAAAGGCTATCCTAGGAATATAACATAAGGAATACTAGGAATTTAAAATAAGGTTCTACCATTCTTACTGCAACATTGTCATAACCCTAATTGTACAGTATCGAATGTTATTTTCTACTGACTATGTGACTATATCCACATCACATGGGAAGGTAAGTTTGATGATTTGATCCCACTTAGTTTTTCTGTGGATCACCATGCACAGCATGCACAGCAAGAAGCATTGTCCACCCGCTGAAGTTTCTGGAGAAGTAAGAGAGCAGGTCAAAATCAAGGTTCAACTTACACTTTGGAGTTAAACTTCAAACTTAAACTCTAACAAATATTATGAAGCCTTCTGTCAGTGGAGCACTAAACTTCACTTGCAAATCAAAGAGAAAACATGAAATTATGAATAGGACAATTAAGACTACATACAAAGTGGATACACAGTGAATGTCTGCCAAATACATCTTGCTAGTAACATATAACATGGGCGTTCTAATTTGAGTAATTGCTTGAGTAAAGACTACCTGTACATAATTGCACTGCTGTAGTTATTTGGCATGGATAATGCCAAAAATACTTCTAACTCTAAACTCCCCTCAAACTCCATACATTAAGCCTCTTTTCAATACAATTTTATGATAAGAAAATGTTCCTCAGTATAGCCAGGGAGTAAAGATTTTATTTTCATTCACTCGTTCACACAGCATACAAAATGTGACACAGATGAAAGGATAATCAGTAATTCCTGCTACCTAAGATCCCACCTAAAGCATATTGAATCTAAAAAACATAAACACATGTAATAAGGCACTAATACTACAAATATTCATTTTTTAGATAGCATAAAATGCATGCCTAGAGGAGTGGAAACCTTTCATAGAAAATAACTTCCATAATAATCTAAAGTTAATCTGGTCACTTTAGCAAAATGAAGGAATAGAGGGAATTGCTAAGCAAGGAAAACACCCACTGAAAAAAATAAATCTTGTTACTTCATTCTGTTTGCAGCACACGAAGAAGTTTAAGTTTACACCCATCTACAGCAGAATTGCATAAAAGAGGAGTTGCCAAGTTAATTACAGATGGTGTGCCTGGAATTGCAAAATTATTGACTACAAATTTGAATTTGAGAGCAGATCTTCAAAAGGACAACAGCTACAGAGTAATGCGCCCTTCTGGACATTTGGCAACTTCAAATGCCAACAATTTTAAGAGCTAACCTGTCTTGAAAGTCCAATTGTCTAATCTGTGGCTCTGCATTCTGAAATTTACCCCACGAGTATTTGCAAGTGAGCAACTTCAGCAGTAAATGCAAACAGTGCAAAACAAGAAAAGTATTTAATGGCCTTTACAGAAGCATCTTATATCTATGCCTTACTGCACCTGGCTTTTGCAGATGGCAAACCACCTTTTAAGTCCAGTGAAGAGGAGTAATTTGAGGCAGGGAGAATGGCTAGCTTACTTTTCCACAGTGGGAAGGCTATAAGTGAGTTTGAAAAGGTACAAGAACACCAGAAAAAAATAGAAGAGAATATAAAGAGAAACAAGTCTCACCATTTTTTCCCTATGCACATACATTTTGTAGAAATTCTTGTCTCTCTTCCAATCTAAAGCAGAATTCATGATATTCAGATCATTGAAAAATATGTATAAGCACCGGCTGAGATCTTCAGCCTCAGCAAAATGGCCTCAGCACTGTATCTCTCACTTTCATTCTCATTATTATTCATGACTAAGAGGGAAACATGATGGTCTGCAATCTGCAAATTTCTTTTAGAGTGCAAACTTAAGAAGCTCGGTGGAAGTGATGTGGAAATACAGTAACAAGTCAAAGCTGTAAATGTACGCATATCCCTTCCATAAGAAAAATCGGAGAACTGTACGAATCTACTTGTATGATTGTCTTTAACATCTTTTTCAAATGAATGAATTTGTGTTGTGTGTGCATGGTTTTTTTACCTAGTTTTCAAATAGTTATTAAAAATTAAACAACACTGGAACAAACCTTTTGTGATTATAGCCTTCATTCTCCTGCAAAAAAACTGGATCTATAAATTTATGTACCATTGTAGATGTAAATTACAAAATTTTATATTCAACTATATTAAAACATCTATTCCAAAAATGATTACCAGTTGTGAAAAGCAGACAGGCTTATCACTTGCTGTCAGTTGTTCATGTCTAGTTAAGCAATAATGTGCTAAAACTGCTCTTTTGTTTTGTGTAAGAATTTTGGCAATAGAAGAAATGAACACTCGTTTAATAAAAACTCAGGCTGCTTTTTGCTTTGATGGAGGAAGCAGCTGCCTGTTTTCATTTGCTGCAGAGCAGCAAAACCCATCAATATAATAAGCAGCTTAGATGCATCCATCCACAGCATCTGTAAGGATATAGGGCTATTCGCTCAAAACCAATCCTTGGTTTAATTTTAACAAAGATGTGTCTGACATATTTGAAAATGCATTATAATAGGGTTTTGAAATACTAGCATTTTCTCTTTTCTTTTTAAATACTTTTCACAGATTTCTAAAGGCAAGTATACATATTGGAGTGATAGAAATGATAAAACAAATATTACTATAGCAAACAGCAGAACTAGCCTAAAAATGCAAAGATGGAACATTAAGAGATGCCTTCTGGTTCACAGAGTCTCCTGTCCCTTGAAAATACAGAAAAATAGTGTTTCAGTCTTTTCAATGAAGGGTTTTTTCATCATAACCAAGGGCAGAGAAAGATACTAGAAATAAGTATCACTGACAAAACCCCTGCGAAGATCATAGATACATTACACAAATATATTTCCTGAGATACTCCTTTCCTTCCCCACCTTATGCTTTGTTAAAAGTAAATAGATAATTGTTTATTTCCAAAGACACTTATCAAATTATTTTCTACTATTTCCTGAAAGTATTATAATTGTTATTGAGTTCCAGCAGTGTGAGTTTGTCCCAAGTGACAACTTCTGATTGCAATAAAAAAATTTTAATTAAAAGTATAGTTATAGGAGTTTCATATGTAATTACAAAAACAGGAAGAGAGAGATAAAAGGCCATCTGAGATAGAAACCACAAAACTCTATTTTCACTCTAAAAATGTGATATGGCACATCTATATTATTAAAAATTCTTAAGACGTTATTATTATTTTAGTGCTGTTTGGCTTTCTAAGACCTTTTTAAGCTGAGCTTTTAGATGATTTGCACATTAACTGAGAAGTCAGATAATTCTTAATCCTCCTCTTTTTCAGATCCAATAATGGATAAGGGAGCATCTTAGCATGATCAACTAGCAATCTGCCTAGTCTGAGTGGTAGTACACCTGAATTTAGGATTAGTCATCCTGTTTTCATAATATCTGATTTAAATGAGCACTCATTCTGAGAAGCATAGAAAAAGAATATTCGATGATATTTGAACTGTACCATTTCAATATGTAAGAATAAATCTGGAGTGCTTGCATATTTACTTGCTTCACAAACAAGAAACTATATAGAGAAAGAAAGATTTTAAAGAGCCATGTCCAGGTAAATACTTAGTTCAATTAAATAACTGTTTTTCTTCAGTATTCAGAATAGCTTACAGATATAGTCAACCATATCCCAGTTGTAGTCTTGTATTTCTATTTAGTCAATCCCAATATCCTAATTTCACCTTGTCTATAGATGAAGTGAGGAAACTAGTTGGCTTGGGGGATTTTGCGTGGTTTTTTTCCATGGGATTTCACCATTATTTTGGGTTTGTTTGATTGGTTGGTTTGTTTTGATTTTTACAGCTGTATCATGGGTAGAGAAGGTAAAAACCCGTAGATTAACACTGGTTACTAATATTGCTTATCTTCCTCAAGTATTTGATATAGAACATAGAAGTTTCAGTAACTGCCCTATGCACCCTTATGTAATGCTCAAGATAAATAAAGCGGACTTTCTTTAGGGGATTTTGATTGTGTGCAGAAGTGGTGTCTATAGCTTGGATTTCTTGTGTCTGGTTTGTGGTTTGTTGTTTGGTTTTTTCCCCATCAAATTAACTAAACAAAGACAATACCTTTTTGGTTGCAGTAGCTTCGCCATTCAACAGTTAACCAAATTACTAGAAAAGTGTCTGATCTGTACTGCCAGGAGATATTAATTGGGTACAAGCAGAAATAATAACTGCATGCACAGTTAAGTTTGAAGGCTTTGGACCATCTTTGTCTAACAGAACAGTTATCTTAGTACTTAGAATTTCATGTACTGGCAAATAGTAACCATGCAACCTTCATAAACTTAAATGAAATCATTAGGTCACCATATTGAAGGAGCCTTTATTCTTTCTCCAGGGGTATTTTCAACCAGCGCTAAGTGTGCAATTTTCAAAAGTCTGGCAACAATACTGCAGCAGGTGCCCAAAATCTCCCTACATCCCTAAGCCTTGTTTTCATCTCATGTGAGAAAGGATTTGTAACAAGTTCTTTAAGTGAGAATGCTGCACAAAGATGAACCAATCTCAGACATCTATTTACGGATCTACATTCCATATGAATTTAGACTGTAGGAGTTAAGGCAAATGCTATCATTGCTACTGAAGGAAAATATTTTTTTTGTGAAAGGCCAAGGATTAAACAAGCACAAACATCCTCCAGGTCCTTCCAGGTCAAGTTTGACATACATTCATAGGGCAACACAAGAAAACTTATACTACCATTGCTCATGGCTGGTTTTGCCTGAACAGGTTTCAAGAACCATAGCTGTTATCTTGCACTTTTCATGAGCACTAAATACAACGGGCTAGATCTTCAGCTGGTACAATGCCAGTGTATGCCCAGCTAATGAACCAGCCTTGAATTTGAAGTATGCATGGTCTTTCTGAGAAACAAAACAGCCTTTATTATATTAGTACATGCTAGTATTACTGCTTTGGATCATTTTGTACAGTCAATCCAAGGGTAGGTAGCCTTCTCAAGAAATCAATGTTTCAGTGGGTTGTGTTAAGGGAGGATACAAAAGTGACAAGAGTATAATTTAGTTTCCAAAGTGACCTGAAATATTAACAATCAATTTTCCCTGATAAACTTTCACATTTCCATGTTACTGTAATGAGCCATGACCTAACTGACCATATTCTTATTTTACAAGGCATAAATAATGCAAAAATGAAGTACAGGTACTACAAAAATTCTGCTGAAAAACATTGTAGAACTCTATAAACACTCTTCTATACTCTGACACAGAAGTGCTCTTTGATCAAGAATAATGTGCTTTGACCAAGATATATAGCTTAGGGACTTATGCCATTTTTCAGTGTTGAAAGAATTTACTTCAGAACATCTAATGGGCTGAGTCTTAGAAACAAAGGAGCAAAAGCAAAACAAATCATTACACTCAATTTAATTAAATGAAAGCCTGAAAAAGCCTATAAGCTAACCTCATAACAATATGTTTATGTTTATAGTTGGTAGGTCTGCAAAGAGAGTTGATCAAATTATTAATTAAGTGAGCACACATTCTCTGACTTCAGGAATTGCTCAGTTATATGCCAGCACAGAAATTGGACCCCATCAATTTGAGTAGGACCCTGCAATTTGAGTAGGAGGCCTGTCCCCTGTGTACTACATTCCATGGTGACCACAGACCCTTGGGTAACCCTAGGATTCTCCCTAGGGAGTAGCAAGGTGTTACAAAATGCAACATAGGTCACTTCATTCTTTCAGGCAGTTTTTAGTAACAGCAAAGCCAACACAGTAAGTCATCAGTTACTACAGCATTTCTTCCACAGATAGACCTTGAAACACTATGTTAAACCTCATGCCAAACTTCCATATTAGCAGGTAAACTCTTCAACATCTAGATTATGTTTTCACTTAATGAGTTTTGAGCTTAGACTTTACAAATGGAGAGACAGGTGTATAATCTTCTGAAAGTCAAACTTTTCCCTTAAGTGTGTTGTGACACCATTTTCATATAGCTCTTAGTAGAGCTATAATAGAGTAATAACACTGTAATAATGAGGAAAGCCACTTGTTTTTTTAAGGAGTTGTATAGCACCATTATAGTAATCAGCAGTTAATAACAAATTTTAGCACTTTCTTGTTGTTCTCTTTTTCTGTTAAGAGTTTGAGTCACAATATAAGAGTAATTTCCTGTTACTTCCAGGGAAGGGAGGGGGTGGAGGAAGACAGGATCATGAAATATATGCAATTTTCACATATAACACTATGTTGAAAATGTAATTCTCTATGTGTTCTTTTCTAAAAATATGTTCTATATTCCTGAATTGTCTTTGCTATCAGGAGCAGGATTGAAATCTCCACTTTAGTATTTATCTGAGGCTGTGATAGCTCAGTTGTCTGCCTCCAAATGCCAAGATAGGGGGAATCTCATCAACCGGAGACCAGCTGCATGATGGGCAGTTAATAGATATATCAAACCTTAGGATATATGCTAAGCTGAGGAGATGATTGGTTGGTTGATATACTGATTGATTAGCATAGGGAGAATGGGTTTCTTCTTGACAACCTAAGATTATGCTTCAGCTAAGCTCAAATTGCTTACACCTCTTCTATTGGGTTTAAAATTACAGTCCTGTCATCTAAAATCTCTCTTCAATGAAATTTTTACCATATATAAAAATTAAAGGGAAAAAGAAAGTAGGTGCAATGGGTAAGAGTAAATGGAGTAGATATATTTCACACTACTGCTGTTGGTATCACTAGAAAAAGTTGATAAGTAAATCCACTTGAAATATGTTACGTATTCTGTACACTCCTAGAGAGCACTTTACAATAATTTAGAAGGGGGGATGGGGAGGGAAGTTCAAAGTACTAAAAAGGAAGCAGTGCTGATATTATTGCTTTTAAAAAAGTACAGTAGTTATTAAGCAAGGTAATTATACAGTTGTGATACTACCAATACATTTTTGTCCCTCTACAGGCATTTCCTAGGTTTCATAGAAATATGTTTAAATTATATTATACATGAGAGAAATACCATATAATTGCAATAGAATGCCTCGCTTCACAGAGAAAGGCTTACATTCTGCATGCTAGAGTTCTGTATTTTTCCTTGAGAAGTCCAGAATTTGCTTTCCCATGAAAGCAGATAGAATGGAATTTCGTTTACAAAATATTTTAGACTGCATCATTAGCAGGGCATGGTACTTAAATAAAACTAAAGTAATTTTTAAAAATTACTATACTACATAATTATATGTTGCCATAACAAATGCATTTCTTGCATGTATCATCCATTTAATTCCCAGAATTACATGTACCAGGCTTTGTCAGTTGAGAAAGATACAAATGGTATTAAATACAACATTGAAAAAAACAAACAAACTTTCTATTATCTTTAATTTGATACTTCCAAACACTATGTAACAAAAAGAGAGTGGTTTATTAAGAATGTTGAAATCTGCATTAATAAATACAACTGGGTTTCTCATATTTTTTTTCTTCCCTTCCGTATCTGCTATGAGCGGTAGGGGATCAGCTGCAACTCAAATCCCCAGCTGAACAACCCAAATACAACTGAGTGAGCAGACTTAAAACAAGGCCATTTATTGGTGCCTGTTATGCAAACAAAGCATCCAAGTCTTAGAAACAGATGTCAACTGAAGCATATGCTTACTGTAAACTGGAATTTGATTCTCTTTATAAAAATAGACTTAAATGGGCCTTCAGAGACTAGGCTGCCTCTTGTTGTATACCATTGCCTAACTTGATTCAGCCTTAAGCTTTTCAAAAGATGAATAGACTGATATCCAAGGGCAAAAAAATAAGAGTAAAAAAAAAAATTAAATGGGAAATAAATGATAACATGTTGGAGCAGTTCCCAGAAGCAATTTTACAGATTTTCTCTAAAAACACAAGACAGGAAGTTCAAAGCACAGCACAGGTCACCTATGGCATGTTGAGTTATCATTTTTATACCACTTAGGGTGAAAAAGTGACTTTATGTTCAAGTGGCAAGTTTAGTACTCTGCTTTTTCTTCTCCCCCCCTTTTTTTTTCACCTCTTCTCACATCTTGATGCCTTTTAAATGTCACTTATTTTACATGAGGCAGTTGGTGGAGACATGAGTCAACAGCAATCAGAACCATTATCCCCTGCAGCGAGCCCTGGTCCTAATGCATTATGACACCTTAGCTGGCCAGCCACCGATTTACCTTTCTGCTTCTTAGGGAATTAAGTGGCATCATGTGAAAATGGTTGTGATATGAACAGCATGGGCATAACTGGTATTAAATTTACCTCTCAGCCTAAGTGAATTTTCCTCACATGTGACTAATCAAAATGAAAGCTGTGGACATGGGCAGATCTGGCCAGCACTTCTCCACCCCTGGGATTGGGGCTATTTTGTTTTATCTCTTTGTACAAGCTGGCAGAAGTTTAAAGTGAAGGGGATAATCCAGTGCTGGTGTCTTTATGAAATAACATCCTTACATGAAGAGGCTTTTAACTGTCTGTCGCTGTCCTCTCAAAAAAAAAGAGCGTGACAATCTCATTTTGCTGAGCACCCTCCCATGAAAGGAGAAAATAATAGCCATAACAGCTATGGCTAGTACTGACCTTACATGATCCATTATCCACTAAACACTTTAAAAGTCAGTTTTACATACACTGTGGGGGAAATTAGAGAACTATCACAATCATTTTCACTTTAGTGAATTTGTCTTCTGTTTGAAGTCAGTGACTTGATATCCTCGTACATAACTCTCCATGTCGCTCCAAAAAAAGAAAGAGGAAGTCTTGCTGTAAAAATCGATCTTGTGCAAAAAGGTGGGAAATACACCATACTTTTCCTATTGTGATTAATAAAGATACTGACAGCAGTGAAACTCAATTTAGCATGAACTTTCTTTGCAGTAAATGTGAAATAATACAAAAATCATTATATAATTTAGAAGTGTTCAACATCAGTACAAAAATATTTTTATCAATCATTTCAGCTGAGATAAGTAGGTGCCAAAGAAAGTGCAGGCAGAGCAATTATCATCCTGTGCAGTCAGAAAGATATTTATTCACAGACCAGAGTGGCTTGCATTTTGCTACAAACCAGCTGTGAATGTTACTGATAATAACAGCAGTGCTAGATTTTCCCAAAGTACCATAGTCTCTTTCTAACAGCTCAATTGTACAGGACAAAACCACTTCAAGCATGAAGTCCTCTCCTACTTGCAAGACTGCTCAACTTTCTGTGACTGTGAGAATGAATTTCTAACACATGAATTTTAGGCATTTACTGTTTGCTCTAAGTTAAAGTCAGTAGCTCAAATGAGAAGTATTTCAGCAATTTTTTCCCAATAAATGCTGATTAAAAGCTATGATTCAGCACCTAAAATTTTAAGGTTAAACCAGTCTATTTAACATAAGTTTTAGGTTCAAGTTGCTCTTTATATGCATGAAATTTGGCTATGCATTAAATTAGTCTATCTTTTTTTCTAAGATGATTTAATTCTGCTTCACACACCAGGGTTTGCTAAGTCCAGACAGTGCCAAAAGACTGAGCTTGCAACAATCTGTTCCTGTATGTAATACATGTTTGACTGGAGAAAAAATAATTTAAAAAATTTAAAAATTAGACAGTAGAAACCTATCAAGACTAAATTATGGCATTTACAATATCAAAGCATACTTTTCTTACAGAAAGAGAGACATAGAAATACACAGATTTACATAAAAGTATATATCTCACATACAATATTTCTTTTTTAAGAACCTAAACAAGCACCAACAAACACCATAAATAATCTTTACGTTCATTTTTAGAAATGATTGAAGGTAAAGATTAGGGAGAGGGTTCAGATTTTTAATCTTTACAAACACAGAAAAAAATATTAATCATGCATGGAGCTTGCCTGGGTAACCTTCATTTTATCAATGAGGCCATATAATTAAGGTCAAGTTAACGTAGAGATTGAAATTTAGGGAACATGTCAATTAAGATAAACAGGAAAATTACCTCTTCCTAAAAGGATTAGCCTCAAGTGGAAAGGTTGGTTCAGAAAATTACAATCCATTTGGTAAGGAAGACAGATCCACAGTGAAGTTAAATCTGAAGTGCATAGGCTAGCAGATTCTACCCAAAAGAGTAGCAGGGAAAAAAATAGAATAGAATCATCCTTTTTATATGATTTTCCCTAAAAAGAAAATAATTATTTGCACAGCAAAAAATCATCGCAATAGGTATGACATATGTCTTACCTTTTTTTTTCCCTTCAGTTTCAGACCTAATTGGAAAATGAAATCTTAATGCTCACAGAAAAGCAGAAGGTACCTTGTTTTCAATGACATTACACATTAGTGTCATTGTAACAATATCTGGACCAAATGGATATTTGTAAATATCCAATTGAGATGACCCTGTTTTGTACCCTAAACAAAAAAGAATTATTATTCCAGAGTTTGACAAGAAACATGAGAGTGACAAGACACAAACAAAAGTCATATTCTCCATTGTCAAGAGGGTCTTGTAATTTCCCATTTAGTCATGCCCACTTCAACTTCTCAGAAACAATTTAAAAAATAAAAGTTCCATTAATTGTATTCCTTTTTTGGTTTATTGCTTTTGTGACACTACAACAAAGAAACTAAGAAAAGTTTGAATAAAATATGGGAGCCTTTACTAAGATGTGAAAGCTGATAACTTCATGTTTGAGACATGAAGACTTCCAGTGACACTCTTCTGATATCCTCCAGCAGAAACTCCGTACCTAATTGCATGCTACTTCCCTGCTTTCCAAATACAGAATAGCACAGTATACACAACAAAGGTGGCAGCATTGATAGAGTCAAGGCTCTCCTGACTTGAGTAAAATGGTTAGCAATGAAAATCTGGCACTGGGATAATGGTTTTTCAAATGCATATCTTGAATGCTTTCCACTTATCACCTAGAAGCACATCTGGGAAGCTGAGTTTTTGAATATATATATAAATGGACCATGTATGCATGTTATTTTTTTCCATCCCAGAGTCCTTATAGGAAGCAATGGTTTGCAGAATTATTACTACCAGCTTCTCTTTCAACAGCTATACCTCCAAAATAACTTCTAAACCATCCAGCAGAATTTAAACCTCCTCGGGGGGCAGTCATTGCTCTGACAGGTCTGCCAGAACCAAAATGCCCAGGACCAGCCTGACATGACCGATGCAATCACTGCTCACCTTCTGTCCTCTCCGGCTTCTCTTTCCACAAGAGTGGCTCCAAAGTGTTACACCGCCCGGACCACTGCAGTGCCGGGTACATTCACTTCATCTCACAGTCACAGCACTCGAACGAACCTAGCATGGCTATTTACAGATTTGCCATCTGACAAGTTTCAACTAATGACAGAATGTTTTTAAGCCATTTTTTTCCTAACAACATTCTGGGAACCAATGCCAGTTTGTCTGTATAAATACATTCTTCTTATTTAATTACAGCATCTGTACAAATATATTCTTCTGATTTAATAACAATTCCAAAGGTTCAGCTTGGGTTTTCTCTTTATTTTTCTTCTTTATTAAATAAATACTGTAGAATAAACTATTCTTTCTACTGAATTGATATCTAAGCTATAGGAATTTCAAACTATTCTATCTTACAGAGGGGCAACACATCATGATAGCCTCTACATTATGCTGAGATATTTTAATTAAAACCAAAGACTAATTCAAGTATTTAGTGACATCAAAGCAGCAATATCGCATTGCAATATCAGATTTTTCTTTAATTCAGCTGTCAACTGTTGAAACAAGCCATTCCAATAAAATGCTAGTAAGGACCACAAATTTTGGGAACATACGCGCCAGAGAACACATTAACATTGCCGCAATATTGCTTATTAGGACAACAAAACCTTTCTTTCAGAAAAGAAAAATTAAATATGAAAAAAACTTATCTATGTATCTATTGCTAAAATGGCTGAACAGGTGCAGCTTAAAGGCACCATTCCAATTATCCCCTGGGTATTGTTGTACACCTTAGTTTTGTTAGACAGGATAAAGAGGAGAAATATTAGAGCAACCAAGCAGATGGTCTGGGGAACTAGATTACACACTTCAGAAACAGAAGAGAAGCAACACACTCAACCCTTCTGTTTGGACGGAAGAGCCGTCTTAGCCTGTCTGACCCATTAGCTAGTAAACTGGAGTGTACCGCCAAGTGCTATCATGCTGTTTCTTTAAAAAGCAAACAACCTCACTTTTTATGATAGGCACTGGATCATTTTAAGAGAATTGTAGGTAATGTCTGCTGCATTAGACAGATGGTCATATCATGAAACCATATACAAGTCATCACGGCTAAAACTCACGTTCGCTACCTTGTTAATCCGCATAAACTGCAAAACAAAGTAAAGCTGTGCTGAATACTTTCCTGGTATCTAATGGTTCATGGATATGCACGTACATATAATAATCACTTACAACTGAAACATGTAATAAGGTTCAATGTTCTATTTGACATGCTTTTTCATAACCTAGTATTAATTTTGTATATATAATTTTGCAGTTGAAAATTCTGATTCTAATCTCACCTTGATTTAACCTTTGCATAACTTCACTGATTTCCATGGAGTCAATAATAAAGAAGAGAACAGACAATTTAGATTTGAGAACAGTATGTATTTCTCTAGCCATAAATAAGCTGAATTCCAACAGAGAGTAGACCAGCACTCTACCATGGCCAGGTTTTACTGTACAATTTCCAAAATATCTGGGTTTTTATCTGTCCATACTTCAGGACAAGTTAGCATTATAATTGCAGAATGTTGTGACTGCCTTTGCAATAGTATATTTGCATCTCCCATTCACACTTACGAAAGGAGACGAGGGGAGATGTAGCTAGTCTCCTTGACAATGTTGAATAAAAGCGTATCACACCACAAAATTGTGTATCAAAAGATCTGTATGGTAAATATTCCCCCACTAGGCCTCCTATGGAATTGGAAGAAATATTAAAAGAAGTGGACTTCTCTATCTTGCTTATTTCTGATACACATGAGATTATTTGGTAATAGATTATAATTACTTGGTAATTAAATCTAGATTTTGTAGGCAATTAAAACTTAGTTAATCTTTAAAACATTAAAAAAGGAAATGTTTCCAGCAACCAGGCCTTTTCAAAACGATTTGTCTCAATGAATATTCGCATGAAGAGCCACTCAAGGCTAGAGGCGGTTTCCCCCTCCCACAACTACAGACAGCATATACAAGCCTCACCTAACCTCCTGCTCAGTTGAAGGATATGTAAGATAGCACATTTCCTATCTGCTAGGCTGCTCTCAGCCACAGAACTGCAACCGAACCCGGCAGACCAGGAACGATTTCAAATTGTACCTGGAGAGTTGCCGGTGAGCAACCACCGCCTCTTCCCCACGTGGCAGTGCATAGGTGCACATTCCCCGTCAAGCTGACCCCAGGCAGTACTGTAAACATGGTGACAGATGCCAGGAGACAGGTCTGAAAAACTTCCAAATGAGCAATTCTAGGTCTGCTGCACTAAACGCAGCAGAGTTTCTGGATACTTTCCCGGATGATTTAACATTTGGAAAAAATACGGATGGGAAACTGCATGTGTCCAGGGTGCAGAGATCCGTAAGTGAAGTCAGAGATACAGACTCTGCTCTCCTGCTGCACACACTGACTGGCAGAGATCTGCTTTGGCTTTTGATACCTCACCTCCTAACAGAAGGCATTGGACCCTGTGCAAGTAATGAGGAGCACAGCCTAGCAAAGTCCCATTGTGCATCTAAGTGGTTTGGCACTATTCTGACCAACAATATCCCTTGAACTGAAGTGGGAGAGAGAAGCAGAAAGGGAGAGCAGAGGTAAAGGTTTTAGAGGAGAAAGCAAGTGGAATAGATAAGGGTGCTTATGGGTCATGCCTTGAATATCAACCGATCAGTCATGAAGGTGGTCCTGGTTGGGTTAAAATGCAGAAAAGAAGAGAAATGAAGAATACAATGACACAAAAAAGAGAATATATTGCAATTCTTGATTGCATCTGCAAAGTTGATGGATTAGGAGTGCTAGAGAGTTGAAAGCCATGGAGGCACTAGTGCTGCTCTCTGGATACCTGACAAAAGCCTATTTCTAAAGTCCCTGCAATCTGTAAGTTAGGGTGTATGACTAGTCCTAGAGCCTGTTCCTTGGTGCCAAAGAGAAAATTGCACTCAGTGTTTTGCATAGTTCTTGACTCTTTCAGAGTGCTGGGTTTGAAAGAACTCCTCATTCATACGAAGATAATCAGTCATGGGAAAATTTAGCAAAGCTCCTTTCTTTAGCGCACTAAATAACATACAGATCTTTTACTTTTGGCACATCTGTGAATTGGAATGTTGTATCTGCTGTGCAGAAAAGGCTAGCTTTTCTACAAGCTGATCCCTTGGATATCTGACAGCTTTTCTAAGTTCAATAACAACTACCAGAGAACTCAAGAGAAACTAAATAAAAGTTGGATTTGAATATCCAGTTCTCAAGTTATCATGTACAAATGTAAGATTAAAGAGTTCTGCAAATATTTTTAAAATTATAAGCAAAATGTTTCTAAGTATGAAACATAATTTGGACTCTTGCACAAAAATATTAGCATATTATATATATTAACATATATATATATATTAGCATTATATATATATTAGCATATATAAAGATAATCTATTAAAGTGGATGGTTGCCATAAAAGGCCTGACTAGCTCACTGTGTATGAACATTAAGAGAAAACATTGTGCTAAGATCTTCTCAAAGTCCACTATCATTTCAGCAGTCACTCAGGGACTACAGTAGAACAATATTAAAGATTACAGGAAGCATTCACTATTAAATTCATCTAGATTTGCCTAAGAATTTACAAAGACTGGACTGTAATTTAGACAACACTGTCGCATTGCTTGCAAATCATATTTTACAACACAATGACTGATTTCCTCATCTATGTATTGAATTTTATAGAAGAAACTGTAAAGTTTTTTTTTAAGTGACTACAACACTCCATTTATTAAAACAGAACCTCACAGTTCACATTAAAATGAAGGAAATTTGTCAAGCATAAGCGTTCAAGTAAAAAGCATCCCTTTTTTCCATTGCAAAGTGAATGATCTCACTGGTACTCAAATTATATTCCTTCAAAGAACTTCAGAGTACAGTTAATTAGATTCTAAGATATAAAATAGTTTCTAAAAGATGCATGAGCAAAACTGAGTTTACTGTGCATATAATTTCTTTAGACTTCACTTTACATATGCCATTGTTACTGCAAAGGAAAAATCTCAGTGCAAGTAATGATAGAAGAGCAGCTATTTCTATTTTAGTTTGATGATCAAATTAATTATTGCCTTCACAGGAAAAGTCTGGCTCTAAACTTAATCTAAACTTAAATCTATAAACAAATCTGAATATTCCCAAAATTCAAAAGAAGCTAGACCCAGAATATTTATTTTATCACACTAAAATCATGAAGTATCATTACTCAACCTGAAATAATGCATTATAACATTGTTATTTCCTATCCTTAACACAGGTAGTACACAACATTAAGCAGATTTAAAACTTTTTAATATATAACTTTTGCCTCACTTTTACTGACACTGTTCAAAAAGATGGAAGTGACAGTAGTAACAGATTATGCTGTACTTTTGAAAAATGACATAAAACAGAAATTAGAAATGTGGCAGTTCATTGCAATCAGCCACAAGGAGCAAATTCAAAAGATTTTTCTTAGTGTATTTTCTTCATATTTTCCTACAATTACTAACAGTTGTGGACTTTGCAAAATAAAAATTCAACAAATTGGTGTAGTCTGGTAATAGTATGATAGCTCTAACTGTGCAAAATTTACATAATATAATTCATCACATCATTGGGAAAATTCTTACAGTGTAAAAGCATCTGCTTATATGTAGTATGGGAGAAGTGTAAAACCAACCTGAGAGGTTCTGACATGCAAGAGCTGCTCTTGACAAGGTACATTAATTAAGGATTACGGATTTCTGCACTTTGTATTAGCAGAAGTTTAAAATATAATTCATGTAGTGGCACTTTCAAAACACAGCTTCTTGAGTGTGATTTTTTGCAGAACAGTCCCCTCTTGAGGAGAATATTTTCAAACTACATATTCTGGGTAACTCAAATAATCCAAAAATATTTTCAGAGGTCTTACTATTGCTTATTGGAACATACAGTTACTGCAATAGGGTACTACTCCTGGGAAGCACAAAAAGCGTGTCTTGACATGCCAAAGTTGGTTACTGGAAGACATACAAATGAGTGGTTCCTTCCAAAGTCCTCAAGAAAGTAGACTTAAAAAAGTTATGTAAAAAAACCCCAAAAACATTATAGTTTGTATTGCTAAATATCAATTACATAATGGACAGCACATTACTAATGAAAAAAATATGAATCAGTGACAGAACAATGGATTACTTAGATACATAACTTCTTCTATGTTTATATAATAAACAATTCTAATACAACATCCGTGAAACTGTATATGCCTTGACATGTGATTGCATCAAGTACTAATGGAATGTACACCATTGAAAAGTTTCCCAAATATTCCAACAAATTGTCATTGATCTGGCCATGCACCTTGACTGTGTACTTTAATTTTTAACTATTATGTATGTCTCTGGTTAAATAAGTACTGTAAAAAAGTTTGAATAAAAAGAATGAAGTCAATATTAAATTTAGGTACACATTATGACAATACAATATAGTCTAAAGTATATTAGTTGGCTTAAATTCATTCTGAGATATGAATTTCCTAAATAGAAAGGCAGAATCATTAATAATACTTATATGAAAACAGAAATCAGTATGATTCAGGGTTTCATACTATGTGCATATACACATACACATATATGAAAGGAAAGACTACTTCTTTATTATGGAATATATAAGAGTTCCTTACGCTAATGCACAGTTAAAAATAAAGAAGTGTTGTTATACTGAAGCAACATGTTCGTAATCTCGTGTCACTGTGCAAATTAGATGAGTTACTTGCCTTTCATTCTGATCTACATCATGGCAAGGACTAGATAAATCATTTTGCTTTACTCCATTCATCTACACCAAATGCAATAAAAATGATACAACAAGCAAAATAAAACTAAAAATAATGGCTAAAATTATCAGAAAGGGTTTTGGCAGGCAACATAAAATAATCTTCCTTTCTTACTTTCTTTTTCTGTCTCCTTGCACCTCTCTTATATTTGGTATTCAATATCCCAAAGTGATGGAACACAGAATGGTATGCATTATTCCAATACTATCAGTTGCCAAAAATCTCAAACTGGCATAACAATTAGAAACTTTAGAAAGGAATGCAACTGAAGAAGAAAGTAAATACTACATAGAAATATCTGAAAAGACCTAGAAGAATAACAATGCAGCAAGATATAACATTAAATAGCAAAAAGATCCTCACCTCTTTGTATATGACAGCACTATTTCCAGTGAAACCACATTTGAATTTACTTCATTATATCCAACACTGTAGCTCAGTTCTGAAACCGTATACACCAGAAAATTCTAATATAAATTTGCTGTAAAAATTTATACCATTTAAACCAGTTAGGACAAAGGGGTCTTCTGATCCATTAGTAGTCTTCATAATTACACATGTTAAATAAGATCATTCTGTATCATGTGTCAGACAATGCACTGACTTCTGCAGGGTCACAGAAAGAATGTCTTCACAGGAAGTACTGCAAGAATGGGTAGAACATAGAAGGGATTCCTGCTTTTCAGCAACACGAGGAATGGTCACTACTGAATTTGACGTGTTCTTTCTGATAGAGTATGACAAATCCTTTGTTTTACAAAAAAGCATACAGCTATATTCCATGACTCCTATTTAGCATTTCACAACAACTCTAGATCCATCAGAAAACTGTCAGTTTAATAGAGCAAGAGTAAAACCTAAGACTTAGAGAAACCTGCACTGAAGTCAATGTAGGACAGCAAATATGATCTGGGAATGAAAAAAACCCCTAGTGTAATTCTTGAATCTGCTACACACTGGCCATGTGACCATAAGCAAGTAACTTTGACCTTATCTTTGTCATTTTCACCTCTATGTGAGTATTGTCATACTCAATTGTTTTCATGCAACTCAAGGTGCAAATCCACATTCTATTCCTAGAATAAATATGGACTTTCCACATTGCCTTCAAATAATAATTTCATTGCTTTGTGGTGAATTCTGCCTTGCCTTCTCTTTATCTTTTTCACTTACTGCTCTTCATGACAATATCTTTTACTATATGCTCAAGTATTGAAGAGTGGTTTTGCACCCTAAGTTTAGCCACATTACTTCAGCAGCAATATTAGCAGATGTTTTTAGCCTTGGCTTCTAGATAATCCATGGAGAAAGAAGGAGCTTATCAGAGCAGAAATCTAAAAAAGGTTTTCTGAACCATACTCTGGAAATGGCTACCTTTTCCACTGGCTGTAACGGAAGCCCAAAGGTCACTAGATCTCTTACCTCATCATCTAAGTTTTAACAAACTATTACAATTCAAACAAATAAACACAAACTATTTGGTTTCAGCTTATCCTTTTAACTACTTCAAATTTGGACCCCGTGAACACAATGCTATTTTGGGATACGATCATCCTCAGATACTATCCTTTCTTTAGATGTGCATGAAAACCATCCGTGTATGCTCTCTTAGACTGAAATTACTTTCTTAAACGGTCTGTAGTTAACCTGCGTATGGCAGCTGCCCTATGTTAAAAACTATGCTTTTAGTCAAGGATTCCAGTGGTTTTTTGCATGCTTCACTTTCCAGCCCAGAAATAACTGCTCTTTTCTGTAGCAAGGTGTTGCATAAATATATCATGTGTTCAAAAGAGAGACAGTTGAGCATTCAGAACCCATAAATCAACACATCTGATAGTCACATATGCAAAGTTTGGAAACATTATTTCTCCTTAACACTACCCTGACAAATTAACAGGAACACACACTTCTCCAGGTGAAACTCACATGCAGGACTTCTATATAGTTTTTCAAAACAGTCCATTTTAAAGAAGTTTTTTCACGAAGAGCACTCAAACACTATTTCTTCTGGTCCTGTACTGTCACGTTCAAATACATCTAAGAGACTAGTAGAATATATTTTTACTTGCAAGAGTCCATGCAAGTTTTGATGCTATCATAATCTGTGATCTTCCAGCTGTTAAGCGTTCTGTTTTGCTTACTGGTTTGCCCAGTTGAGCAAGGACAAAGGTAAAACCTTCTCTCCGAAATCCTCCTAATCAATTCAAGAAGCCTGAAAAAATGATTAAATTAAAGTACAATATTTTCTATCCACCACTCTGCTATGACTACTTCAAAGATGAGTTTTCTTTTTGTTAGGAGCTTAATTCTTTCATACATAACCTGCCTAAAAATTCTTGAAGATGTCCACGTAGACTTAATGACTTAGTCCTTTCTTAATACCCCCATCTTAGTTCAGTATCCCAGCAACATTATTTTCTGTCTTAATTACTCCCCATCATTACTGGTAATCCATTAGATCCATTTAGTCTTTTAAAAATGTCCTATATCCCACATCCTGAATGTATCTAAGTTTCAGCTTAGAAACTTACTCTGATTTTTCAGTTCTGCTTTTACTGTCAGGCTGCTACAATTTATGTTTCTAGCTACTAGTTTTAGCAGGGTTAGCTTCACAAATTTAAAAGGCTTTTTTATGGTTCAAATAGCTTCCTTGCCATTTAATAGCATTGCTTACTCTTGCTTCCCACTTCTATTTTGCTGAGTGGTACGAATGTTTTATGAAATCAACATTTATTTTTTTTAAGGTATAAAAAAAGAACTATCTTACATTTATTTACCTAAGCAGTTCTATTCTTCATTGAAGTTTAGTATCCAACAAATTTTTCGTTTTCTCCTTCTTTTTTTTTTTAATTTGTTTCACAAACAAATGCTAAATTTAGTTATGCTATGGACAGTAAATATTATCATCTTTTTTTGAAAGAGCTTGTGTTATAGCACAAACTAGTGTTCTATCTTTTGGCCCTCCATTCTTTCCTTGGGCTGACTGTTAGATTATCTCAGCATAGGAAAGAAGGCCATTTCTTGGCCTGGGACATCCTTTTCCTTTCCAGCCTATAAGCTAAGGATTTAAATACCCTTGGTGAATTAATTTTGACATTTTATGGCTATTGCTTTACTGCAATTATACAAAAAGAGGTCACAAAATACAGGCAGTAAGCTATTTTATGGCTTCAAGATCTTAATGCTTCTATGTTATTAGAATCATAAATATCACCAACGTGAACAAAGAAATTAAACAGACAGGAGGTAAATCTGATCTTTCATCACTAAAAACCAGGGAAGAGTTTGCTGAAGTTCATTAAGTTGCACTCAGGAAAATGACAGGGAATGCAAGCATTCTTCCTTTATTTCTTGTTTTTACAACTCTTACATTTCTTCTTTTGTGATCATGTGTCATAGTTCTTTATTGAGATTACTGTTTATGCTTTGAAGTCATCAATACAAGTTTCACTAACAAAATACCTTAGTAAAAGGAAAAAAAAATCTCTTCTGTTTTGCTCTTTAGAAATAATATATGGCCTTAGTTTTGTAATTGTCATTTAAAAATATGTGTATTTCCTGTTTATGTTAACAAATGGCATGAAAAAGGACGAAATAGAAGAAAACAAGGTCAAAATGCTCTACTGGCACTGTTGCCTCCAGCAAGTAGCAGTCTGACGTCAAGAGATCAAACAGCAGCAAACACTCTATTTTCAGATATCTGAAAGCAGTAATACAAAGAAGGGTATTCCATTTTCCCCCTTTATAAGCATTGATATTAACTACTTCTTAATGGTTTTAAAGAATGATTACTCTACTTTTTGTTCTTACAGTTTGTCACATACACAGTAAGTCTTGAAATAGGTTGAAAAAGAAAAAGCTACTAAAATGGGAAAGGCCACTTTAAGTCCCCAAACACTCCTAAGTCTCATAGCATTAACTGAACCATCCCTGAACTACTAATATTACTGACTTAAAACACAATAAAATATACTAAATATCTACTAATAAACAAAATGTGGGTTATGTTCACTGCATTTATAATAAAATTTTTGTAACAGTTTATTTTATTTATAATAACAATTATATCAGCAAGCTACATTTTGGGTATAACATATATTAGTAGATTATAATAATTTGTTCCTTATATTTCTGAACAACAAAGAGTGACATTTAATTTGCTATCCTGAATATTTGCTCTCTGTATTATTTTTTTAGTAACGACTCCCTCTAGAAGTACTATATTAAATGAAAGACAATGGAAAAGGTAAGGTAAAATGATGATGAAAGGTTAAAACAGTACACATCTGTGTACTGAAAACAAATTGAAAAAATAAAAATGATAAAACCCCAAGAAATTGACAGAAATAAATATATCACTGCACTCAGCTGTATCTCCCACACCATTTTAGTTTTACCCATCTTGCAACTTCATGCAATTCTCACATAACAGTATTTGCAATTTTAGATTAAATAAAACCAATTTTAAAAGACTAATTAATATCTTAATCCTGCATCTCTGATATAGTCACTGTTGCTGGCTTAAGTTTTTTGTTATTTCTTGTGCTTCAGGAACAATTATTTTATCTAAGAGCAGTTCCACACATATTGAAAACAATGGGAAGCATTAGTCATTTTGCAGAAGTGTATCTTTGCTGAGGGCAACTGTGGCTTCAATCCCATTGAGAGCAATAGGAGGTAGCAGCAATTTTGGAAGAAGGACATTGTCTATAGAATACTCCATAGGAGAACATTATTCATCAGCTCTTGCTGAATAAGAAAATTTCAGTTCTGGAGAACAACAGCAAAAGAAAATCTGTGAGCCTTTAAAAATCTTTTATATGCAGGATTTTAGTAGGGTGTGTAAGGAATAGGTATTTTGTTAGGATCTTCACCAAATACTCAAGTAAAGAAGTAACATATTTTCGTAATCCACTGAAATTCCTAAGAGACAAATCTTTACACTTCCTTTAAGTCAAACTGCTCACCGTTTATGCATTGGAAATTTGGAACTACTATTTCTGTGCCCCAAACTATATGCAGGAATTTTAGAGTGGTTTGTTTCATTTGTTCTCTAGGCAGTACTTTCTAAAGTAAATATGACTGTAGAATCAAAAAAACTACAGATGAAAGTTATCTTCTTAAATTGGTGTTATCATTTGCTTTAAAATATACTAATATATCTGCAATTAACATCCTGAGTGAGGTCAATATAAAATGTCTTAAATAAATTATATTAGATTGAATTATCACTGGTATCTCATCTCCTCCTGCTGCTGTTTTAACATCTCATTCCTGTTGCTGCAGACAAACTATCAGAAGAAAAGGCAGAGAGAAACCTTCAGCTCCTGCTAATTGTTGAAGAACCTGCAGACATTTATATTGATTTGACTGACCTAAAATAGAGGAACAGCCTTCATCCTTTTAAAACTGCTTATGTATGTGATTTTCCAACAATGTTGCTAAGATCATTTTTAAACATTCCTGATTCAGAGTATTACAATTCAGAGTTCATGAAAAAAAAGTACATCAAAATCGCTAAAATTTCAGATTTACAGTTGTTTTAATGGAACCTAATTAATCCATTTAACCCTGACCAAAACCATTACTAGGCTATAGCATGAAAGTACCTATGAAGTGTTGTCATTTTTCTATATTACACACAGTAGGTTACTTCCAATAGCTCACATAACACAGTATCACCAGCAGCACTGCATACCCACTTTACTTTTGGAAAGAATTACCTACAGAAGCTTCTCTGCTAATATGCTATGGCAGGATATTGACTGTGCATTGCAGTATCTGCCTTGCTCTTTGTGCATGAAAATGGTCTTACTAACTCTAGGCAATGGGGTTTTGTGGGCTTTTTTTCTCTCCTCTGACTTGGCACAACCATCAAATACAGAGATCCTGGAGGACAACTGAATCTAAATAGTATCTCTGAACTGCAAAGACATTAAAAAGGCAACAGTGATGCACAATTTCACCCACATATCCTTTTAATGATGTAGAAATGTACCCTCACTCTAGAATATACTGTGTGTTTTAAAATGACATCTAGATGTCCTATGAAACAATTTTAACAGAAACTGCAAACATGAAGCTGGGGATAATATGAGCAAATACAAACCCTCAAGAGTACTATTGTAAAAGAGAGGGGTTTAAGGTTAATACACTTGTCAAGTTTTTTTACCTTCCGACTTTCTGTTTTGCTAAATATTTCACAAAGCAATAAAGTCACAAATAGTCAGTGGAATACAAATGGTCCGCATACATTTTGTTGAAAAATTAAAAAATTGATTGTACATCGTGTCAACTAGAAGAGAAAGCTGTAAGGAACATGCTGATGAACAGCTTATGGTAAATACCAACATTTCCATAACAGGCTTATGTATGGAAGGAGATAATGGCACCAAAAAAAAAAAGAAGAAGGACAAATGTGGGAGAGATCATAAGAAAAAAAGATTACATTTATTTGGAAAAAAATACAATCCCAAAAGGATATTGTCCATTATAATGTTTTACCTTAGTATTTGTCATAAAATCACCAAAAGAAAAAATGAAGGAAGAGAGCCCTACTGTACGACTGTGACAAAAGCTGATGAAGGCTGACTTGTCTCTATCTGCCTTGGATCTAAAGGGATCACATGTAAACACACCTCTTTCCTCTCCTCAGGAATGAGGTACTGTTTACAAGCCCTGATTGCACCTCAATTATTAGAGAAACATCAAAAGTGTCAATGTTTTGGGTTTTTTTCCCCTAACCTTAGGATAGGCTTTTTAAAAGTTAAGCTATTGCATGCTTACAATAATTATGTGCATTTAGTGGAAATATATGCATAATTTTGATCAGGTTACCTTTTCAGATATGTGAATGCTAAATAAACTCATATTCTTTTTAATACAAAGTAGATAAAAGAATAGCACTGTAGAAAAGAATGTTTTTTACTATATTAGGAGATACAGCTGAGTTCAACAACAGTCAACCTCTTCTACGAAAGAAGGAATCAAGCGCTCACTTTTAAAGACTGTAATATACAATTAAAATCAACTATATAAGTGGAAAATGTGATATAACACAAAGTTCAACATAAAGTTGCTCAATGCATATAATTACACCAATTACATTTAGAAATTGTATTTACTTGCCAAGAAAGAAATAAGAAATTAAAAGGCAATTGTATCAAGTGACACCACACAACCTTCTCATTGAATCTTACTGAATATAGAATTATAGCAAGATAATATTTTAAATACTTCAAAAGAAAGGCCATCATGTTCTAATTCAAAACACCAGCAAAATAAACCATGCAATTTTCATACTTTGTGATTTCAGTGTGCAAGAAAAACATTTAGCTATTATAAGAAGTCTTTTGAGTTGTGATATACGGGTTTCAGATTGATCTGGAAAGGAAGGTCAATGACACCTTCTCACACAATTACTAAAATTAATGTCTTTTGCCAATTTTCAAACAAAAGCACATTACGGATTGTGGATCAAATTAATTTTTCAGGAATGTCTGAAGAATTACAATATCCTCACTTTAGATTCACTCAAGGGCGGTATTGCAATAGATCAGAGAGGGAGATGAGAGAGTGATACACCCTGGTTCTATAGGATCAGATTTTCAAAGCTGTGTGGATGTTTATCTCTTCTTGAGATACATTGTCAATGATCTTAACAATCTTTTCCAGTCTGAAACTAGGAAGGTAAAGATAGAAGAAAAGAACATTCAAATTTATATCTGAGAATGAAATATTTGCTTCTGCATACCAAAGCCTGTTTTGCATCTTCTTTTTAAGAACTAAATTTTCAGAAGTACCTCAATTCTTGCCTGCTTATATCTTGATACACATAAATGTAGGTATTTCTTTATGAATGGCTACCCAATAAAACTCAAAATGAAATCTAAGGTATACCAAGTTGCACTCATCTGGTGTAACACATCTCAATCAAAGCATATAGAAATCTAGACCGGTATTATAGCAGACATGACAAGTGATTTTGTCACATTATTGTCTGGACAGAACCACAAAGAAACAACATTTACTTCAAGTGTAGCAATGATCTTTACACTTTAAAGTCTTTATCAGCCTTTGGATATTTTTCAAATTATGGCATTATGGAACATTCCAATCTAGATCCTAGTCTAAAATTGTCACACATTGAAAATCTGAAGAAGGAAACCCAAAAACAACTAAAGGAATTCACCTAAAGAAAAAATACTTTATTTAAGTATTCTAAAAGATGGAATTGAGATTCTAGTCTTTATTTTTGTTTATAAAGTTAAATTTCTAAGTAAAGGTTGGTTTTGAAGAGCAAATTTGGAAATTTCAAAAATTTTCAAAGGAGACTTTTTGACATAAAATCAAACAAATCTTTGCCTTTTTTCCAAACCAGAAAATGCCCCAAAACTAGCATTTTTTTCAAAGAGAATTCCATCTGTGTCATTCTTGCAATTTCCGATGCAGAATATTTTGACGAAAAAATCCGGATTTCTACATTTAAGGCTGTTTAGATTGCTCTCCTTCAGAAATACTACTGAAAATAGACTAGACTGGTCATATTAGCACATGATCCAGAAATCCTTCTCTGTGGCACAGACAGAGAACATGAAACATTTTTGATTCTTCCCTCCACAAAAAGAGAGAAGTTGTTCCATCAATAATAACATCTGCATTTTTCAAAAAATGCTGTTTCTGTCAGCAGTAAGTCATGAAGCAGGGAAGAATTACAATATAAAAAAGCAGTAGATGCCATTGCCATGTTCCCTGGAGGTGATATTGAGGTAATGGGGATAGATTAGATGACCTTTGGAGTTCACTTCTAACCTTATTTCCTACAGACTATGATATCTTCACCAAGTTCCAGAGAGAAGGCAGATAAGAGCTGATTTCTTTGGGGAGGTATTAGTTAGACTACAACCACAACAGAATCTCTGCAAGAGTAAATGGATATATCATTCCACATAACAAAAGTACTGACATTTCGAGGGAGACACACAAAGTCTAAGCAAGGCATTTCAGAGAATTACAGAAAGTATCGGGTGATGTGAGGTGAAGTTATGAATACCTGAAATTTTGTCTTGCATTCAAGTTGTTTAGTGTTGTTGGTTATTAATTTTTGGCTGACATTGAGGATTTAAACCTTTCAGTGGCTTAGTTTTCAGACACGGCAAAACTACTGAAAAGGTTTGGAAAAGTATGTGTTTTACCTAACAGAATAATTACTCATTCCAGGAACAGAGATGGGGTATCTCATCTAGTGTTGATGTGGACTCTGCGTGAGCTCCATCCCATGACTGCTGTGGAAGCATTTTGTCTATTGAGTAAAAGAAGTATTACTTCTGCCTCTAGAAGTTTAACAGAGTTTTGTGATCTAGCTTTGGCCAGCCATCCTCTGGACATTCCTTGCAACCCTTGTCTTCAAAATTCCTGATCCCGGAAACTTACTTGAATGTAATTCTCTGTGAAGACACATTTTCTGTCTCCGGGCTGATACATCAGTCTTCCCCAAATCGGAATGACTTTTGCCTCCTGATATTAAAGAGTCCTTGTGAAGGTATGCCCAAGCATAGAAAATAGCTCCAGAGGCTGTCACTTTTAGGAAGAGACAATGCTATTGAATTTATATACCTCAGAAATTGTTCCTAAAGTGGTAAGCCTGTGACAATTAAATTGTTCCTAATTTAAACCACAACCGAAAACAAAGAAGTTATATTGCCTCAAAAGATTTAAGTTGGTTTTGCTGCAGCTTATTCACTGGAAAATATATTATATTTTCTGTTTAGCAATTTTTCACTAGCCATTCATAAGATTGATATGGTCCAGAAATATTCGTGGTTTTGAACAGCTTTATGACACTTTAATGGTAACACCTTTTAGAGAAGTATGAGTAGATAAGCTAACACCTCTGTATAGTACTGATACAATCGATATTCATGCCATATGATAAGATAGAAAAACTGCAAACAGTGATAAGGTTTTTGTATGGCAGTAAAAAGAAATGCCTTTTCTGCCCATTCCAGCATAACTCCACCAGATGTTCCCAGAAATATAGCTTGCTTGCTTTTCTGGCTAATAATTTGGAGGCTGCTTTGGCCATCAGTGACCATACAACATATTATACAGACTAATAATAGTTGTATTATATATACAACTATTATACAGATGTTTTATTAGTACATCAAACTTTCTAAAAGGTGACTCAATTGCTTAAAAAGATCAACTACTACCCATGCACATCAAAGAAAACTTATAGCCCTGTTCAGGAACTTATCACTCCATTTCAGTGAATCCTGACCGCATAATACCTTCACTTAAGATATTAAAAAGGGCAAAATAAATACATGAAATAAAGGCCGGTGTTTTATTTTCTGTGAAGCATTTACAGAGTACAGTTGTCTACACATTAACTGTGAACTGCTGCAATTAAAGTAGAACCGTCTCCAGCAATACTGAAGGAAACAGGTTTTGTTAAAGCCGCCTTGGTATAAAAGTAAGGGGATAGAAGAAAAGTTACTCATGGCAGAAAGCTCACAAAACACCATAGTTTAGAACAAATACACTGGCCAGCCTGGTGCAAAGACAGACTGACGAGGAGGAATGTTACAAATCAAAGTGAGAAGCTGCTGTGCAATGGTTTTACCTCGCAGTGCATAATCCTCCCCATACAAAATAATGTAGGCTCCATGTGTTTGAACTTGACTCTTCAGAACTAGATCGATTCCTAGTTTTCAGGTCTTCCTTCTGCTGCCTGTTGTGCAGTTCACTTCCCCATTTTTCTTTTGTGTTTTGCCTCTCCTACTACAGACCTTGGACGTGCACTCATGTTCCTTACCTGCAGGCGGTAGGATTCAATTCATTGCAAGTATCACCACATGCCGATATATTTAAGTTATGAGCTTCAAACCCTGAAACTGCCTTGTTATCTTACCTATTCTTAGCCAGACAAATAACCTTCTAGTACTTATTCTTTCACAATTGCTTTCAGGGAAAACAACACCTGCCCACTTCCTCTGTTATAACTCTTCCAAGTTCATGCCAAGCCCCCAACAGAAAAAAGCCTTCCCATATGTTTGACAACTTCATGTAAACAAAGTTAATCTTACACCACTCCACAGCTATTTTGAAACACTTATTTGCAGCTGTCTAGAGAAGAAATGGCAGTTCCTATGACTCAAAATCACCTATTGATAATTATCATATAATTATAGAATGGGTTGAGTTGGAAGGGACCTTAAGGATCATCTAGTTCCAACGTCCCTACCTTTCACCAGACCAGGATGCTAGAGCCCCATCCAATCTGGCCTTGAACGCTTCCAGGGATGGGGCATCCACAACTTCGCTAGACAACCTGTTCTAGTGCCTCACCACCCTCACAGTAAAGAATTTCTTCCTAATACCTAATCTAAACCTACTCTCAGTTTGACACCATGTATTGCCATACTTGCTTCCCTACAAATATGGAACTATGTATCTCCTCTAATACCATTTTATATCATCATTTTTAATCTTCTTTTAAACAATGTCAACAGGCTGTGAATTGTTGTCATAAAATGCCATCTTCACAATTTACCAGTTTTAAGTAGGCATAAGAGTCTAATTCCTTGCCTTTTTTTCCAATAGCCACTTTATCATCTTACTGCTGTATTCAACAATTCTTTGGACTAAGCCTACAGGAATGAGAAACATAAATGCAGTCTGCAAGTTACCTAAGCACATACCTGCCAAGCTGAAATCTTTGTGTGACATTAATGACCCCACAGGTAAAAAACCTTTAGTCTCCACAAAGATTTGTTTAGCTATGTTACCTTCTGGTAAACTGTCTCAGGGAAGCTCATCATAAATCCAACCAGCAGTCTGCTCTTCTTCTAGCAAACAAGTGCAAGAGTGTGCACACCTCTTTTTTGGGGGAAAAGTGGGAACAACAGTAATTTCTTGTGTTAAAATCTGTCCTTTTGGGGCAATTTGGGTGGTATTTTTAGCATTTTTGACAAGTATTGACAACTGCTTTACGGTTACTGTTAACATGAAAACAGAATGAAGTGTTTCTAGATAATTTCTCAGATTTACCTATTTGTGGATAGTTTTCAGGTATTAATGGAACACTTTCAGAGAAAGCTGATAAAAAAAATTCCATTTAGGTGAAGAACTTTTCAATACACCAAATAAAAAGCCATACCACTATGAGCTCCTAGTCTTAATCATCCCCCATTGGGTCCTACCTTAACTTGCTGTTCTGGTACATAGCTCATATTTTATCAGTGAGCAGAAAACAGCATCTTAATGAAAATTACATGCAATATAATATAATGTAATAAAATATATGCATGTAGTATATATATATACTACATATATGTATATATAGATTATTTTGCAAACATACATTAAAAAAGTACATACAAACCTTTCAATTTACCTTAGTAATTTTTGAGAAATGCTATATAAACATGACTGAAACCAAGAAATCTTCTATAAATGCATACTAAAAGTGCATATGAAATAGTGCTTTAAAAGTTATTTCCCTATGCTCACAGATTTAAGGGTGTATTGCCAGGCTTAGATAACACTGACGTAAGCTCAATAGTTAGTACATGCTAATGCCAACTCACACAGACAGGAATTCAGGGCAATCATCCAGCCCCAGAGGAGGATAGATGTGGAAGAGTTTTGCCTGCCAAATTAGTAATGTCTCTGATACAAGCACATGAGGTGACAGAAAGGGCACTCCAATGACATTCATCACCTTTACTGCAGTAAAAACTTCCCTGTAAACAAAATTTTCTCTGCCAATGCTGCATTTTATACAGCTATGCAGCACAAATTAAAAAAAGTAGAGAAGACACAAGTCAATGCCTTTAACTTTCAAAATAAAACAAAATTTCTACATAATGAGGGACATAACTTTCTACATTACATAACTCCTGACACTAAATGTTCCAGTTCAGAGCTAGAGGAACAAGAGTGGGGTTTTTTTTCTATTGGAAAAGTGATGCCAAATTCATTGTTTTGTTCATGATCTGTTTTTAAGTAGCACATTTTAATAATGTACAGAGAATTTTACTTACATGGCATTTAGTGAGGCCACTGTGATTACATGATGCAAACAGTGAAGCAAAACGGGAAGATTTATGGCATATCCTCCACGTATCAAAAAACTGCAGAAGAACAGCTTTTCACAATGTTTCCCTGGATGTCAAAAATAATCCAGCCAAGCTTATGATTAATTTTTACACAAGATGTTACTAAAAGATTAAAACTGTTGTGATACCCAGGGTGTGAAAGTTAACTTAGTTCACTCACAACAAATCTGCTTTAAGATGATGTAATCCAGTACTGATTCTCCTAATTGCTTAGCCACAGGCCATAAATGTGTCAGTTCTCTCTTCTTGATTGCTACTGTAGTACAGTGATAAAACCAGTAGAACACAGTGGCTGTCTAACGCTTTGGTTACTAGTCACATGTGCTAAAGCAGATTAGAAGTTGTTGAAACATCATATTTGTAATTAAAGTGAAAGAAAGAGGGACACTACTGGTCTTCACTTCATCTCTTCACATACATAGCTTAAGATTTAGAAGGGTAATATACAAGAGTATACTATTACATCCTCTGCTTTAAGAAATGCATTTTTTTAGTATCAATTCACAGAATCATTGAAGTTGGATAAGACCTCCAAGAGCACCGAGTCCAACCTTCGACCAAACACCACTATATCAACAAAACCATAGCACTAAGTGCCATGTTGAGTCATTTCTTGAATGCTTCCAGGGATGGTGACTCCACCACTTCCCTGGGCAGCCCATTGCAACGCTTGACAACCCTTTCAGTGAAGAAATTCTTCCTGATGTCTAGCCTAAACCTTGCCTGGTGCAGCTTGAGGATATGTCCTCTTGTCCTGTCATTAGTTCTCTGAGAGAAGAGGCTGACCCCCACCTTGCTACAATCTCCTTTCAGGTAGTTGTAGAGACAGGTAAGGTCTTCCCCGAGCCTCCTCTTCTCCAGGCTAAACATTCCCCGTTCTCTCAGCCCCTCCTCATATGATTTAATCTCCAGACTCATCCCCAGCTTCACTGCCCTTCTCTGGACATGCTCCAGCTCCTCAATGTCTTTCTTGTAGTGAAGTGCCCAGAACTAGACACAATACTCAAGGTGTGGCCTCACCAGTACAGAGTAGTGGGGGACAAGCACTTCCCCAGTCCTAACCTCTTTCCTCCAATACACATAAACTGATACAATTAATGAAAACAAAGTAGACAGGAAAGTCCAGGCACAGGGTACACAATCTTCAGAATTCATCACAAATGATTTATTAGCCTTAATGTACAGCTGATGAGGACTTCTATGTTTTCCTGATAATGTCATTGTTTCTTTTCCTTGAAGTTCTCTTTTTAACGACAGACCCCCAGAACTGACCAGACATGTATGGTGGAACAGAGGGTTTATAGTCTTGAGGCAAATCTGGGTCCGTCAGTGTTTCAGTCTGATATGCTAGCCCACTATCTTTAAGGTGCTTGGGTGTGTTCCCACTCCTGTTACCTACTTACAAATAAATCCACAGTGACAAAACTGTAGTTTCCAATATACTACTACACTGCTATTGTGTGTGGTTTTTCTAGATTAGTGACATTCCACGGATAAGAGGCATGGATTTTTCTTTGAAATAAATCCCAACATTACCTGCATTGCTGCCAAGTTGGAAGCGAATGATCGTGACTAAGCAGTCATGGAGAGTAAGTAGTATGGATCAAAGTCCTAGCGGGTTCCTCACTGTTGTGTGCAAGAGACAACCAAGTCATGCTGGAGAACAGGATGACTAATCCCCATAAGCTCCTATCACTAAGGTGAAGGGGAGAAAAATATTCTGTCTTCTCAGTAGGTATTGACATCACGTGATATATGTCAACAACATGAAACTGGTAGTTCTAAAAGTTCATGGAATTTCCAAAATTACATTAAAATGTCTAAATTGAAAAACCATGAAGAGAGTCAACACATGTAAGTGACTCATGAAACTTCATCCTGAAGACAGAAGACTGATTGTGGAACTAAAAATCAGAGAATTTAAAAGTCAAGCTATCGTGAGTCGACACATTTGTGACAAAAATGATGGTACACAACCCAAACTCAATAACTCAAATACAGATTTTATATTTTTAAAAGACCAATTTCAGAATGTGAAAATAATTCTAAGCTAAATCAGACTGAGAAAAGAATTTGAACACAGAAGTTCTCACAGGAAATGAAAGCTGTTCAGAAGTCTTGTTTCTAATGTCCATAAAAACACGTTTCCAAATCTAAGAAAAATCTACACTAATTTAAAAAATAGTTTAAAAAAATCTAATATTTAAAGAATATAACGATGCTTGGAAATGTATCAGGTTTATGTGAAGAGCAAATAGATGAAGAAAGAAATCAATTGTTGGAAGATTTAAGGATAATTTAAATGAGTTTCAAGACATACTAGGAACAATAGAGGATCTATAAATTGTATCCATCACAAATCAGGCAGAAGAAGTTGAAAAGTTCAATAAATAATTACTTTCTGTATTTAGGAAATAAAACAGGATAACCTGCTCTGATCAAGTGATTAGGACATAGTACATTTTCAACAGTATCTCAGGAAGACATTCAACAACAGCTACTACAGTCAGGTATTTTTCAATCAGTATATATATGGCTAACTCGTAGCTAAGGGGTTTACGATAGTCTAGCAGTTCCTTGAACAATCAATGCTGATTTTTAACATATCTCAGAACTGCAGAGAAATTCCAGAAGACTGGATGAAAACAGTACTATATCAGTATTCAACAAATGGCAAATGAAATAAGCCAGGTAGCTCTGACAACATGATGCTGGTCCTAGATACAGTAATGGGATGGTCATTACAAGATTTTTATTAATAAGAGGTTAAAGGAGGACAATATAATTAATGCCAGTCAAAATAAGATTATGTCTGATAAAGACTATGCTGATGAAGCTTCTGTAAAGCAACAAATATTCAATTCTAAAATAATATTGACAGAAATTCAGCGTGGCACAAATAAATAAGGCCTCAAAATGGAAGTTACTATTGAGAACATATATTTTTCCTGAGATCCCGGAGTGGCATATTTTTGACCTTATGTCATTTAACATCTTCATCTGGACACATAAAATCATTACAGATATAATTTGCAGATAGTATAAAAGCTGATGTAGGGGATAATCATGTAGAAGACAGTTCAATGGTACAGTGTGGTCTGGATTTCTTGATAATCTGGATGCATGCAAGCAATTTGTGGTTCATACCACCAAATGTAAACTCACACACTCAGGAAAAAACGAATTCTGTAAACACTTCTGTGATGGGAGACTCAGTTCTTCAAAGGGTTAATGCATTCCTATTTCTGGGCAGAGAATATTGCCTGCAAAAAGGCATTACATTTCCTTCCTAACTAATATGGCTGCTAGTAAATACTGGTGTCAGTGCTGATGTCTGCACTTCAAGAAGTTTCAGGTAACAATTATGAAAGTTAATAAAGACCTTTTTAAAGGAAAACATAAAAATTTTGCTTATAAAACAGAAGGTGAGGCGGGAGCCCATTGAGAAGGTACAAGCACCTACACAGTGAAAAAAAAGCAGATAAGAGAGGTCTCTAGTTGAAAAGTCAAAGTTTTAACATGATTTATTGGCTGGCAGCTGAAACCAACAAAAAACAAACAAACAAAAAAATCCCCCAAATATGAATTTGTCAATAATGAGACAGAAACTGGCAGTTCTTTTGGTGGCTTATACTTCACTGAAAATTTCATTAACTTTTTTGGAGATGCTTTGACTTTCTTCAAATGATACTCAGGAAATTCTCAATCTTAGAGTTTTAAACAGGGAGCTGAATCACCTGGCCACAAAAGTTCCATGAAAATGTTAGCACACTGGAAGGCAGCATGGTCCAGAAAGCAGAGCTTCAGATTAAGAGAGAGAATAATCCACTGCTCTTACTAATGTCACTGTCATTAATAGGTGGCATTGACTCAGTCAATTTAACCCTCCAGTCCCACATTTCCCTTCATCGTTTGGAGACAAGAGTGCTTGTAAAATGTTATATATGTACAATTTTCTTATTTATAATTAGTATTCTGGCCTCATATAAATACTTGAATACATGCAAAAATGCGGCATCTCCTCTCCTAAAATTCAAAACTTCTATTAAAAATAACAGGCTTCTATTAAAATGGCCTGAGAGGGAATGCACGTTATACCCACCCTCCAGAAATAAACCTTTAAAGTATTCTGTGGAAGTGACCAAAGCAATTCAAAAGATTATTCGTTGCTCTTTCTCTAGTGACTAAAATCTCCACCAAATAATTGTATTTTTCTCAGTAATATCAATTATTTATCCACTAAACTGAAAAGTACCTTACAAAAATGAAAGCATATTAGAGAAATTATCTCAATGTTACTTTTCATTTTAAAGATTTACAACTCATTTACACACATAAAACGGGAAAACTAAGGCACATACTATGACCATTCTGCAAGTTATTGATCTTCAAAACTGTACTCATGACGGGCTGCCTCCTTCTGACTGTAGTCACATCAGATTTGAGATTAATTCTCATGGAGCATGGCATAAAATATTTCAAATATCAGTTAGGAAAAAGAATGGATGATACCAAATGTAAATGTTATCACTCAGAAGCATGCAACATTTGAAACCTACTTTTACCATGGTAGATAGATGTCTCAAATCCTTTGTTGTCTTTTTTCCTGATTTGGGTATGATCACTTTTTGCTTCTATGACAAAAAGAAATACTTCCTATGGAAAAATAATATTGTTGCTTGGAGCATTAGTTGATATACTTTAAATGGCAGTCAATCTCCTGTGTGTTATACTGCTTGTGGTTCTTAGAATAATGTCTAAAAGCTCCAGGTGATTGCTCATTCCTTTTTTTTTTAATCACCATCCTTAAAAAAATGAAGAACTCTTACTGAGAGAAAACAGTAGTTGAGAATATAAAATACAAAGAAATAGCACCAACATTTTTAAAATGAATGCCTGACATCAAGATCTAAATACAGGTTAAGTACCTAATCTCGTGAATAAACATGGATTTAGATGTAGGAGTTTAACCTTAGGCATTCAGAAGGAAATACTCTAGCTATTACCTTTAAATGCTGAGTATTATTAACATATATTAAAAGATACAGGCATGCTAATTTTAACACCTACATGTTGACAGCTTCAATTTATTTCTAGTAACAGTTGGGATTTTGTTTACACTAAGGTACAAAGTTAGTCAGCTAGTTTACTTCACTTTTATTTCTTTAGCTCCTTTTACAACAGAGTAGCAGTCAATCCACTACAGGAAAGTGTCTTCAAAGTATCACAGAGTTTTAAAAAAACAGCCTCGTCCTGATATCCTGTTCGCTTGCTTCAATAGCCTACGGCAATTTAATTATGGCAGACTTCATCTTAATTCCTATCCCTTTCTTTCCTTCCCCTTTTTCCACATCTATCACAATCCATTTGGATTAGAATCAAAGATTACAAAATGTTTACAAGACTGTACAAGCTGAATACACCTTTACTAATCTGAAATGGTCTCAAAACCATTGTAGTGTTTGTACAGGTGGGATTGGAACTTGCCATCCAGGGCTTTGGAAATCAAATGCTGAATAAACTCTTAAACTTCCTAAGTGTTCTGTGTTATCAATAGCCACAAGAAACAAAGTCACTTCATACAGATGAAACATAGTTAAAGACGTTTTTTAGCAACAACTGCTTAGAGCAGCAAAATGAGAGAGAGAGGAAAGGTAGGCAGAATCACTGAGAGCTGTACTGCTGAACTCTGCAGAAGGCTCCTTGAAATAAATATTTCAAACCTTTGTATGAATATTTTAAGCATGACAACTACACATAAACACACAGCCAAAGTGCTCAAATCCACTCAAGAAAGACTATTAAGTCATCAACCTGCTCCTGACAGGATCCACTGAATATGGCAACAGTGAGAAGTCAGGAGACAGTTGGAATCATTTCAAGACTGCTAATTTAACTTGTCTTAAAACCAACCAATGCTCAACGTGTCATCATCAATGTCATCTCATCGCAGTCTGAAAAGCCTTTGACCTAAAGCAAAAAGGTCCCCAAGTGCCACCCTTCTTGTCTACTGGTTGAAAATCTAATTGGTTCTGCTGACAGGCTTGGGAATTGGTAGGAAGGCTGTTCAGTTAATCTCCAAGGGCCAGCAAAGAGCTCAGTATCCATCTCTGAGCTTTGCTCCCTGGCTGTCGTAAAATGACTCTGATGGTAGTGCAAGCTCTTATGCTTCAGCTGTCTTCTGACTTCTGTTAAGTCAAATCCAATAAAGTTTGTCACTCAATAATCTGAGAGCTACCCAACAAAACCTCTTTGATCAATAACAGCTTGCCTGCTTGCACTGAGGAAGGTGACCTATTAAAGATTAAAAACACACCTGCTGCTTGCAGCACAGAACATCTTTTTTTACTTTTACATAAAAATTCATCCATTAAAATGAGTTTAACTGCTACAACTATATATAAATATTACATGCCAGACAGCTAAAATAAGATTAAAAGAAATATATTAGCTATAGTACAGTGCTTTTATTAAATTCGATTCATTGCTTTTCTTACAATCAGAAAGACCTCATCCAAAAGGCCTTTCACCACCCACTTGTACCTTTCACTTTAGACTTCTCTGTATGCTCTACCTTGTTTTAAATTTTCTGCTTGCTAATAGCAAACAGCTCTTCTTTAGTGACAGTCCAGGAATCTAATTTGTTTCTACCTATTTGCTTATGCCAGAACACAAATACTCATGTTGCCAGGAAATGCAATTTAAAATTTTAATTATAAACATCTTCCCCTCTGTTTGAGAAATTTTCCTGAACTAGATACACTTTATCAGAGATTATGATCAACAAGTGCTTTACAAAGCCCCAAGTCCGAAAAACTAGGTTGTTAGGTTGGTTTTTTTTGTTAAATTTCTTCTAAATGATAAGTACTAGCTGAGATACCTTACCTGATGTTTTACAGAAAACAGGGGAAGTACATAGGTAAACAAAGCACATAATTAAAGGTGTAGTACTTATTAAGAAACTCCTGAAAGAGAAATTGCAAGTAAATTCGACTGACTGAACCCCACTGCCTGTTTGGAATGGGTTATCAATCTCCCAGAAAATCACAGAGACCTTTAGAGCAGCAAATTCAAGACACATGAGGTAAGCAGTATATTTCTTGATTGTCATGCTTTGTTTAACCTAGTGTCCTTCAGGCATCCATTTAAGTAAAACAGCAGCTAGAGAGTGACATGACATTTCAAAGCAGCTAGGACATACAGATCTATATCTTCAATCAAAATTAAATAAATATATGTCCCTAAATTCTCTGAATTGTTTAAAAAAAAAAAACAAGACAACAGTAGATTTGTTAGGGTTTACACTGTCATTAGTTACTACTTCCCAGTAAAGCAAAATACTAGTCTATGGATGTTATGGCTAGACAAACATGCAAAAAGAATTACACAATAGGTAAAGCTACTACTTTTCAGGATCTGAAAAGCAGTCTGAGTTTACTGAGACAATTAGACACCAAACTATTACCATATATAAATCCCCTACTGCAAACCTCAGAGACAACCAGTAATGACTATCTGTGCAAAGTGCTTCTGCAGGTTTGCAAGGCTTCTCTCCCTCCTGCTCCTGAAGGGGCCCAACGGGGAGGTATCATATGCAGTGCTTTGCTGTCAGTCAGGACACCTTTTTGCAACAAGGCTACAGGCTCAGAGCTGTCAGAAGCACTTGCCTGTCCAGAAACACTGAGTACACTCTAATAAGGATAAAGCCTGGGGTGTGGGTACTGGATGGTCATCCAGTGGTGCCTCCAAAAAACGTCAACTACACAGACTAAATTTTGAGTAGTAAAATCCCAGCAAACACAACCCAAAACACCAAAACCCCAAAACCTAAGGCATAGATAAAGGTAAGGGACAATGAAAAAAGTGTTTTGATCACTACAGTCATGAAATCTCTTGTAGAAAAGGAATCTGTTTGAGAGTCACGTCTTGGTGTTACAAGTTTTACAGGAGATAATGAAGACAAATGCTTTTATTATACATTACAAAACATATGCACTATCTACAGAATATTCTAAAAAATACACATATTAGAGTCTAACAAGAACCGCACAAAAAGTTCAGTTCAATAACCTCTGTCAGTTGCTCATCAATTCAGTGGGTGCAGTCAACTGCACTTGTTCTGCTGGGCTTTCAGCAGGAGACATCAGAGAATATATTCACCTTTTTTCCACTATCCAAAAATGCCAGCAGCCTACACCAAAATCACTCTTCTTCTGAATGACCCTATAAATATCTGTGAGAAAAGCAGTAAGAGGTATCAGAAGACTGATACGGGAAAGAAACAAAAGATCTGTATAACGATTCCTGTTGCACTGAGAATTTCCATTTCACATATTTCTAGCAGCCAGAAGTGGCCAGCTTGGCTTCTGTCTTTGAGAAACTGTTGATATTTATCAGGTAAACACATACCATTTTCATGCTGTTAATTAATCAGTGTTTTCCATGTTGGAAAAACATTGTGTTAGGCTTCTAATGTATCACAACACTGGGGAACTTATTTATGCCTCAGGGACTCCTCAAGGATCTGTGTCCACGGGATCTCTTTCTGAAGTAGTTTAATGGTGTGTAGTTATTGATGAAGGAAACTATAATAAGAAAATGGACGCTTAAGGCAGCTAGATGTCTTTTTTGAACACGGGATGGTATTGACATCTGCATGATTTGATAGTTGGTAAATATTACTTCATTTTCCCCTTCATAATGAATAACTGTTATTCATAAATACCTATCTGTGGTCTGATTTGTGAAGTTGTTTGGCACTTGTAGCCAAGTAAGAGGAAGCTAGACAAAGAGCAAATAAAGTGTTGTGGAACGCTAAGTAGCTTAAAAAAACACACCTTACACATGTCAACTTGGGCATTCAAAATACAGGCTGGTACTTTTCTCTGTGGCTCATTCCTCTTTTAATAATGTCATCTCACCTCACAGGGGCTTTGTGAAAATTAATTAATTACGGTTTGTGAGGCATTCAGATGCTAATGATAGCTACAATGGAAAGAAAGCCTATGGAGAAATTAATAGTTTTGAATTCAATGTAACGATTGAATGCGAACACCACATGTAGGTCACATATTGGCCAATAAGAATAACAGAAAACATGAATAGCTGCTCATTCACTGATCTCTGTTACTATGTACACAGAATGAGAAAGGAGTTCTGTGGTAAAAAACATAATATATGTGTAGATAAATTAAAATAGTACTTCAATACATAAAGTTCAATACATAAATACATATGAAATGTTGAGATGATAGGTAACAAGTAAACAGAATTGCCTGATTTCTCAGCTTTTAAATGTTAAATTTTGCAAACACTTAAATTCTCAATAAAAGAAGAAATAAAAAAAAATAAAAGCTATTTTTTTGTTTGTTTCACAACCTGGACAACTGTCTCTGCAACATCAAAACCCACACCTGTAATAAGTGCTGGGCTAGTCAGTGGATTTCAGACATTTGCTGAGACCAGAGAAATGCCACATGCAGGCACCCAAAGTTCTGCTTGATGATCTTAGCAGATATCAGCCCAACGGTTGTGTTCGTGGGAAAGCACCTGTCTCCATCTCAGACTCCTACCTTTTTTACTTGTGAGTATATAAATAGGTAGATTTTGCTATTTAGCACAATCTCTTCCAGTGTCTCACTCAAACAATTGACTGAGCCTTCCTTCCAGGAACTCAAGCCCTTCCTTCCTTTGCTATAAGGTCTTCAATCCTGAATTTTGGTTGGTGTGCAACATGGAAGTGTTCAAACACCCAGGTCCTTATTTGAGCATCTGGCCTTTCCACAAACAGCAAAAGAAGTCTCCCTGCACAGTACAGAAGTAGTACAACTCTTTCATGAAATGACTAGGGAACAATAAACCAAAACCACCTCGTAGGCAAAAAGAAAAAACCCAAAGTCTTTTCTTTAACTCATTCCAAAACAACTCAGCCAATATAAAACTTTGAAAACTTCTCTTTGGCAGTCACATACTGTGAAAAATGCCAGAGGAAAAATCCCTACGTAATGAAGTATACCACTTAAAAATTGTTTTGAGATTAAATGTTCATCCTGTTTCTATCTTCTTATTATTTTACATTTAAAGGGCTTCTCAAAATCCAAATTCCAGCAGCAGAAAATTTCTCTCAGCAGAACACAGACAGTTCTGCAATTATTCCTTAAATGGTCCTGCCACATGTTATTCAAGCTGGCATTGGGACTGAGGAGAAAAACTGAGGAACAAGGCCCTAAACTGCATCATGCAAAGCCTGATCCTGTGGAGTGACATAAAGTGTCCACAGCTGTCTGAGTCTATCTCAGTGTAGGACAGAGTCAAAGACAGACACCAGAACTCCTCCACCTCACTGGAAAGATGGTTCTACATAGCAGCACATTTAGATCCATTTAAATAAAGCTTCCATGTAGCTTACATGAGCAAATATTAGAAATTATTTTGTAGATTACTAGATGCTTTGTATTACAAAAAAACCCTACAGTTTATGAGGTCAACTCATGCAATCAGTTATGTCAGTGCAGAGGTGGAGTATCTGCACAGGAGGTAATTCTTTACAATCTTTTAGCAGCAACTGGAAGCAGAATTCATCCTTATTTGTTTCACTGGAAAACACTATTAAAAATTAACACCATATTTTCAAAATGGATATATTTGGTTGCAGTCAAGACGTAGACGTGCTGAAGCAAACACTTCAGGGTCTGGACTCTTTTGACATAACTTAATATGATTATTGTCCTGATGTTACCTCTGTTTTGATTGCAGTGAAATTATTAAAAACAATTCAAGTGATTCCTCATCCCCTGCTTTAAGAAAATGCCCAGTCACAAAACCGTTCTAATTTTTTAACACTCTCCATATACCCAGTTTGGTAAGTGCAGGTCAGGGTTCTTATTTGCACAAGCTCCCGTACTCCACCTCTGCAGATGCCTTCCTTCCTGAGAATACTTCAGTCTAGAAATGAGTTTTCATTTTCTCGTATACAATATGGACATAATAATTCACACTGGCTGGGATTTTTATGATCTACTTTGATTACAGTAGCATGAATAATTCCCTTTGAGCCATGTATTCTTAAGGCAGTATAATTTCAAAGGTCCTTCACAGTATTGATTTTAATATTGCATATTTGTTCTTCTAGCTTCCTTTGTCTTTGATCAAGGTTAACTATCCTGGTAATATTTTCAAGGTTTCCTTTTCTAACGTTTGTATTTGTAAACATTTAATTAAAATAATTAGAAGAGGTTAAGATGTGACAATAAGAAATATCAAAATCACAAAAATCTCTCATGGAGAGCAAAAAGAGTGTGTGTTTGAGAGATGAGAGAAACAATGAATTATATAGATAACATTTATCATAAGTTTCTATTCATCATTTCTAGTAATACAAGAACAAAAGGATTTGCAATGAAATTGAGAGATAATAAAATTTAAATCTGATATCAAAGGAACATGTTTCTATAAAGAAAAAAAAAAACACCAAACAAATAATGAAATTGTTATGAAATACAGGTTTTACAGACAGAATGAAGACTTCCACATTGTTCCAGATACCTGTTATAAACAATATATAATGTATAAAATATACAAAAGAACATCTGGACTTGGTCAGACTAAAGACTCCACTGGACTATCTAGTCTGTGACACCAGCCAATATTAGATATCAGTGGAATAGCATAAAACTAGAACAAGCACACGCTGATATGCACTCATGTATCAGGTCAAAATTGCAATGAACTGGGTCTTCCTGATCCACAGCTTGTATTCACATCTTTAAACAGTGATTCCTGATGGATTTCTATGGATTTGCCCATCACATTTTGAATCAATACATACTTTCAGGCTTCAAAAATATCTTCTGTCAATAAATTCCAAGGCTTCATTCTGTGTTGCCTGCTGGTTTTATTCGGGATATCTCCCTATTCTTGATTTACTGAAATCAAAAATGCTTCCTCTTCTCCCCATTACTCATGATGTACATTCCTACATCACACCCTACCATCTCAGCTCTTTCTGAACTGTGGGATCCTTACTCTAACTACTCCACACTAAACTGGAACTATTGTGTTACCCTGGCCACCCATATTTTTCCTCTCTGTGCTTTTCCTCATTTTCTTATGCCCCTTTTGAGATAAGAGAACAAGAAGGAGACTGTAAAAAGTACTTCAGAGACAGGCTTACCATGCAAAACAGCCACCTGATTCCTAGCATCATTTGCTCTTTCCCAAATCACCAAGCACTCTGCTGATGTTTTCTTCACATTCGTTTTAAGTATTCCAGAGCCTAACAATGCACGCTCTGGGCTGTATTTTCCATGAATATTCCTTTGTATTTATGGATATTTAATGTAATCCATAATTTTATCAACTAGTCATTCAGCACCATGTGTTCCCACTCATGACAGTGTAGCTCTCAGTACTGATCTCTGGTGGATTCTGGTAATATTCCCCCTCATTATGAAAACTGATCACTTTGCTTCCTATCATCAGGTACAAATTCAGAAGAGCTTCATTTTACATCTTGGCAAACTGTCTAATGGGCCTGTAATTCTTCAGTTCCTTCTCAAATACATCTTCTCAAAGATAAATATCATATTTGCTCCTCTCCCATCATATAGAACTACCTAGTAACTTGACGAATTTGTTCAAAATACTGATCAGGTCTCCAAGTCCATGAGTCACTTCTTCTAAGAGTTCAGTGATGGAGCACATCTGTCCTTGAACAGAAATATTTGAATTTCACTTTGGCAAAGATTTGGACCTGAAATTTATCATTAGTTACCTCCATTGTTTTTTTTGTCCTCATATTCAGTAGCATTGTACTGCTGAAAAATGCATAAAATTCCTCCTCTTTCATCTTGATTAGTGCTACAAATTCCAAATAGGTTTTGCAAGTTCATCCTAGAAAAATTCCATAATTCTCTCCCTTAGTCTCAAGTCACAACTGACTTCACTAAATAGCTCTGTTTACCCAAGTTTGCATTTTTAGATCAATGACTTAGGAAACAAATTACTTTTATCTCCCCATTTAATCTGAACTGAATGAATGAGATTATTTGCTATAATCAGCTCTTCTATGATAGACTTACAGTAAATAAGTCTCAAATGGCATCAGATCTTGCTGACCCGGTGACAGCATGATGAAGTCTGTTAGCTATCACATTTAGACACAGAGAGAAAAAATGCTAGGAATTCTGACAAAAGCAAGGCAAGATCTACAATAACAGCAAAACTACCAGCAGCATTGTGCTCTCCAATATTTATATATTTACAAGTAACATGGGAAGTCATTACATAGCAGATTAACAGTGCAACCCCAATAGAACTTCTTTTACCATTTCCCCCAAAAATTTATTTGGTTGTATCAGATTTCTGCAAGTACACAATTTCCCTCTATTTCTGCAAAATGTAGAATTTTCATGAGGAGGATTTGCATAATCACACATAAAAAAAGCAAGAATATTTATTAAAGGCTCTTGTAAAGCATTATTCTATATTAGTTCATTTTCATCAGTGCAATTCACCTTTTAGATTAGTCTTTTAACCAACCAAATTGTCCACCTTATTACTGTTATAACATTCTCCTGTCTATTTTTCTAAGATACTACATGCATTGCTGAACACCATTTAGAAAAACTTGTGTGCTCTTTGAGTCGAAAATCAGTCATGAAGACTGTACAACCTTCCACCAGTCACTTTCCTCATTGCACTCTCTGAAGCTCTTCCTTATTTGTAACCTCAACTCTAAAAGCAGATTATTCCAACAATGAAGTGAGTTCTTACATTGAAAAAAATTCCTCATTTTGTCAAAAATTGAGTTTTACAGACATAGAGAACATTGCAAGTTCTTCTTATGCCTCTGACCTCTCCTTACCTCATTGTACTTCAATCTCCTTTTCTGTGCACTGAAATAAATTCACTGAAAATCAAACAAGCCCAGCACCTTTTTTCCCCAGCTTCATTTAAGCAGCTTTTATCCACTCTATGAATAGATAGGTTGTCTAGGACTCTCCCCATTCCTACCAAGATCTTATGTAAAACAGTTTGTAGATCCAAACAAGTCTATCAATTTAGTCCAACATGGAGACTCGACCAGGTCCTGTCAGCCACTGCTAGAGCCTTGATCCTTTCTGGTGTGCAGCTCATTGCCACAATATACAATAAAGAGCTTTCACAATGGTGCTCTCTAGAATTATAGGAAGGATTAAGCAGTTATGGGCAATAGGGAACATGATCCTTCAGCTTTCAGTCGGTGTGATGCACTGGAAGGTGAAAAGATGAGTAAAGCTGAAATGTTTCAACTTGACAGTGACATTCTTAGAAAACCTTTAAGTTGGAATTCATAAAAATAATCAACTCACATTAATAGTAAAATCCTTGCTTATAGGTTATCGTAAAGAAAGGCATCAGCTACATTTAAAAGGCTTTAGAATAGCGTCACTGGTTACACTATGTTTACAGGTCAGATGGACTGCTGCCACCATCGTAATTTATTTTGCTGTCACGCCAATAAAAACCTTAGTAAAAAAGATCTTGTGCAAAGTAGGAAAACAGTTACAAAACTACTTACACTTCTCTGTTACACAAGATTCAGTCTTTGGGTCCTTCTTATGTAAGAAAATGAAAGAGAGCAAGCAATACTCAAGACTTTGCAGCTCACATTTCAGCTATAATTTAAAAATGCTTTATGAAGTTTTTATATCTCACAAATGCCAATTATCTTCCCAAATACTAATGCACTTTCTCAAATCAGATAAAACTGTGATCTGTCTCACAGTAGAAGTAAATGGAGTGATGGATATGGGACTGTTAAAGTACATCAAAATCAAGCTGGTCCATCCAGCAAAAGCATTCATATGATCCCAGGGAAAGTGAAGAATGGATGTTCACAGGAAAACAAACAAACAAACAAACAACAAAACCAAACCCCAACCAACCAAACAAAAACACAAAACAAAACAAAAACCAAACCAAAAGAGAAAACAAACAAACAAACACAAACCTTCCCAAACCACCAAATCTATTAAAAAAAACAAACAAGAAAAGTATGTCACTCACTACAGCCAGGTATTTAAGTAGACAGTTTATATCCCAGCATAAATATATTATTACCCTCTTGCTTCTTCTTCTCTCTCTGAATGCTTATGCTCATACACCAAGCCTGTATATAAATAACACTGCCTATATACTTACATGTTTTATTACACATGTATAGCAAGAATCTGTTTGTCTTCTTATGACTTCAGAGATCTTATATACTACATGTAAGCCTCTGTCATGATAAATTCTTACAGCATAATTAGATTGAAAGAGAAGGAAGCTCTTAAGATGCACACGGTTTGTGTTTCACCTTTACATTTTACCAGGAGAAATTAAATTGATTTGAAAGAAAACACTGGGATAAAATAGCAAAGTAGCCACTGCAGTATACTTAACGATTAACTATTTTGCAAACTTTCATCGTGTCACTTTCTGGTCCTCTCTGGCCTAGCGGACACTCTGAGACACACCAAAGGTCCATCCAGACCACCAGCTGGTTTCCAATATTGGCAAAAGAAAATAAAGCACAAGAGAAGAATATAAAATTCGCATGTCCTAAAACATACTCCCAATCTCCAACAACATGCGGCTTAGCAAGCTCCTGAGACAGCCGTGTTGTCTTATCATGATGCCTTTTAGATGTTCTTTTTATTTATGAAATGCCCTTTCTTGGGATAAGGTGACTAGAATGCAATAAAGGTGGAATAATTACTAAGTGGGAAAAAAAGCCCCATACCAACAAAAACAAAAAAACCCCAACCAACCAAAACCACAAAAAAACCCCTACCAAAATAAAACCCAACCAACCAATCCCCTCCATTTGGTATGATTTTATTAGTTAATCATATAATGTTTGTCTAACTCAATCTGTTCAACTGACTATACAGAGCAGATTTAAATGTTTGCCATGTCATAGGGCTAAAAAAGTCTTGATTTAGTATTGCAATGAGGTGCAATAGCCACAGCTAAAGATATCTTTGTAAGACAATATGTCTGAGTTAAAAATACAGCAGAACTTGGGAATATGTCAAAAGGCATACAATTAATGGTTACAAAAATTCCACAAGTACTCTGAGAGGATTTGAGGGCTTTTTTCCCCATTTCAGTACTATCAAGAGATTAATTATGTGACTTACATCTTGTCAAACTTAAAACCTTTAAATAGACTTTTGAAATCAAAATATTTGACTATATACTCCATCAAAATATGAATGTTCTACTTACTTTTCATCCCTCAAAAAGTGATCTAATAGACCAATACGAGCAACTCACTGCAGTAAGTTTTTAATTGATACACCTCTCTGTTGCCAACCAAATGCAAAATTCCGACTAAAGACTTTTCTGATTGTACTTTAACCACCATCTTTCTTTTCCCCTCTGGTTTTCTCGATAAGAAGGCATGGTCTCCAGCTCTGCCAGGGGAGGTTTTGGTTGGATATTAGGAAGAAATTCTTTAAAGAGAGGGTAATCAGGCATTGGAATGGGCTGCCCAGGGAAGTGGTGGATTCTCCATCTCCATCCAGATGAGACTGGATGTGGCACTTAGTGCCATGGTCTAGTAACCATGGTGGTGTTGGATCAAGGGTTGGACTTGATGATCTCAGAGGTCCTTTCCAACCCAGCTGATTCTATGATTCTATGTTAACGTCATGAGGACATTATAAATAAAATTATTTTGTATAAATGACCCAGAAAGAATTAGTAGAATCCAGAACCAGTAGAAACTAGTAAAAAAAGAGGTAGTAAAAGAAAATCAGGGTTTTATTATAATTAGTCAAGATTAAATGTTTACAGCATAAGAAAGGTAAGAAAACGAATAATATAAATATAGCACATGATCCCATTGATTTTTTAAAATTATTTTAATCCCAGATATACTGGATTTACATAAAGAACAATGAGATCATAGCTTCATGCTAGACTTTGTTCAGAGCAACTGTGAGCTACTGTAGAAGTCGCATCCTGTTCTGCCCTTTGCTACCTGCTCTGCCTCCTTGCATTAAATGAAACAGTCACACAGCCACAGGATGAAATCATTATGCCTGTTATTGCAATATGAAAGTAAACTTCAAAGGTGGAGGAAAAAGAAATGAGATGAACTGATTCACTCAACTGTTACAGTACTTTTTCACTAAGAGCTGCAATGGCAACAACTTACTTTGAAGAAGTATCTGCAGACCATCAAAAAGTCAACTGATGAAATTCTGAACTAAAGAGAACCTGATAATTTCTTGTGTCATCATCGATTTTTTGTCAAGTATATGGATGCTATAGAAATTAGATTATATAATTGAGGAGATTAGAATGTCTTCCAAGTTGTAACTTTCGGTATTCAAATGGAGACACCTGAACTCTAGAACTAATTTCTTTCTACCACACATCTTTAGAGAAGACTGAGTTTCCTAATACTTTCCTAGCAATGAAGATATGGTCATCTTTGCTCTTCTTCTCTTTGTTAAGAGAATTTTCCTAGGAGATAACTCAGTATATCAACCAACCTGTGATAATATTTTGTTGCAGTTGCTTAAGAAATTTGACATTTATTCCCACACAGAGAAGAACAATAATAGAGTAAATCAGGCCAGTGTTCTGACTTGCTTGATGTCATATTTGTGATACTGAAAGAATAGATCCTTCACATTTTTATAGTTGGCCACAAGCAAACATTTCAGTTATATCTTTTTATACTATTTCCTTTTTTTTTTTTTCAGAGTGGAAACATCAAATCAGCCTTTTCAAAGTGTTTATCTTCACAAAAATGCAAGACAGATTAAAATTACATTTGCAATAAGAATCACCACATTAAGATATATTTTTTCCCAGACAGAATTGTATCTAAGAGCCTCACTCAGTCTTAATGCAGTTTTACTGCCAGGTTTGCAAATAAGACCTTTTCATATAGATTTTAATCTGTAAGTCTAGAAATAGCTGAGATATCAACATATCAAAATGAACGTAATTCAGATGAGTTAATCAGTATGAGATTATAGAGGACCTTAAAATATCTCACAAAAATACTGTAACTTTTCTGTGTTCCACATTCTTGGAAAATATCTTGAGAGGATTTCTACTATGTGACAAAAATGAGACAAAACTGTTATGCTTTTGCACTGAACACAGCTAACTCATGTTACTTTGGACTCTGAAGATTCCTGTGAAAAATAGAAATGGTTTGCCATGTTCAAAAGCAGCCTTCACAGAACCAAACAGACCAGATCACAATTTGAAGACCAAATACAGTAAGAATCCAAAAATCAGGGGTTTGGCTATCTGCCTTCCAGGGTTGGAAATGGTGGTTAAATCCAGCAGACAATCTTCGAAAGGACTGGACACTATTGATCACACCACTGCCACCACCACTGCCTCTGCACATGGAATGCCTGGAAATCTCCCTTTCTGGATCACCTTATTAAGATAAAATTTACCATCTATAAAGGACCGCAAGCAGTATATAAACAACTAAAACCACAAATCAATTTTACTGGCAAATACATATAACAGATAACTAGGCCTTACAAGCTATCACTATGTGAATTAATTTGTCACCACCCTCTTTCAGACACCTGTTGAAACTTTGCTACCCAGGTAAACACCAAGTCTGGCAGGAAACCTTCAGTAGTCCTTGAGAACCTGATGCTACTGAGTCATCATCTGTTCCTCATGAGTCCTTCAACCATTTTAGTAATTTATCCATCTCACATTTTACCTCTAGTACCTCATGATTCTAAAGAATCTCAAAGCTTCTTCTCAAAACCTTGTTTTCACATAAATCTGCCAATGTGACAGAGCCGTACTGTATCAAAATATCAATCACAGAAAAATGAACCTCTGCTAGAAGAGTTACAACATGCTGCAGCAGTCATGAACATAAGAAAATTAATAGATTCATAAGACTGCTACCCTCCCCTCTAATTAGTCCACTAAGTTACCAGCTAAGAATTGCCCTTTTCTTGTATAATGGTTTATAATAGTCAGATCTTGAAAAATAAACTTCCTTTTTCCTAACAAGCCAATGACTACTATTATTGCACTTGCAAATAACGCATATCCTTGTTTTCTTGAAAGAACTATATGTTTATTGAAAATGCCACTCTATACACACACACACACACACATACATATATATATATAAATCTCTGTGTGGATGACAACCATATTTATTTACTTCACTCCATACCATAGTTTTCCCTATTTTAACATAGTTTCTGAAATATGTATTTTCTCTTTACTAAACAAACCATCCTTCCACAAAGGTGCTTACTATTCTTCCTTCTACATTTTGCTTTATTTCTCATCTGGTATATGATTTAACTTGTCTGTGCATGATACACTTGTACTTGATACACATCTACAGAGCAAGAAATGTCAGTTTCACATTGGTTCTCTTTGCTTTGATTTTAATTTCAAAAACATTATTTCAACTGGGTTAAATGTAACGGTGCTTTGCAAGGCTCCCTTTCAAGGGTAATTATTCCAGAGGTTACAATAGACCATCATTGTGCACTTCCACCAAGCCTCTGCATTCTTTCATTTTTTTAAAGGTAGATCCATTGTTTCTGGCAATTAAATTAAGGTCATAAAATGTATATTCATAGCTATATAGAACCATCTATAGATCTTCCAGCATAACAATAATTAGCTCATGTTTTTACAGCACTTTGAAGTTGTAAATTGCTGTGTAAGTGCTCAGTATTCTTATCATGGCTTCAGCAGGACTCAGGGCAATTAATATAAAACTGCTGGTCATCCAAATACAATTACTTGCTGTGAGCAGGTGGTTTAAATACAATGCACAGGTAATGACTGACCTTTACAATACAATGGTAGAGTCACCACCAGAGAGCACAGTACATTAGCCAACCACAGCTGGCTTTCCTGAGGGATGTAAAAGTATTCATGGGTTCTACACCACCTCTTGTCATTGAGTCAGGAGGGCTTTCCCTCTGGTAATAACCGTAATGCAAATCTCCTTCTTAAATGCCCCCTACACTAATATCCTTTACTGTTATAAAAGTTCTAATATGAACACTATATAGGAGACTTACTTTTACTAAACTGATATAAAGTTCTACTGACTTGTGTCTCTCTCACACACATTTACTCGCATTACTACTTAGTTTTTCCATAGTGATGCTATAGATAAAGAAAACAAATAAGAGAGGAGTTTGCAAAATTACTCAACACAGGAGTGGGCTACTTGCCTGAGTTTTAAAAGTATATCTTTAGATGTAGTGTTTAGTTTGGTCCTCCTTGTTATCAGATGTCAATAACCAAAAGCTGTGTTTGAATTTTATCAATATCTTACAGCCTGGCAAGGAAAATTTTTGCATGACCAACGTAAAACACCATGCTTACACATCACATACTTATAAATGTATGTCATATATGACATAAAATGTATTGCAACTCTACAGTATCTTTACATATATTTAAAAAGGAAAATAACCTGAAGGAAAGTTAGGGAACACTGGTGCAGAAGATTTTCGGTTTCACTACACACTGACACCTGCATTCAACCATATCCACAGTAAAGAAGGATGCCATTTATCTTTAATAATAATATGGAGTTCTCTGTCAGAGTAGGGTCACTGAAATGAGTAATAATCCCACCACTGTCTAAGGTACAACCAGCAGGGTCCAGGTCAACAGGCAAGCAGACAATAATTTGCCCAACAATACTGAATTTCATCTGCCCGCAGCCTCTATCTACTGATTATACAATCAATACACCTCAGATGAGAAGAGCTAACAACTGACCGGGGCAGATCAATGCTAGCAAATAAGCGCTTCATGACAAAAAGTTTGATAATTACCATTCTGAAGCCGTGTAAATGTTGTTTCTATTGTAACGACATTCATGATGATACTGCTATGATTGCACTGTTATTATAGGTTTAATGTTAGGCAATCAAGCTGCAGTGGTCTAGGTATCAACAAACAGCATCAAAAGAAAACATCAAATTGTCCCTATTCTTCTGACATTGTAGCTGCAACATTTTTCTATGTTAGTGGCCACAAATGAACAATAATAAGTGACAATTTAGTGAAAAATACTATTTTTACAGCTTACAAAAGTCACACACTATAGATTGATATAAGTATGATTATTTCTAGACCCAGAAGTGAAGGAACACCCACTTAAACCAGAGGATTAAAATGAATTCAGTATTGTGCCCTTTGTTTCACGTGCATCGGTTCAGAGCTTTTAATGTGCACTTCAACTAGTCATAACCGAAAAGTATACACAGCTTTATTCTATATATTTATTATTACTTTTCATACTGCACATTTCATTTTTCTTTCATTCCTGAAGTGCTGGTTCACTCTCAATACATTAACTTTTAAGAGAACTAGTCCTGACAACTGTCAATGGCTACATTGACTCGAGTTAGCCTCTCACACTCTCAGCACAGAAAAACACTACTGGGACACTCTATTGAAATGTGAAGAAAATTGGAACTTCATAAAACAAGAGCATGTAGAGCTGTGGCAGTCTTAACTCTGAAGCTACATAAGATAAATACTAAATTTAATATTTCATGTTTTGGACCACAGGAAGACATCTCAGTAGCAAAACATGTTCTCCCAATGGTCACTTTAAAGGTGGAAGCACACTCAGCTGCATAGCACTTCAGAAACATTTCAGTCACAGCAAATCAAAACCATGATATCTGCAAAGATATCTCTGATGTTGACATTTCATGAATTAAAGTTTTAATCAGGTCTTTCACAGACAAAATGCAGATGCCTCCAACAGTCTGCAAGTTACCTGTCTAACACTTCAAATCAGTCATTGGCCAGATTTGCTGTAGCCTACGGGAAATCACCTGTCTATCCAAGGAGCTACAGATACCAAACAATAAGGGTAAACCCAGACCTTTCACAGTCAGCAGTACATGTGTGATTTGAACTAGCTTGAACTAAGATTTCCCTTTCAGCATTTCCTCCTCAGAACAACTTCTAACTCACAGGAGATTCAAAGAATTTGATGTATATTAAAATCCTTTCCCTCTCAGATGGGCTCATTTTTATTCAGGGACAATTTTGCTGACTGACAGGTAAGCATTTGGTGCTGAAATTGGACCTGTACAAGAGCTTTGCATTTCATTTGCTCCATTACACCAGTGCATGGATTACTGGGCTTTTACTTTGGCATCTTTCCATTATTTTCAGATATCTGACATGAACAAAATGACTCATCTGACAATCTGTGTAACAAATTTGTTCCAAAAAGAATAGAACATTATTATACTATTTTGTACATGTGGGCACCACAACCTTCCACAGTAATTTGGTCAGAAATTCTAAGTGTATAAATAGTAGCTGATATTGTAAAAAAAAAAAAAAAAAAAAAAGGCAGGAATGACAGCACAGAAATATCATACTGAAGAAATGAGATTTAGTTTTAACACTACAGCCTTCACTGTCATTTCAATTTCTGAAACACTTCAGGCATCATACCAAATTTAATTTTATTTCTGTTAGGAAAAAAATGTGCAAAAATTGCCATAAGACTCCTAAATTATCTGACATAACACAGCTGTTGACAAACAAGTGTTGGCAAATTCTGGCACCGAAGAGTTAACAGTCCTCATATTTGATTCTTTTTATTAGTTCATTAATTTCCTACCTCAAGCTTAGATCTGGTTTTATCCATCACTCTCTCAGTTTGATTTGCAGAATGAAAAAGGAAGTTTGTTTAGCCTACCACTCATGTAAACACGGACGAGTACATTTCTCCGCATCCCTTGATCTTCCGTCATAGAAGCATACCCAAATACCATATTTAGCTGACTTTCTGAAGAAGCTGTTCAATCTTTTTATGGTAGCTGTTGCCATCATAGCACCTTACTTGCAGCAGGAAATGCAGGTAAACCCTTTCCTGAGCACTGTAATTTGCCCAATGCCTGTACAGCAGCACCACGGCAGAAAGAGATGTGCAGATCTTGAGTTTAGGATACAAGGTCTGCTCTCTAATCATGACAATTAACACTTCAACAATTCTTCAAGTAGAGCCACTGGGTGGACTATCATAAATTCATTCAGAGATGAGAAAACGAGAGTAAAGGGTGAAAGCTGACAAGAAAAGGGATCTTTTATTACATTTTTTCCTTTTAAAAAGACAACTGTCTGAATGAATGATATATTTCTTTTTATAATTATTCTCATAATTTAGGTGAAAACTGATTTTTGGAGAAATGCTGCATTGTTTCATTTTCTTTCTTTACACTAGTCCACAGTATTTGAAACAAATTCCATGATATGTGAAGAATACTTTAAAATTCAGGTGCAGTTTTCCAGAATTTCCACTGCTTACTTGTGAAGCAATTAAAAATTCTAAAATTCCTTAAATCTCCATACCAACATACTAAATTTGTTTAAGATTAAGCCCTAATTTTTATGTGGAAATGTCTTTCTTCAGATTTTCTGAAAATTAAAGTTACAGCAATTCTAAGTACCATGAACTACCCAGATCATGCTGTTTCAAAACCACTTAATTTTAAAAACTCCACTTCAAAAAACATAATTTATATAGTCAGACTGATCAGTTAGTTACTTAGGACATAGGAATAGAAAACAATGGAAGCAGTAAGGGAGAAGTGAGTGCATAATCCATGGAGCAAATGCAGTTGCATAGTTCATCCAGTTGCAATTTTAGGCCTACGATGTGATTTGTTTTAGAGGTTACACTGACTTACAGAACATAAATGCTACAAACTGTACTAGATGATCCCTAGTCAGAAGTCTCATTTATGTAGGAAGCATTTGAACATCTGCTGGTTGGTGAGGTCTCCAGAAACGAACCAAAGGGAATTCTTTCAGACAGCTAAGGAGTCTATAAAACAGCCAAAGTGAGTTCTCAGCCATGGATGTTTCCCCCTAAATGCTGACCTAGATTTCCAAGGGCTGAGGCTTTCACATGGTCTATGGGGAATGACTGACTGTTTTGGTAATGCCTTTTCCACAGAAGTCAGGTCAGGGTGTAGATTATGATACACAAATACATTAAAAAAAAAAATCATAGGAAAGTCTAACAGACCTATGCACATTTGTTCACTAGGAACAGGACACCATGTGATCTTAAACTGGTGCAAGGGAGAGTTCAAGAGAAATCAGGAAAGCATTTATAGTGATGAAGATGGGGAAAGACTGGAATATGTCAGCTGGAGAATCTCCATCAATGTAGAACTTTAAGAACAGTCCAGAAAAATACCTGCCAGGAGTAGTTTACACAGACTCAGATCTCCTTTGGTTCATTCTAACATGATCTCTTCAGACCCCTTTCAGCACTGTTTTCTGTGATCTGTGATTTTTTTGGTTACTGCTCACAATGTGAATCAAGTCAGTAAATTTCTCCATTGCTGAAACAAAAAATACAGACCTTGCAGAATAAACTTAGCCAAAAGGGAGTAGTCTCAATGACTGAGTATACAATATGAGTGAGTAGGCAAAGTCAGAAACAGTTGTGCATGTAAGGATTAAAACAAAATAGTTTCAGCAGGCCTAGTTAATGTATTAATAGCCACTGGTTCTCTTGCTAAATGACTGTGATCATTAGAACACTTTTATATGAACTTCCTAATTGTAGTAACAGTCTGAGTTTATACACAATGGGACAAGCTTTTGACAACGCCACTTCCCATTAACAAGATAAATTAATATTACCTTCTAAATCTTCCCTCAGCAATAGTGAATGAAAAGAGAATTCCATCAAGATTATTGAAGATTACTAAATTAAATTACTTATGCCAAGTTTTTCAGAAGACACCTAAGGTGATAAATATCAATATTTCTTCAGACTGTCTTAAAAATTCCCTTTCTAGTTATTAGGCTTTTGAATACATTCACTCCTGTAAATATTCACAGTATAAAAAATACCCAACATACCATACTGATCTGGTATCAGGTTTAAACAGCAAGTATCAAAGTGGACAGTGGAAAATTCATGACAACCACAAATCTAGTCCAAATAACGCTGGTAATGAAGTGGAAATTAATACAAAAAAATTCCTATGCATAACCAAAATTAATTTCCTCACTTGTATTTTCCCCTTTCATACAGCAAACGGTACGAGACTTATAATTGACCAAGCCATCCTGGTTCACTGTCATGCACAAACTTGACAACATTAAATAGTTCAAATAGAAGAAAAGCTGAGATGAAAACTATAAGAACCAAGGGAAATTCAGGAAGTCCATAAATCAAGCAGTAATAAAAGAACTTTTCCTCTAGCCAATGAGACACATGGTTTTAGTCAGAGTTGTAGAAATGTCCTTTTCCACCCTAATGTACAGATGGCAGAAATTCTGCCTTTTGCATAATTTCTATTAACTTATGATGACCTTCAGACATAAAATCTATACCATTTTGTTTCCAAGAAACAAATTATCACCTTGAAAAAGCTAACTTACCTTAGAAGCAGTTCATGCTTAGTCTTTTTGTATTAACACAGTAACGAAGAAAAGGCTGAAATTATGCTCTATGTATTGCAGAAAGAATTTTTTTCTCTGTTTGTTTAGAAAAAATATAAGAGTAAAACAAAAATATCTTTAAATAAACATAAGAAAGGAAAATATCTATGGGAGAAAAAAAAGTAATTACATGTTAAAACTATGTTTGAATAGGCCTAATGATAAACTGCATTTCCATCTGAACACAGGGCATATTTTGATCACTTCTTTGCAGATAAAACCACCTTTCTTTGCACTTTTTTCTACTTTCAAAAGCCTAGCTGATGAAGATACCTTTAAAAGTAAATCAAATGGCAGGTAGTTCTACATCATCATGCAAATCCACCTTTCTACTCATTCAGATTTTATCTCTTAAGACCTTTACATATGTAAAAGAGACTAATGATTTTAAATCTAAAAACTAGTCCTCAGGAAGGGACAATATGGTCTTTCCAATGCAGTCAAGTAACAAAAGGAAGATGCAACTAAAGCTTTAACCTTTTCTTCTGTTCTTAAATCTGGAGTCACTTGGGCCCTTGCTAGCTCTAGATTTCTAGAGGCTCTTAGTCTAATTGCTTCCCCAAACAAGAAATTCAAAGACAGTCTGAAGGCATCCAAAACCTTCTCATCCCTTCTCACCTCTCAATTCCAAACACAACCCGACCACTGCATTGTTTTATTCATTTTGGCTGAGTTCATTTGGTGCCTTTTTGGGCACAACTGTGAGGAATGTTATGTCAGCCAGACACCAGTAGGAGTACTACAGCAAAAGCTATTTACATTCATATGTTCTTACTGGCACAGGCTCTTCATTTGTTAGTTTACTTTGATTTGATCTGTTTTAATGAGCTTTTTACAACTAACGGTTTGTTAGCTTTTTGATGGACTCATTCATATGAAAAAGATTTTTGGAAAAATAAGTATTTTGCTTTTGCTTTTGTTAGGAAAAACTCCCAGATTAAATCCCAAAAGGATAGAAGACACTATAATGTGTCCTTGAATTCTAATGTTCATTAAAATACCCATGTCTGTTTAAAGAATTTCAGTCCAAATGATCTAACTTCATGTGACCCATACTGGATAAAAGGTTAACTGCTAGGATAATTTTTTAGGATGATATAAACCCAAAAAGGCAATTAATTTTTTCGAAGTCAGATGCAATGAAATGGAAATAAGAAAATATTCTGTTTTAACATATTAATGCTTTACTGCCATACAGGTATGTCCACTTTTTTCTTCATTAATATTTCCATTATTACATGACATGGATATAAATCCTTTCAATATATTTTTAAGAAAATAATTGAAACTATACTTATAAAAGGCTTATTGTTATCAAAGAAAAGAGAATGTCATCATGCTTTGTCATAAATTATCAGCCCAGATTTATTCATCTGTAACTTTCCTATAACAAGTCTTACCATGATTGTAATTTACTTCTATATTTGGCACACAAATTTTACTCATTTAACAGGATTATTCATTAATCAAGTATTTATCAGTCAGGGTCTACTAGAACTCTGAGAGACTGGTGTAGACTTCATTTGTTCAGTTTTAACAGGATTATTTTTATATCAGGTATTTATTTAAGTGGGCTTCATTATACTGGGGAAGCAAACATTACTTATAAGGCTGATACTTGTTTCTAAATACAAATACCAAATACTTGATATGGGAGTAATCCAGTTAAAAAAAATAACCATAGAGCATCTCCGTGGTCTTGATTTTACAGCACAATCCAACAGAATTAATACTTTATAAAGGAATAATCCTGAACAAAGTAAAATCCCCAGATAAACAGCGACCTATAATAAAAAAAAAACTTTCCATTACACAGAGTAACTCAGTGAGCAAAGACAAAAATTATCAATTACTTGGTAGCCTGGTATAGCTATGAACCAGGATATTTCTTTAATTTATCTTTTTATTTAAATTTAACTGCTTTTTAAACTTTTTTTTCTTCCTTTCTTTTAATAGTAGTTCCCAGCTAGCAACTCATGTGAGTTTGCAGGATGAAAGCTGACTAGTATTTGCATATTGTGTAGACAACAACTGAAACTGTAACAGTCTCTGTTATCTTTACATGAAAACAGAGCAGCCAAATTTCTAACACAAATTATGGGAAAAAAAAAACAATTATGGTAATTCTAAATTTTAAATTTATTCTTATCAAGCAGTCAAGCCAACTAGGCACATACTCTAGTTCTAAAAAGAAACTTATCTACCAACAAGAGGACACATCTTACCCTAATTTTCCTTGACCTCCACTGTTTGGATGGGAGATGGGAAGACCTGATGATTGCCCTGTGAGCTTGAACCAATACGTTAGATGAAGCTTCCACTGACTTTTAGAATGTAACATTTCACATTCAACTGCTCCACAAAATGAGTTTTGCTTCAAATATGTACTTGGAAAAGATTTCTCAGCAACTGATAAGCCAGCAATGTGCCCTTGCAGCAAAGGTGACTTCTGGTATCCTGGGCTGCATTAGGAGGAATGTTGGCAGTAGGTCAAGGGAAGTGATCCTTATCTTCTCAGCCCTCATGCATGAGGCCACACTTGGAGTACTGTGTCCACCTGGAGTACTGTTTTGGACTTCCCCATATGAGAAAGATAAGGCCATAGTGGAGAAAGTCCAGCAAAAGGCTGCTAAAACCATTAAGGGACTGGAGCATCTCTTCTATGAAGAAAAGCTGAGAGAGGCGGTACTGATTTGCCTGGGGAAGGCTTGAGGGGGTGGAATCTCTTCAGTGTATACAAACATCTGACAGGAGGGTGCAAAGCGGATGGAACCAGGCTCTTTTCAGTGGTGCCCAGTAACAGAATGAGAGGTAACGGGTGTAAATTGAACTTCAGGAAACCCTAATTTTTACTGAGAGAGAGGCCAAGCACTGGAATAGGTTGGCAGGGAGGCTGAGGAGTTTTCATTCTTGAAGATATTCACAAGCCATCTGGACAGGCTCCTTTAGCAACTGGCTCTAGGTGGCCCTGATGGGTGAACAACTGGCTGTGAGGTCTGGCTCAGAGAGTTAGAATAAATGGGGTTACATCAGGCTGGTGGACAGTCATCAGTGGGAATTCCCAGGCCTAATTTCAGGGCCAGCGCTCTTTAATGTTTTTGTAAATGAACTGGACACAAGAATCAAATGTATATTAAATTTGCCCATGATACTAAATTAGGAAGAGCTGTGGACTCCTTTGAGAGTAGAGAGGTCTTACAGAGCCTTATCCAGAGAGATCTGGATAGACTAGAAAGCTTGGAAGTCACCAACTGTACGAAATTTGACAAAAGCAAGTGCCAGATTCTCCATCTGGTACAGGGTAATCCTGGTTGTACCTACAAACTGGAAGAGGAGAGGTTGGAAAGCAGCTCTGCAGAAAGAGATCTAGAGGTTTGCATTAATGGCCCAACTTTATGGGTCCCCTTCCAGTCTATGATGAGCAGGGAGATTGGATCAGATGACATCCAGAGCTCCCTTCCAACCTCAACCATGCTCTGATTCTGTGATTCTACCACAATACCCAATTAATCTAATCCATACTACTTAAGCATGCAATTGTGAAACAAAGGGAATATTTTAACTTAATTCACACATTTTCTTCCCTCAAGAAGGACCATATCTGCTCCCACTAGAAAATTATTACGTGGCACTAAGATATTCTGCTTTGTAGGTAAAAGTCACGTTTCCTTTAATTTTAAAATGTTTTAAATATACATATATAAATTCATATTAAAAACATATACACAACCTTCAATATAGAAAAACACACAGTTTCATGGAAAATGATATAGTGAGAAACACATTTAGTGCTTTTCAGACACACAGAGAAGCAGGATAGAGTGAGACAGTCATCTTGTTGAACATTACTGTTCATACACCTTTCTCTTGGATAGCTACATCTAATTACAACCACCACATGATATTTACAGAGACAGTGTAAAGGTAACAACTCCTTCATCAAGCTCTGCAGAAAAAAGATTACTTATCTGTGTTGGTCCTTGGAAAAGGCTGCTCAGGAGCAGGACAAAGAAAAAGGCAAAATTAAGATTGGCCATAATGATAGAACGAAGTAAGCAGGAAGATACAGGAGGCAAAAATTTGGAACAGTGGAACACAAAAATGCTTTTAGAGACATCTATAAGGTCTCAAGACACCTTTCTACTTCATTTGTTGTACAGCCTAGACCTAAATGAAAACCAACCAACCAAACAAAACCCCACAACAAAACCCAAAACACTTTCCTAATCCAGCTCTGTAGAGCAACAAGTATTGCAAAGTCTGGATAATTGAAAACTCCAAACGACTATAAATGCAAGCCTGTTTTCTTGGATGAAAATCTAGTAAAGGAATTTAGCAAACAATATGGAAGTAGGGAAAAAACAATGTAGATAATGGACTTTTTCAAACTGAAAACAGAGATCTTAGAATTCAGTGGAGTGGAATTGAAAAGATATATTAAAATATGCTCAATTTGTATTTAATCTGATTTTATCATAGTTTGACTCATTTTATGCAATTTAAAATAGTTATTAACACTAATTAGTTCTAGCAATTTTATACACAATATTTTAATATTTCCAAAAACAACTCTGAGAAAGGTACATTGGATTAAAACATTCACTAAACTCAACAAGAATAATAAAACAGGTCCCTCAGAAACCTACTTTTTCAATAGGATTCACAGTTATAAAAAAAAATCACTGAACTTCATGCAAAATTATGTTAGACCAAGTATCTTTCTGCCCTTTCTGAAATGAAGATGATCCATGTCTCTCACACCCAAGAAAGCTGGAAGAAATGTTCTTTGACACAATGCTCTTTAGAAGAAATATGCATTTGTCAGAGCAACTATTTCAGTTTGGGATCAATCACATTCGACCTGTTTTAATATGGACAGCTGCCACCATTCACAGAAGTCAGTATTTTCTAGAAAATGCCATATTGCTGTATTCGTGTTCATCTTTATACATATATACACAATGACACTTGCTTGTTGGGAAACGTGTAATTTTTCTGGTGTCATCAAATGGAATCACGGCATTAAAAAAAGATTGTTCCTGAATATGAGAAAATAAACAGAAATGGTTTGAGACTTTAACAGAGGAGTGAGAAATGTAGATTTCAAATCAATTGGTTGCTTGGTTAGGAAGATTCCTAATCAGTAGCTTGCACTGGAATTGAACCTTAGCCACCTGACAAATTTAAGATTAATGCAATCCATAGTAAGGAATCCAGAGAGAACAGATCTCACTCCTTGAGCTGACATGTCACTGAAGGAATCATTATAGAAGCTTTCCATATAACGGTCTCTGTAGATCTGTCCATGAGAAGGGGTATGAAAATAGTAAATACTTATTTTTGAAGGCTGATTAATATATCACACTGCCACTGTCATCCATGAGTTGTTTCATAATTCTATATTCACTAATGCATTTTGACGTCCAATATTTTAAAAAATGGCTTCCAAACATACAACGTAAAGCTTCCACAATTCCTTATAAAACAGTAGGTATCATGGATGCTCAGACATTTCAGCTGTTCAGGTATTCAAATTTCATTATTGTGTATCAAAAATGTGATTAACACATGAAAGTTCAGTGTGGCGGTCCTGTCACAGAATAAGGGAAATTTTACAGAACAGATGGTATTTCCAGCATTATGTTAGTTCCTTATTTAAATATTGTTTGGCATCTATATCCTATTGAAACTGGCATAGTACACAGTGAGGGAGGCATGCTGCCATCTCAACATATGGGTACAAATGTTGGTTGGTAAGAGAGGGTAAACAAATCCTATGGGCTTACTGAGGGCAGGATTCCTAAAAGAAATGCTACAATTACTCTTCTTTGATCATTCATATTATAGTGACAGCAATGAGACTTTTTTTTCAGAAACTGAATAAACAGCCTTTAATAATGATAATGAAATTTGGAGGTTTGAATTTACATGAAAATGAAGCTTGAACTTAACTAACTGAAAAACATCACTAAAAAAAGATTAAAGTAGCTAGAGCTGTACAAATCTTTTTTTCTCTCTTTCTCTTAAAAAGTAAGCATTAAAATTAGTCCTATTCTGATTCCAATTCTTCTGTAAATTAAAAGCAACATCAAAAGAAATGCAGATTATTGCTGACTCCCAAAATGTTAATGAAATTTCATCAATTTAAGAAAATCAACCAAAATGAAAGAACTTTAATTTTTCCTGAAGTATGGGTCATACCTTACAACAGATCCTTATACAGATGTTGTTGTCCTGTGTGGACTAGAGTAAAATCTGAAGCGTAAAATACTAGGAAACAGTTTATGAAGATAGATACTAATTCTACCATGGTGAATTCACAGGCCTGGGGAGAAATAGAAGTATTCTTCACAAAATTCGTCATTTAATGACTACGAGAAGACACCGTTTCAAAGGAGCAAATCTTAAGCAAAATTATTGGTTGAATTGTAAAGTTCAAAAGGATTAAAGTGTTTGAGGTTATTTAAGGTTTTCCTATACAGGGTGCAATTCTACAAGTTTACAGTCAGTGGCCTGAACGTCAGCTTAGAAATATTTCCTAGTAAAAAGGGAAGAGATATAGTTTAGTAATGTTAGAGTTCTCAAAAATTCAAATACTGTCAGTATAATCTATGTAAGAAATACAGGTCAACCTGCTAATGAAATACATGGGTTATTCACAAAGCTGGTGTAAGCTATCTTTTCCTGTATCAGTATTGAAGTTAGATGCAGGCTCCCTACAATCTTAAGATATAAAAGTCGCATTCACTCATTTTTATACAATTCATTACATATATCTAATCCTTTCAGAATAACTTTCTTCCTGAACAATTTAGAACCCTGAGGTACTCTCAGGTGCATGGAGATGATGAAGCAATATGTTTTTTCTACCTCTAATTTCTCACACTTCTATTAGCAGTTCTATTTCATGCTATAACTGCAGGGTGGCATTCAGGGAGGCATTCTGTATAGCAATGCATCATCTCAATCCCGAAGGAAAAATAGGGGAAAAAAAAAAAAGACAAAAAAAGACAAAGACAAAAGTTCAACCCATCTTGTCATTCATCCATGTAGCAAGATGTAACCGTGAAATACAGTTCCAATCATGTATTTGTAACTTGAAAAAAAAAATCTAATCATGCAATACTCTGAACAAAAGCAAGGCACATCTTGAAGTTAATGGGTAATACTGTACACAATACAGACCTTTCTAGAGGGTTAGATTTCTGGATGTATTTTTAAAGAAGTCAGTTATCTGTGATTTAGCCTCATGTCACAGTCATTCCAGTTACTAGAGGAAGCTTTAAATAAGGATTTCATGTACTACCTACCCATCTAACCTTCCAGGTCATTCAGTCAACTGCGTGTCAGATGTCAACTGCTGCATTGGTCAATTACAGGCACTTGAATATCATGTCTGCCGCTTGCTGAAGATGTCAGAATTCTCAGGGACTTCAGGATGTCACAAAGTTCACAATTTCCGCATATATCTAATGTTTTCTTTCCATGAAAATTATCACACACAAAGACACACTTTCTTTACAATGATTTCATAAATGGCACATGGGTTTTACCTGCTCTGGGAAGGGACGTTACATTACGCTAAATTAACAAGACGAGAATACTTCTGATTATTTTTTTGAAGAAAAGTGCTCCACATCATAATGTGATGAAAATGTATGAATGAAGTAAGGATGAAGGAGGAGCAGTAGATTGCAGAAGATGTATGTTGAATTTTAATTTTTGTAATTTTCACCACCTTGTTTGTGTTAGAGCATTTTAATATTTGACCCCATTTGCCTTTTCCATAACAGTTCCATCTTGCCTCTCTATTTTTTGTCTAAGATCAGTGAACATGTTAGGCAAAATTATTGCCTAGAATTTCCCTCCTCTGACACTTTCCAAACCACAGTCATACATCTTGACTGCACTGAAGTGATTCACGCTAGTTTCCAGCAACCTTCCTGCCAAAGCTTAAACCCAACAAGCTTTTCACAACTGTTTTAACTTGCCAATCACACTCAACACCATACACCACAATTTCTTAAAAACCTTTTTCCCTGTCAGTGTTTGTGAGCTAGCACTGTACCACCCCTTTTCTTACCATGCTAGTTTACAGTTCTATTGCCACAAGCATCTTCCTCAGTGTCCTCCTAACCTTTGGAGGAACTGAACAGACATCCATGTCAGTTCCTCATTTTACTACTGTGTGCTTAGAATGTGGACAACAACATTCACTGACACAAACTTCATTATCATCCCTATGCAGCTATACCACCCAGCTATTGGTCTACCTGCCTCCCTTTTTTCCAAACAGATTTATGGATTTGTCTTTCTTGAGCAGCCAGTTATAGGTAGAACAAGATCACATCAAACATTTCAGTATCTTGCTATGGTTGCAATCCCATATGGCCTAGACAAAGACCTGGGTCTTCCTCTCCAATCCAAATCAATCTCTCTTTCCCAGCCAGGATGGACAACACTGCCATTCTCGTGGTCTCTTGCTATTAGTAACACGGTATCATCTCTGTTTTAACTTCTCAGAACTCTCAGGATCAAGCAGTACTTACTCGTACAGATTGTCTTTATAACTTCTCTTTTGTGTGAGCTTTTCCCACCTGTCTAACACATTCTGAATTCCCTTCATATAGTGTAAGGTTTGACAATGTTCTCCTTCCATGAAAATTGCCACAAAGAAGACACATCCTGCCAACATTTCTTGTTAATTTTTTGTTTAGCTGCATGAGTAGCAAATGCCACACTATCCTAAATTAACAGTCATAGTATACTTCAATTACTTTGCAAGTGAAAAAGTTCAAGTGAATAATTAGGACAAAACACAAGAAACTCGCAGTGCACGTTGTTCCTCTAGTATTAATTCATAATTGTGGGAAGGGGTCACAGAGACATTTTCCAGGGTTTACAACTTACTTGCAATTTCTGTGTATCCTCCATGCAAATTTCATGTAACTAATTGATTTTCTTATAACATTTTTAAAACTTTCATTCTTACCAAAAGTGTGTAAACTTATGAAAACAAGGTGAAACTATAGAATAAGCTCATAAAGCTACAAGAGTTTCAAAAGTAACTATAAGATACGTTATGTTATGAAGAATGAACCCATCAAAAGGCCTTAGGAAGGTCTATGAGAGGTAGATATCACCTCAGAAAAATAGTGAGGAAAATACAAAAAAATGCAAGACCTAAAAGGGCTACCAACTGCAATCAGTGGATATCATAATGCAATTTAAGAATTTCTTACTCTGTTTTCACTTGGCTCTTATTCGAACCCTCCTGAAATCAATGGGAAAATATTATCGTAAATGCCAGATAAATTTTCCAAGATCAATCATTTTGTTTGCAATTCTGTCTATTCTCAATCTAGTATAACTCATTCTCAAACATAACCAGTTTAAAAAAACTACATAAATATTTGAGGGTTGACATGACATCTTCCTCCCATCTGCTCAAAATAAACTTGGAACTAAAAAATATCTATGGCAACATTGTGATAATAACTAATGATACTCTTAAGGGAAAAGTTTCCTGTTTTCACTGTTACTCAGACAAGTAAAGTCCTACTACTAAAAACATACTATTATAAAATTGAAACTATTTTGTTTTAAAGGAGAGTCATAAATAATATTATAATTGTGAAACAAAGCAAAGTTTTATGGAATTATTGAAAGGCTTGAAGTCAGAGGGCAACTTTTAGGGCTCGTTATTTTACCACGAAATTCTTGCAACATTTGCTGGGCAGAACGATTTCTACGGCTGCATGAAGTTAAACTTTAAATATCTCATGAAACCATGCCCTCATGTCCACTTATGTTTGTCTTTGAACACAGATTTTAAAACTACAAACATGTTACTTTGGTATGATACGGTTAAAAAAAAAAAAAGAAGGAAAAACAAAGAATGTTGGGTGGTATTAGCAGGAACTCTTACTGGAAAAAGGAAGCAATTTTTTATTTTGATATGGTGATCACCTAGTGACTACTGGAATCATCCTGGAAATAAGCAAGTGCTTAGTCTAAATTTATGGGCTACTGAACTCCTACTTTTAGCAGGAAATGTTTAAGAAAAAAAAGTTATGACAAGCCAAAAAAAAGAAATCACATGCTCCAGACACTAATACATTAATATAATACTAAAAATGTTTCCTGTGAAATAGAATTAGCAGTAAATCTTGCATGACCAGGGCAAAAATTCAAAACACAATCAAATAGACACTGTGTATGTACAAGGGCACGTGTAAAAGTGCACTTCTTAATTGCATCTTTTTGAACCCATTTATAAGCAAAGTAAGTCAAAACTAAAAGGAAAAAAGTATAATAAACCAAAAGAAAAGCCAAGGCATAGCAACTCTAAACTGAAGAAGAAAATTAGTTTGCGTGCTCTGAAATCAGACATTTTGCCCAGAGCAGCAAAAGCAAACTTCTTAAAATTCTCCAAGCACCACTAACCTTCATCTAAATCAGGCATTCATATTTAGAAATATCTGTCATGCATAAGTACTCTTGATCCACAGCACTATAGACTTAACTACTGACTTCAAAAACCATTAGAAGTTTATACATTATCAGAATGACTACTAAAATCTAGTTTGTAACTTACAGTTTATGAACAGGCATCATCTGCTGAAGTCTGCCTCTAATTTACAAAAGAGAAAGTAGGATTCCAGTATTAATATTAATACAGTTTTTGCTCCTATTAAATGAGTAAACAATTATCAAATTAAAAAAGTTGTCTGAATAGGGAACATCTCAGCACTTGATATAAGGAGACTGCTTCTAGCTTTCCTGTTCCTAGAGGGTTCAAAGAAATAACTCCAGAATTAAAAGTCTGAGCTACAACAGTTTTAGCTTAAGAGAGATACCTCTGTGCAGCAACTACGGCATTTGCATCTCCAGAAGATGAGACAGGAGTGTAATATGTAATAGTAACTGGGTAATGTAATAATCACCCTGTAAAGAATATTCAGCAAATGTACAGTGTTCTGTAAAGAATGCTTTAGTAAATGTAGTGTATTCATCTGAGAGGGGCTGTTCCAGCGATCAGCTCTTGAAAAGGTAACAGGCAGAGTACTTTACTCAACCAGAGAAAAGAAAAAATAAGTTGGCTAAAAATTATTAATAGAAGCAACTTCACACTAATAGACATGTAAAAAAAATTAATGCCATAGTGACTAGCCAGTTAATTCAAATTGCCTGACAAGGCTTTTCTCCATCATAAGATGCCTTGGTCAGATAGCTGGTCAGATTCATTGACACTCAAATTTTCCTGAAATGTATTGATTTTGAAACTGTTTTTTAACCAAACCGCAATCTCCTATCCCTCCACCAGGCCCCTGATCCTCATGCTTATTACTGCCAGTAGCAAATCTGCATGCAATGCTGAATGTAACACTTTGAAACACACCATGCAAAGGTAATATTCTACCATAGAGAAGCAGATATTCTCCACAAGGGGAATGCAGAAAATCTATCTGAATATATAAGAAAGAAGTTTGTAAATGTGCTTTAACATATCACAGGAAAAAGCTGCTCATAAAAGAGCTCTCTTTATCTTAAGTTACTGTCAGAATCAGTGCACATCTTGAAGCTGTATTATAAACAAACTTCATACAACCAATCTGAAAGTCAAAGACTCAGCCTCAATATTACATATAAGAAAATAACTACTATAGAAGAAAAAAAATTAGCTTTGTTGGTAAAGCACTGCAAAGACTGACTGGGAAGTACCACTGGAGAAGCAGTCTTCAGAAATGGAGACTAGATGGTGATGCAAAATCTCACACTTTGAAATGCCTCAGGATATTGCAAGATGGACATGGGGAAACTGAGAGATAACCACAGTGAAATTGTCTACCAGTTCACAACACTTCCAGATAAAAGTAAAATTCCTCCATAGTGAAGCAAGCTTGTTTGCACTTCACACAGTGAAGACAGTTTTCCAGACCAGATAACCTACTAACATGGAAATACAAGTGTTACAATGATGCCATATGACCTGTGGCAAACTCCTCTGGTAAAGCAGTCACAGAAAACTAAATTGCTCAAAGACAGATTCTATTTACCACATGCATATTTTCGATGTTTCTAAAAGATCAGAAGAGAAAGTCTGGGAGAGTTCCTCCTCCTTTTCAAATATGTGGAAACGCCTCATCCACACACGACATTCTCATAGCAATGTAGTCACCATGGTCAAGTGAAAGGGGTCTTGAGACAATGAAATTTTTGAATACCATTTCGTTCTTTAATATTACCATACCTCCCTTAAAAACACTGCACTCAGACACATGGGCAGTAAGACAGAAGAGCAAAAAGGACTTCACATGGATCTTTTACTTGTTCAGCCCTCTAGTGTACCACATCAACTTCAGAGAAAATTAAGTGAGGAAAAGAGTACAACAGCCCAGGGACACATCTACTTAAATTTTGTGATTACATTTTAAGTGCTCTTTGTCACAGATATCATAAACTGATTAAATCATTTCATGGCTGACCCCTACTGACTATGCTAAGCGAAAAGAGAGGGCTATTAATAACTACCCATTTCTGACAGCTGCCCAGGGGCAATGTAGCCTTTTGCAGCAATAAAATGACTCCCCAGCTCACTTACTGAATGCTAAATATTGATTCATATTATGAGTGTTGTCAAACACAGACTGCAGTTCTGAAGATCCGTACTGGCAGGTCATCAGGAATAGCATTAGCAAATGTCAGGTCAGGAATCAAAGGGCTGCTGGACTCTTTAGGGATGAGATTTATCGATTCCATAAAACGTGAAACAGATCAAGTACTTGTGATGATGGAAACGGTCATGGCAGAATGAGGCTGAGCCTAGGACGATGTGTATCTCAGAAGAGAAGCATCATACAAAAATGTTGACCATTGAAAATAAGTTTTAAAAGATGGGATGTCCATGACAAGGACAACTGAAAATGCAGGCCCACAAAAGACCATTTTAGGCCTAAAAGTCAGAATTTGAATGTGCACTTGGCCAAAGCCACATATCTAGATTGCTCACACAGGAGGCCAGGCCATACTGCTGGTCTTAAGGATCTGATTAAATTAATGTTGGCGCTGTTCAGACCATGCTAATGAATACTATAATCCACAGATAAAAACCAGTAAAACTAAGAGGTCTATGGTATTTAGATGATCTGAATAACATAAGGTAACATTCTGTGCCTATGATTCTTAGAAACACATCTTGAATGCCAAATAATGCCAAAATTAAATTTAAATTCCATTATTTCACACTTTGTCACCACCAGCAGCATTTTATTTAATGAAAATATATTTCAGGATTTCATTTTCATAGGACCAGGAGTTCACACAGGCTAACATTTTAAAATTTTCCCTCAGCTAGGAAAAAACCTGGCATCAAGGCATGAAAAGTGACTGTGGAATGTTATGTGTGCATTGAGGAGAGAAAAGCCTTGAAGCTTCTTGCTTCTTCTTTAAATTGATTACTGACATTTTTTCCTTGTTTCTTCTTTTAGAGCACTTTCTCTTAATTGAAACACTAGTAATGACTAGATCAGTTTAAAATGTGATAGAATTACTTTTAACAGGACAAACAACTATATATTCCATGTAGCCAGGAACCTTACTAAGGAAACAGCCGTACCCAGGGAATCACAGACACTGAATGGTGCCCCTGCCCATGGCAGGAGGGTTGGAACCAGATGACTTTTAAGGTCTCTTACAATCAAATACAAATCATTTTATGATCCCATATAATATTCAAAGCAATAAAGATTATTCTAAAATTGAACAGTTATTTTGATGAAGTACTATACCAAATCCTAATCAAGTATTATCAAGTGTTATCATTTCTTAATGTTACTTTGACCACCTTGATCAAAAGGACTATTTTTTAAATTAATGAACAAATAATCAAATGTGTTTTCAATAATTTGAAACTACTTCAATTCACCTATACATGGATCTTTTCCAATATGTAAAATTTTTGTTGTTATTGTAAGGTTAAAATAGATTATTTTTCAATACGCAGGACACTATTAAGAGAATCAGTTTCAGTTTGGATATTTGAATGGTAATTAGGATGTCTCTAAAAAATGTTCCTAGCTACCTAGGGAAGAATATATCCCTGTATGCTGTATTCCCTGCATTGTATATTCTCTTTCAAAATCAGAAAACAAATCACAAATCTAAATATACCATTTGATGCTTACACAGGACACAGGAACTCAATAAAAGACAATAATTACAAATAATACACTTGAAAATTAATGGTTTCAATGAACTACAATTTAATGAAAAAAAAGATAAACACTGATGATTTATAATTATAAAGGAACTGCTTGGGAACCTAAGATACAGTCATTAATGCATAAATAATTCCAAAGAAGGCACAGAAATACATAAATCATACAGGATAAAGAAAATATTCTATTTAGAATTGCTTAAAATCCAAATAAGATGCCCATGTAAATCCATTTTAAAATTAATTACTTCATTAAATCTACAAAATTTAATGTCTGAAACAAATCTTAAATAAATTAAATATGATACATACAGACATTTTGATGCTAAGAGAGTCAAGCTTTTACCTGCTGTGTCCTGCAATTCTGACTACTGTAACAAAAAAAATCAGGAAATATCTAGAATAGATTTCTCACAGAAAAATAATTTCAATATTTTAAAAAGACTCCAAAGAAAATGTTTTCTCCAAGAGATACATATCCCCTAATTAGAATGTACTCCTATCAAGAAAGTTCTTGAGGAATTCATTTTAGTCTAGTGACTGTAACTATTACAGAAAATGTCCAGTGTTTTATTTCGTCATTGGCTTCAACTAATCTAAGGTGATATCACCACACAAACAGCAGTGCCGGTTCTCTCTCCTTTCCAACAGACATTTCTGCCTATACAGACACATATTCTTACTTCCTTTGGGTTTATAGAAGGGAGGGATGGAGGGAGGAAGGGAGAGGGGACACATGCTGATAGTACGAGGGGTGGGAACAACGTTTTAGTTGTAATGTGAAAGTTCTCTCTCTGTGCAGTTCTGTAATACAGACTGAGCAGTAGTAGTAGATCACTGCTACTTATGAACGAAGGTCCTTTCCCCTCCAAACCCATCCTTCAGCATTTCTCCTTCCCTGCTCGAAGCTGCCACTACCTTATGCTCTGGAGCTCATCATGTTCATCCCACTGTAAACCAACTCAATTCACTGCAAGAGGGCAAATCCGTACTGCCCCAAAAATAAAAAAAAAAAAAGAAAGAAAAAACAATCATTTTTCTGCCATTTAAATTAATTTGGCTAGTGGAAGGATCCTGCCAGCACAGAGAGGACACAGAGAAAGGACTCCTGGTGAGGAGCAGAGTGGGGAAATCCAGGGAGTGGCAAGCCTTTGATCAGACCAGTTCTCAAGGAACAACAGTCTCAGACTGTTGCAGTATTAGACATGTAGGACAGTACAGAAAACCTGCTGAAGCCATGGAGATATTTGGGGGATTACTTAGCAACCATGTCCCTATGGCTGTAAGGCGATCATTTCTGGAGTCAGCCAGTCAGGGCTGTACTGACACAGTCCCAGTGAGCACAAGTAGCTCTGCAGTAACTCTCAGGGGCAAAGAACCTGCCTCTGTTATGCACTGAAGTAGACCAAGCATAAATACAAATGAGGCAAAAGTCACTGGTCTATATTTCAGTACATTAGCCACTTAATCCCATAGCAATATCTATGTTTCTCTCTTCAAGCTCATAAGTCTTATCTAATAGTAAATTTCCAAGTTGCGTCCAGGGACATTCCGGAAACCTTGTTTTCAGTTGAGTAAGCAACCTTCTGGCAAGCACTACCTTGAAGACATTATCATTTGAAAGACAGAAAACTGTACATAGATTGCAGCCATTTAAAAACCAATTCACTTAATAAAGTATACATATCTATTAAAAGATGTAACTGGTAACATATACTTAACTTCAAAGGTTTGCAAAAATGGATGTCTACTAAAACACCACATCTTCAGACATCATTCAGGTTTAACTTGTTAAGTAACATTTAACATAGCAATTTTACGTAATCAATTTTCAGATAACGGAAAACTAGGCAGTAATGAATATGTCCTGTATACTCTCTGGTGTTCAACTACTTTATACCAGCTGAATAAATATTTTTATTTCAAAACACAGGCCACATTCAGTTGGTTTTGTATTTGCATGAAAGAAGCAAACAAGAAATAAAGAGGCTACAACTGCGTTTGCATTGTCAGACAGCATTCAAAAATATAAAGGTTAAACCTATAATTTCAATAATTCCTTCCAAAGACAAAAATCCATTAATAAGCAAAACATGTCAACAAATTAATTAAATATTTCATAGTCAATGTAAAGTTATGCAGTGTTAAATTTTATTTTTTATGGTATCACATTCACTACTGATATGCTCTGCAATAGATAATACATTCTGAATTTTTCTTTGTTTATTAACAAGCCCTTGTAATTAACTTCCTTTTAAATCATAAGTATGATACTATTTTAATTTCCCTCACATTCTCTACCCTATCATTTGGAATCACATTAAGCTGACTCTTAGCAGGCCACCTGGTGTAATTCTATGACATTGAAGTGAGCTGTTCTGGTATGCAGGAAACACTGACAGTCTTCTGTGCTGAAATCCATTTCTCTAACTGATGACAGAACTGGGGGAAATTAATTTTTGCTATTCATAAATACCTGACAGGTTTAATGTAAATGTTTTGAAAAAGACCTCAGCATATGCTGCACATACATTATATATGCCGCAGTGCACTGGAATATTGTATTTGCAACCCATTCAATTTCTAGATCACTACTGCTGAAACTTGAAATTTCTCAAATTACTTCCATATTGTAATTTTCTCCATATACATATAGACAACAACAGAGGCCTCCATGAAGTCTTTTAGTTGCTAAAAAGAGTTAGACATTTAGGACAAACTGTTTGATAGAAATACTACAAGGAAATATATACCAAATTGTTTGATAGAAATACTACTACAAAGAGATATATACTGTACCTTACCAGACAAATTAACAAGAAATGCTTATGCATATGTGATCAGAGACCAGAAGGAATTCTGTTACAAACCTTCGTGACTAAGAACATTTCTCATGAAATACAGAATATTTCATATTCCTAAAGCCATATCATCAGCCTTAACATTATTGCTAATCCCCCATCCCCACTCCTCTCTACAAAAAGAACAAAAATTACTCTAATCTTACCAGCAAAAGTAGATTTGCAAAGGTCTCCTCAACACACAAATTTATTTGAATGTCTGGAATCTAAACAAAGAACTGCTACACAGAACAGCTGGGAAAACTGAGACTTCTTTTACATATTGATGCTATCAACATATACAATGATAAAAATAAAGGATCTAGAAGTCAGGAAAGAAAAAAATGGGGCCTTATAGGAGAGGGACTCAACTACTTAACTGTTCTTATGTGAAAATATACACTTTTTCACTATACATTGTGTGACCTACTGGATTTCCTTTTAAGTCATATATGCCAAAATCCCATTATTTACAAATACAGAATACAAGACACTGAATTTTTCCTAAAACTAAAGAAAACAGGCAGGGGGGTTTGGTTTTTCTTTAATGATACAAACTTTGATCCTAACTTAGTACAGACAAAGAAATTTACCAAATGTGAAAATTCATTACCTATGCATCTTTGTGGGTATGCCTATATGTTAGTGTCAGCAAATAGAATTTATTACTAACAATAATTAGTCATATATTTAATAATTTAATTAAATTGAAATTTGGTCACAATTTAAGATATAACAATCTAATGCAATCCTGATTTTAAGGTGAAGGCCCCAAATGTATTGGGTTAAAAAAATTCTAGTCCTGCTTCTGTATTTTGCCTAAACTCTAAATAATTGTTGGATATATCCCAAACCCTGAAACAGCACATAGTGGTACAACTAAAGATAAGTCGGAAGATAAAAACACATAGATAAAATCCACATATTTTAATAAAACAGAAAGAAAAATCCTATAAGCAATATCAAGTATTACTTTACAGAATAATTTATCAATATAATGTCCAGTATATAGGGTATTTAAAAATCTACTTTAGTAGTCTATTTTAATAGACTGTAACCTAATAGTCTCACAAAATTAAAGTATAATAAGAATACAAGACTTATTTTTTAATCACATTACTGTTGTGAACACTTTTCTTTTACGAGAGAAATTGTAAAACACTTCAACAAGGAAAGTTATAAAATACTTCTGGATTTGAAGAAAGTTCTGGGATTATTTCTCAAGTGCTCTATCTAGAGGAATTAATACCTCTGGGGATGAAGATGCTGCTTTCCTAACTCAGATCCTATGAAAATGCTATTAAACCTATAAACCAATTTTCATTTATGTTAAGTGAGTACAGTTGAAGTAACTGAAGTACAATTTCAGACCAAGAGTTTTTGGAGAAAAAGAAAACAACTTTCCTTTGGTGCAATTTGTAGCCATGTTTGCAGTAAGAGGTAAAATAATGTTGTTTCATTCTCTCCTCAGCAGTTTTGGGATACTTGCAATTGATTGTCAGTCAAAGACAGTCTAAAGACAGGACAGTTTCTGGTGATAACAACCTGTGTAAGTGGCCTAATAAATGTTTGCGTCACACAGTGTGAGTCACCCAAAGCAAAGCGCTATTTTATAAAACAGTTTGTACAAACTTTTTAATTACTTAAACATAAGTACACACATTTCAATAATATTTTTCTCCACCTCGCAAAAACATGAAAAAACAAGATTTAAACCCTAAATATTCAAATATTTAGAATAATGATAGAGAAACCAATTTTCTTGTATCATATCTGTACCACAAAGCTTCAATAATTTGGCTCTAAAGCAATTAAATCAGTTCAAGAAGAATCAGCCCACACTTTATTCTTCAACTGACAGAACTGCAACCAAGGCTGAAAAAAAGTCCGTGACTTGCTCTTATAATTGGAAAATACAAAGTCGTTCGGCAGACAAAAGAAAGAAGAATGTGGCTTCCCTAGAAGGGATTTGTCCCAAACTATCTGTGTAAAATTGCTCTATTGCCTCTGGTGCATTGGGAGGTTCACTGCCTCTCAGAAAATTAGGAGTTCTCATGCCTGCACACTAACTAGGTCCAGCCAGAGTGGGGAGAAGGAACATGCCTAGCAATTCCAGGAAAAGCTCAATGTTCTCAAGTTTTACTAAAATCACTCTCCTAGGCAGAAAAAGAGGATCTCTTCAAAAGGAAAGCTAGAACAACCCAGCAGTCCACACTCTCAGGAATATGTATACCTGTGGTAACCTCTAACAGGCCCCACTGGCTGCTCTAGGACAATGGTGAAAAAACACCATTCTTGTACACTAGAGCACAGTGTGAGAGTGAGGAACCAGGAGTCAAACTGGCACACATGTTTCTGATTTTCACTGAGGAAAATTCATCTTCAGCATGGGAATATATTTTCGTAACCATATAAACAATACAGTAAAAATTTTTTTACTGTATGATTTCATATTGTTTTAATAAATATTTAAAAATTTTACTAATTACTCATGAAGAAGAAAATTACCAAAGAACTGCACAACTGTCATCAAGGCAGGTAAGCATTATCAGATCTACCCTATAGGACAGTTAATTGAACTGTACAAATTATTGCAAGAAAAGGAAAAGTTAACTTTCAGGAAAAAGATTTCTTTTCAAGTCAGCTTTTTGGTTTTTTTCTGCATTTAAACATTTTACTTCAACTATGCTATGGGCCAATAACCCAATTCAACTCACTAAACCTGGAGAAAGATAAATATTTCATTGCTTAACAATTAGATCCACTGGCTTATCTGATTCAGATTAATAATGTGGCATGAATGCCTATAAGCTTTCAGCCAGTTAATTTAAACCCTAGATGACTTAATTATCCTAACTATCCTAACCATTTAATACTTGTATAAGTTTTCCATATCATTCATGTTATATTGTTAATAAAATTACGGCACGTAGGAAAAACCAGCATAGTTATTTACAAAAATATTCAAACCAATAATAAAACGTTAATCTTAAATGAAGCAAAATCACTAATGACAGTGCATTTCCCCAGGTATTACATATCACTTCTTACATTCCCATTCAATATTCTACACCAAAAAACCTCTGGGGTTGCTATGTGAACTACCATGTGTTCTAAAGCTGCATTCCCTTTTGCATGATCTCTATTCTCACATTCCATCTGAGCATATTCGAGGTAGCCAAGCATTATAGATCAGAAATAAACGAACCCGATTAGACAGCTGAGGATATGTGTCCTCACATTTCATTATGTTATATGCTACTGTTAAAAGAAAGAAAACCCAAACAAATCCAAACCCTACTGAGGTCTATCAGGTCATGACAAGGGACTTCACTGTATAAGATTGTTTCAAACACAAGATCATCAGTGTTAATAATCTTTCTAATTAAAGCGCTTGTGGAGAACCAGATTTCTGATATGATAACAGTCATTCTGGAAATACCTTTAATAACTACAATGTGTTTTTCAAGAAATAATCTTTAATAACTATAATGTGTTTTTCAAGAATTTCTGAAAATAGCAGGATTGAAATCTTCAAAGAAATAGAAATTGAAATCTTCAGAGTACATCATATAGTGACTATAAGGAAGACTTATATACAACAAAATTTTAGAAGAGCGATGCAAATGAATGCATGCCCTGACCAAGTTTGAGAGAAAAACACAAAAAAAAGGAAACAAGAAATTAAAATCAACTGGCAGCGTGCAGACAAATTATTAAAATATAAATCACTTCCATTTAAAAACAAATTAGTATAACTTTATGTTCATATTTTAAGACAAACACCATCTTTCTGTTATCAAATTAATCTCATTAATTCCATTAACTCCTAGGCAAGTCATGAGATACACCTTCCTTTTTTATTTGACTAAGATATTCTAATAGAATAGTGTTCTTCGGAAAAGGTGTGCTGAAATGAAGACTTCATTCTGCTTTTCCTACTGATCCAACAACATGTAGAATCATGGTCCTCAGATAAGAGATAAGAAAGCAAGACCACTGAATTCTCCAGAAATCATCCAGCAAGCACTGAAGAACCATCATATCTTTCTCATTACTTTTCAACTTTCTGTGGACATAAGCCAGAAGTGTCTACTCAAAACTAATTTCAGTTCTTTTTCACAGAGCTAAAAGACTGGAGTGAAGTGAGTTTTGCCTGTTTGTACTTCATATGGTACTCTATCCCCCATTCTCTTTGGAAGCTCCTTTCTCTTGAGATCAGGCACAGTCCATTTGGGCTTTCAGAAGCCATTCAGCACAGGCTTTTATCAAACAAGCTAACTTATCCTTAGAAAAGAGGAAATGCCCTCACATACCTCATAGCTGGTGAAGGTAAGAAATTATCATTATAAATTTTATCAATGGAAAGTTAGTATTGGCACCCAACAAGGATCTGAGTTAGGGCTAGGCAGTCCAAGATCCTCGTGACATGAAAGTTCAATATAGCAATGCACCAGATACTATGAAATACCTTACGGTCTCTCCCAAAAGTGGCTTCATGCTGCATCGCCACAGAGGTATCCCACACAGCTCTTGAATACCTCTCTAGCATTAATCAAAATCTCTGCTTAGTCAGAAAAATGCATTCAATCTAACTCAAATGTTCTGCATGCCATTTATTTTTTAAGCCAAGCCAATTCTGTCTAGCAATGTGAACTGCATGTTCAACTCCCAATAATTGCAAACATCTGAGGAATGTCCATCACAGGATTTCAAACTTATTTTCTCCTAAAGTCAGCTTCCTGGCTTGCCTTTAACTGCTGTACCTCATAGCCATCACGCAGACATGGAATAAAACTAATTATTTCAGATAACTATTTTTGACGGTTTCTCTTGCCAAGCATAATCAGAGTTTCTTAACCAAAGACAACGGGTTGTACGTAGAAGTACCTGCCTACCTGTATATTACATGCTTAACTCACCATTAGCTCACCTGAGCCTCCCCTTTCTCCCCTTTCCCTGCGCACTTCCATTTCAAGCTCTCAAAACTGAGGATCAATAGTGACTTTCCTGGATGATTTGACAACTCACAGGAGACCAACTGCTCAACGTTTTGCCTACACATAAACACCCTCGATGTTTGTGGGTCATCCACATGATTCTAAAGGATGCACTAAATAAATTCAAACCAGAGGTGGGCTCCCTACTCTAGTACAGGTATGCAAAGACCATATTTAACTGCTATGGGTGGTCATCGAATGGAGCATAAACAGATGGAATCCCCTCCTAACACCAAGCCTCAACATTGCAGGTTCTTTGAATCTTTTCTGCAATTAGGCAAAAAACATACATTTTCTATTTAGTCAAACAAAATTTAATATATTGGAAATTTTATGGAATAAAAATAGTATAAATTACACGAAAGCCTGTACAGTAACTCTTTCGTTTGTAATAATACTCTCAGTACCTTTTTCATTTCCATCTGTTACAAAGAATCGTAATGTAACTTCCCAAAACCACAGAAACATAGTTTTGCCTTATCGTTGGCCGTAAATAACAGGGGAAAGGGAGAAAGAAAAACCCACAAGAGAAAGGAAAAAGATAATATTTTTCTCATAATGGACTCTTAAACTGTACATTTTCTTATTATTCTGTTAGAAAAGCACAAACCTCTTACCCGGAAAGAACATGAGATTCTTCTCTTCTTTCTTATACATATGCATGCACTGACACAGAGAAACAGGTGAAACCCTAACTCTAGATGTAGCTAATAAAAGTGCAGAATTTTATTCAAATATAACTATTATCTACATCAAGACCTCCTTAAATTCAAACAATGTATGAAAATTAATGGATTAACATTTCTATAATGCTTTATTGCTGTATCCAGTTCAGAACACTGGAGCTATAATATCTCACTCTTAAAATATTAGGATCCCAAAAAAGTGTCATGGTAAGATAATAGTATTGTACATATAACAAAATAGATAACATCCAGTTGTATTTGCTTGCATTACTGAATATCTCTTAAACGACTGATTACTTTATCATAAAAGGTATACTTGCTACTTGGTAGCTTTGTATGTTTATATAGAAAAAAATAATTTGTTTTGAGAATAAACAGTGCTGTGTGTTGGCGCCTTAAACAAAACAAGCAGAAGGGATGTTTTGCATTGCTGTAGAACAAGGGAGGATCAGTCCATTTAGGCAACTGAATTACTCTTCCACAAAAAGGAAACTGCACTCTCTTTTTGAGAAGAAAAGCAGTTCTCACAGGTTTTACTAAAAACTTGCAGAATATGACTTCTAAAACTGTTTGACACAAAAGGTATATTGGAAACACGATGGTAGAGAAACAAGACAAATGGTCTCAATAACATCAGAGTACAAGCTATACAGGAATAAGAAGGTAATAAAGTAATTGGACAAATTGTAAAAGGAAAGCAAAAACTTCTTAACATATCAGAAGTTTGCCAAGACATTGCAACACCAACAGACAACCAGTATAGAAAGCCATTAGTAAAGGGAAACAAAAACATATGGAAAAACTATATGAAGCAGCTGCAGAATACACAGGCAACACCAAGAGTAACAAGTCCCAAGGATCAAAAGGCATTCACTCAGGAGTGCTAAAGGAATTCAAGAACCAAACAGCAGAACTGTGGTGTGTAACCTTTCACTTATATTGTCTTTATATGTGTCTTTATACATTGCCTTTACATGTGCCTAACGATACATTAGGAAAGAACCAGCACTCTCCTGCAAAGAGAAGTCCTGCCTCACAAGCCTCTACTGGAGACAATAACTCCGGAAATAAGAGAGTTTCAGTTGATATAGTCCAGCTGCATTTCTGAAAGATATTTGATAGCTCTGAAATAAAAGCTGCAGTTCTTGTGTAGATTAAAAGACAAAAAGTGTTATTGAGATATAAGACACAAAATTAAATATATTGTCAGTTTGCAGAGTGAAGGGAAATAAACATAATATTTCAAGAGTCTGTCCCAGGACATGGGAAAAGTTGTTGAAAATGCAAGTGTAGCTAGATTACACATTACAATAAATACAACATCCAAGTGAAAAATAGTCAAATGACTAGCGGGGACTGATGAAACTGAGATATTAATGGGACATTAAAATGAAAGTCAAAAATACAATGCAGACAAATGTAAAAAAGCCCACAAAGCAAGGACAGTCCTAAATTCACAAACAAGCAATTGGCACATAGCTTGCAATTGCAAGATCAGGAGGTTAAAATAGCTACTTCTGTGAAACTGGTACAACACCAACTACCAGGTAAAAAAAAAACCAAACCATAAAACCCCAAACAAAACCGAAGAAAACCCCCAACCAACCAAAACAAAACAAAAAACCCTCACAAAACAAAACCAAAACCAAACAAAAAATCAAAACAAACTAACAAACAAAAACCAAAACAGAAAATAGTATCATTTTGTCACTGTATAAACCTATAATGAGCTCACATATTGATAGTTGCACACAATTCTGAGCAATCCTTTCAAAAAAGTATATAGTAGATTCAGAAAAACATGCAAAGGTAACAAGAATGACCAAAGGGCTCAATATGAGGAAAAAAAATAAGTGGACTGAGACAGTTATTATATGTTCATACAGTTACATTCTAGGGTATTAGAATAGTGTTGCCAGAACTAATCTAGTGTTACTGTGTTTCTGTAAACATCTTTAACTGTTCCAAACAGTGTAGTCAAGAGAATGGGTTTAGAGTATGAAAATACCATGCTCTATTAGATATGAAGATAGGAAAGAATACTAGCAAAACATAAAGTCTCAAGTCACATCCTTTTTTGATGGACATAGTATTCTGTCTAATTTACTGCCTCTAAACTTTTTAACTAGGACCCAAAAGAGGGAATGGCAGTGGCAGTGATAGTCTGCAAGGAGCGTATTTGTTGTATAGTTAGACACAAGGATAAAACAAAACAATATTGCATCTCTGAGCAGCTTATACAATGCATTGTGACCAAGATCAAAATGATACACATAAATGATTTGCTGGCTAACTAATTAGCACCTTTTCTAGCCAAGGCAATGATGTTCATACATCATCAGCAACAAAATGCTAATATTGCACTTTCAGCTATATATATCTAGCTGCAATCCCTAAATTTTGATTATATGTAGTGCAAATAAACATCTGTTTGCCCAAGAAACCTCTGGTCACAGCCAGATCACATAGTGTGTGGTGAACTGGGGTACAGTAAAAGAGAAATACAAAACAATACAAAAAAATTCCAAAATTTACAAGTAAGAAGAAAAGTATGTCCATACCTGTGTCCTAAGGCTAATATCAAAAAACCTCACCTAATTACACATCCAAGATTTCAAAGAAACAGAGAACAACACATGTAAGTGATTGAATGTTTACGTTTTTATGACCTATTCTTGTTGTGCACAACACCTCTTGCTCACACTGCTGACATCCAGTAGTGAGCCCTAAGGGAGTTGTTCTAAGTAAGGGTTTCTGTATGTCTCATTGAATAGGAATACAAACTGACAGAAAAATAACTCAAAATTGCTATAAAATGACTGGCACCTCCCAATGCACAAGCAAATGACATGCACTTTAATGTAACACATTTCTCCTCATTTTGTAGTACGCTAAAACACACTTAAGATCTGTATAAAATGCTTGAAAAAATGCTACTTGTGTTAAAAATGAAATGAAATTATAAAGTTTAGAATCCTTGATTTTATTAATCCAATGCTGCTAGGCCTAAACCATGTCATTTGGTTTGTAAAAAAAAAAAATTGAAGCAATTTGGGCTTTTTTATTGAAGTAATGGATGAAAATATTAAAATTCTTTGTTTAGGACTTGTGTCTTCTTGGCACAGAATTGCACTGGAAAGCTGTCACAATGGGATTTGACTACTCCACATAATCCTTGATGTGGAATGCAATTTTCTACATGTTAGCTGCTATGCAGAGAGCTAGACCCAGAGCCTATTCACCACATGACTTCACCAGTAGCTACATATTCTTTGCAAGGTAAAAACACTGCACAGCTCCAAGGACAGGACAGCTTTTCTCTCTGGTGCATGGGGTAGTGTGGAGGAGTAGAGCAGTCCTTCTCCAGGAAACCCTGCCAGCTGCAGTTGTGGGTGATCTTTGGAAAACTAGCAAGATTCACCCTTTGTTCATACAGTTCCACCCATCTTCTCTGAAGTGTCACAAAAATTACTGATATTTATCCTAAAAAATCAAGTACAACCTCAACATTAATATAAATTGATCTTCCCTATACAGTCAAGCACAGTCAGCACCCAGATGACTGGTGAACAGTCACACCACAGCACTGTAAATGGAGACCATACAGGGCTAACAGCAAAGGAGCACGAACAGGAAGACAACTACCTGAGACTTGGCAAGAATGTACCTCATCTGAAGGCAACAGGACTAAAGCATCTCACTGACCACAAGGCAAAAAAGAAGTTTTAGTGTAGCAATGGTCTTCTAAGTGTATAACAGAAAAGCACACAGATCATGTCATACGGGAATATCAATGAACAATGACACAGACATGAAATCAAGTTATTTCCTTCTCTTGTGCTTTAACAAACAGAATTGATTGCCTCATGTTAGAGGCTTACTGATTCTGTTTAAGTCAATTTATTCCTGTTAGTCCATTTTGAGTTGCTGAAAACACTTCCATCTCACTTGTGTGCGGCAACTCATTCAGAGAAAGTAGAAGCAGGGGCAGAGAAATGTAATCATCTCCTAGAATAAAGGAAAGATTCTAAGCACAAGGCAGGAACCAGCATAGCTTGATCCAGTGTAAATAACATTTATTTTGTAAGAGTATTATCAAGACACATGATCTTTCAGCACTGAGCACATGGGTTTTGCCTGAAGGTAGTGAGTATTTCATTCGACTCCAGGCTTGTGACCAGTCCTGCCAATAGAACTTCTGCCTCCTACAATTTCATAATTTAATTCCCTACCAAATTTAACCCCAGAGAATTCTATCACAGTGAAATTCCCTTCATAGTGGTATAACAGGACTTTCACAGGCAGGTATCTTCAGATGTAACTAAATTTTCAACCAATCACCACTGCTTTCCATCTCACATGTGCCATATAGGCTCTGGAAACGCATGTTGGAGTTATTAAATCAGTCACAGTTACTGCATTCAGAAACAAAAATACTATTTACTGAATCACCAGCAATAGAACAACTGCATGCACTGGAACTTCGCTGGACCATCATGTTAAGGAAGAGATTCTTGATAATTGTAAATAGCACAGGTACTCCTACTGTATTTTAAATACATGAATTTTCATCACCTATATTTGCACCATAAATCATTTACACACAGCTCATTTGAAAGCCCAGAACTCCAATCTTTGGCAATGTCTTTAGAGAAATTACATATCAGATGCTGAAAAGTTCTCAGTGCATTATACCTTCAAACAGCTAAGCAGAGCTCAAGATGTGGCTTGTGTTAGTGAATAATATAGGTTTATACATGACCTTTATTGTAGGCACAGATTGGTGAAACTAAGAATAAAACAATTTGAGATTAGGAAAACTCGTATAATGTGAACTACAGTAGGCAAAACGGAATGAAAAATTAATGAGAAAGGCTACGAGAAGTTCTGTTAGAAAAGTATTGCACATGCAAAAGATATCAGTAGTAAAAAGGTGAAACATAGACAAAAGATCATCAGATTGCAACACAGAAATGAGAGAGAAGATAGAGAGAAAACATCCTTTTCTTCAGAGTCACCAGATGATTTTTGGTTGTTGAACAACACAGGAATTAACTCCACTGCAGCCTGAGTGAACCCACAACTTCCAGAAAATTTCTACACCAATTTTAACTTTACAGACCCTATGATCAACCTATAATTGGCAACCTTCAAATCACTACATATGGAAATTCTGGAAACCAACACATGTACCTCTTCAAAACATGTCACTCTTCAAAATAAATTATTCAAAATAAAGCAAAAGGTCTATGACACATAGCCCCAAGAGCCCACTAAATTTGCTCAGAATCCAGCTAACCTGAAGACAATTTACACCCAAAAGGGATGCTTCTTTGAGAACAGATCCCCTCTTTGATAGAACGATCAAGTGTCATCTCCTTTCTTACCACAAAAAGAAAATTTCAGTGAACTTAGACTCTTCTTTGTCCTGTGTGACACCCCTGGAAAACTACTTGGAAAAGCATTTAAAAACAAAAACTTGAAACTGGAGGAAGGAAACTTGAAGGAAGATGTCTTCCAATTTTTCCCAGTATTAACTGGAAAACTTGACACAATAAGAGCGATAAATTTTCCCTACAACAGAATCATCAAAAGTCACATATTCTACAACAAACTTCTTGCAACCCCCGACTGCAAGAATGATCAACTTCCAGTTGACTGTGAAACTGTGCGGGATCTGCTGCTCCAGCTGGATCCCTACAAATCTATGGGGCCTGATGAGATTCATCCAAGAATCCTCAAAGAGCTGCTGATGTCATCATAAAACCTCTCTTGATGATTTTTGAGCAGTCTCGGGAATCTAGAGAGGTTCCAGTTGGCTGGAAACTGGTGAACATTGTCCTGATTTTCAAGAAGGGCAAGAAGGAAGACCCCAGAAACTACAGGCCTGTCAGTCTCACTTCAGTGCCTGGTAAAGTTATGGAGAAGATTATTCTGGGAGGTATTGAAAAACACCTGAAGGACAGTGCAGTCATTGGTCACAGCCAGCATGGCTCCATGATAGGAAAGTCCTGCTTATCCAAACCAATTCCTTCTATGACAAGGTAACCCACCTAGCTGATCCAGGGAAGCCAGTTGATGTAATCTTTTTGGATTTCAGTAAAGCTTTTGATACTGTCTCTCATAGGATCCCTCTGGACAAACTGTCCAGCACACAGCTGGATAAACACATCATGTGGTGGGTGAGCAATTGGCTCACGGGTCGAGCATAGAGGGTGACATCAGACTGGTGACCTGTCCCTAGTGGGATTCCGCAAGGCTCCATCTTGAGCCCTGTGCTCTTCAACATCTCCATAAATGACTTGGACACAGGACTGGAAGTGACACTCAGCAAGTTTGCAGATGACACAAAACTGGGAAGAGCTGCTGACTCCCTTGAAGGCAGGAAGGCCCTGCAGACAGACCTTGACAAAGTAGACCAACCATAAGAAGTTGAACAAGGGGAAGTGCTGGATTCTGCATCTGGGATGGGGCAACCCTGGATGTACAGACAGACTGGGGAATAAGATGCTGGAAAGCATTGTCATGGAAAGGGACCTGGGGGTCTGGGTCGGTGGCAAGTTGAATATGAGCCAGCAGTGCCCTGGCAGCCAGGAAGGCCAACCTTGTCCTGGGGGGCATCAGGCAAAGCATCGCCAGCCAGTCGAGGGAGGGGATTGTCCCACTCTGCTCTGCACTGGGGTGGCCTCACCTTGAATATTGTGGCAGTTTTGGGCACCACAACATAAGAAAGATATTAAGCTATTACAGAGTGTCCAAAGGAGGGCAATGAAGATGGTGAAGAGCCTTGAGGGGAAGCCTTATGAGGAGCGGCTGAGGTCACTTGGTCTGTTCAGCCTAGAGGAGACTGAGGGGAGATCTCATTGCAACTTCCTTTTGAGGGGAAGAGGAGGGAAGGTACTGATCTCTTCTCTGTGGTGACCAGTGACAGGACTCAAGGGAATGGCCTGAAATTGTGGCAGAGGAGGCTTAGGCTGGATATTAGAAAATGGTCCTTCACCCAGAGGGTGGTTGGGCACTGGAACAGGCTCCCTCATGGAAGTGGTCACAGCACCAAGCCCGACAGAGTTCAAGAAGCGTTTGGATGATACTCTGAGGCACATGGTGTCACTCATGGGGATGGTCCTATGGAGGTCCAGGAGCTGGACTCAATGATCCTTGTGGGTCCCTTCCACCTCAGCATATTCTGTGATTCTGTGAAATTTCAATAACAGCTGGTTGAAACATGTAAGATATGTCAAAGAAATTACAGCATATGAGAGTAAACTCACACTGACAACTGATGAAACCCATTTACCAACAGGAAAATATTATTCACCAAGAAAAAATAAACCTCTCCTCCCAGTCTTGATTATCAAGGAAATCCTGTAAATTACTTCGGAAGAGACTAAGATCTAAAATTCATAACTTTCCTGGATAACAGAAGTAAGGAATTTGGTAAAAATGTTGATTTTATAGTATACTGTAGTTTTCCTTATGTTTGACTTCCTTCAACTCCCTCAGCATCTTCAGAAGCATAATTACCAGTCTATCTCCGTATCCCAAAGCTCTAATGACCTGATCACCTTGTTAGGTTCTCCCTCCCATTTTTCTGTTTTCCTTTCAGATTCCCTCACTGATTTACATAATTACATTCATTTCAAGTATCCATTTATTCTAATCTGTATCTGTTTGAACTTTGCTGCTGCTTCTTTTTCAGGAGAAGGCTTGCATTCCTAAAAGCTTATTCTTTTCCTCCAAATGCATGATGTGGTCTAATGAAATTTATTAACTTCTACCTACAAACATTTTGGTAAGCATCTCAGGAGGATTATATGGAGTCAGCAGCGTGCCCTCACAGCAAAGGAGGCCAACTGCATCTTGGCCTGTATGACTAGAAAGATAGACAACAGATTGAGGGAAGTGATTGTTCAGTGTTGGGCAATGCCAGAAAGGCATTGAGGAACAGGAGGGTCACAAAGCTGGTCAGGCAGCTGGAGCACAAACCCTGTGAGGAGACGGTGCTGAGGGAATGGGGGTCGCTCAGATAGGAGAAGACAAGGGCAAGGGGCCATCCAGTACCTACAAGGTCATTATCAAGTTGGGAGTTAGGTTCTTTACAGCAGTGCATGGCAGGAAGACAAGAGGCAATGGGCAAAAATTGAAACTGGAACTGCTTCAAAAGAAAGAGAAGGAAAAGCTTTTTCACCATGAGAAAAGTCAAGCACTGAATCAAGTTGCCCTGAGAAGATGAGACAGGAAAAAGCCAAGAGTAATCTGGTCTGATCTCCACAGCCAGACCCTGCTTTGAGAAAATGGTTGGGCTACTTTTACCTCCCATTAAGTTCCTGTATGATAAATATATGTCTATAAAATGGTTATTGATTGTTTCTTGACTTTTGGGTACGCAACTTGAAAGCCCCTAATTTCTAGATTTGCAGAAATGCTGAATACAATATCTGGTATTAAAGAGAGCCCGGGCCGGTGGGCGATCAGAGAAAATGTGGTAGAAATAGGACAGCTGGTATTAAAAGAAACTTCAGATTTTCATCTCTCTCTGCCTAAATTTCAAAGCTTTAAAAGAAGAAACAGCATCACTTTGTCTACAAAAATACTGTGCAATAAATTAATGTAATTTTAGAAAGTACTCAGGAGACTTATTGTGTGTAAAAAGCCCATTCAAAATTAACAATTCTATGTATAGAGGAGAGTCTGAATAACTATCAATAAACAAAGCATGATTTTGAGCTCCAGAAATTAGTATTTTATCAAGTGTTTTGCTTTATAAGCAAAACATGTCAAAACAAAGAAAACAAAGCAACAATAATGCTTCATGATTTAAGAAAAGCTAAACAGTGAATACCATAAAACTAAACCAATACAAGCTATCACAACATCCCAAGCTGCAAAAAAATATTCACAGCACAGTATTCCATTTGGTACAGACAAAGCAAACAAAAACTCTGAGCATTTCCTTCCTGCTTAAAATGCAAGAGTAAGCTACCACTGTACTTTTAAAATAGTACAGAAGACAGAAAATTAGAGATGAAAAAATATTATGCTTGATCCACAAATATAGTACACAATAATTTCCTTGAAGTACTAGTTTAACAAGCTATTTAGGTTCTGCATTTTTTACAAGGCAATTCTGAAAAAGATTAGACTACAGAGTGAATAGTTGAAGGGTTATTAACCCCAAAGAGAATTTACTCTAAATACCCTTTAACAGTATGTAGATCACTATTCCAGTTCAGGCAGACATCACAAGTACACTCTTGTGTACATGGCTTTTGAGGGATAAGAGTGGATAAGCCACTTCACCTCAGGCTGGAGGAAAGGAAAGTAGACAGTCACTTTTCCAAGCCAATTTACATCCTAAAATAGGCAATAGAACAGTTTTCCTGGCACTCAGAGATTTAATACAAACCAAAAGTTGAGATGTCCCAGGGTTTACCTTCCAGTTTTTGAATATACTAGGTAATGTCTCAAGCTACAGCACCATCTTTATTTCCAGTATCAACATTAAATTACAAAAACATATAGCAAAGGATAGTCCCTACAAGAGAGTTTAGAGTTTAGCATTCAAAATGAGAGGTGAGAGATAAAGGAATACAATTGTCAAAGAGATTAGAAAATTAAGCACAATGAAAAGAGGAAAGTGCTCACAAAAAAACAGTCTAACACAAATAGAAGTCATACTACTAACCTCATTGGCCTCTGGATCTGCCTTCAAGTGGCTTAAAGTTACAAGGGCACGCAACGGGAGAGCCAAGAAATATAGTCCAGTCTTCAAGGCTCAAGTCAGTATTTCACTATAAGACCTATCATTCCAGTTAATTTCCCTGCTGGAAAATGTTTGGAGACAGGGAAAAGTAATCTACAGAAACCAATCACTGTCAGATCCAAAGACACTGCCTTAAAGGAGAGCAAACACTGGCAAAACACCTCTTTTAGATTTGTGTATTAGGAAGCAAATCAATTTCTTGGAGCTATTTCAGACTTAGAGCCCTTCCTCAGGAGACAACTGCATGAGACAAAGCAGTGAATATTCTTAGTTTTGCAAACAGTAGTTTTACTTCTGTAGAGTCACACAGCAGTTATTTTCTTCCAAGTTTATTTATGTCTACTTTATATCCAACTACTAGCCCTGGAGTCACTTGATTTCCCATGCCATATTGTGGAATTTTACACTTACTTACAGATTTCTGATGCTTCATATCTAGACTTCATTAATTTTAAAAATAGTGCCTACTTCAGGGTAACAACTTACCAAGGTTAGCTCAAATCAATACAGTTTTAATATTTTAATATGGAAAATACTACATCTAACTCTCAGATAACATTGTTCATATCTAATGCCTGTTTAAAACTGATCCCTCTACTTTCAATAACAAAATGGAATTATCAACTTTTCGAATTGTTACCAGCTGTTCTACTTACAAAAACCAGGTGTCTAAACAAGAAAATGATTGCTGTGGTGTAGTGAAAAAAAAGAAGAAATATTCAGCGGAAATCAAATTCATAAGAGGACCCATCATAGCATGTGGATTTGTATAATTATTCACCAACTGAAAGAGAAGGGAGATATTTTTGACCTTAACCTACTGCACAATCCCCTTCATCTCATCAGAAATTTTCCATTATCTATCATGGACACAACAAGGAAAAGATATGTATATGAAAAATAAAGTTTGTTGAGCAATAAAATACAATAAATTAATAAACAAATATGCTGTGCAATATTTAGCTGCTCAAAGCTTTACTGAAGTTAAGACAATAATATTTGTTGTCAGCATCAATGAGCAGGTTCTACATTAATTTATGTTCTCCTGGTCTTTAAAGTAACTTATTAAAACTTCAGTTACCAAAAAAAAGTGTCATACCATACATTTTCTCTGGGAACACATTAATGGGACCTTAGCTTTTACTTACTACTAGTTACTACAGCATGTGCTCATACTTCCTGTGTTTACTGCTAAACCCACCTTTGTTCAGGAAAATTAAAAGGTAGTAAAGAAAATCACCATTAAAGATATGTATGAAAAACTGTGATCAACATGATAAACTTGTATCATGGCAGATTTTTAGAGAAAAGCACATCTCAATCTACCACAACTCTTTAGGCAGTTTAGCAAGAATGTGTAAAAGAAAAACAATAGACCTCTCTGGACATTTAAAGCCACATAAATAAAGTTAAAAACATAAATTCAGAGATTAATTTAATCAGAGCAAGCAACGAAGAAAATCACTAGGAAGAGTATAATAGACAAAATTAGCAACTTAACATTCCAAACTATACAGAGCCAATTCCAGGAAAATTATATAGGAGACAGAATTATAACAAATCCTGTTTTACAATGTGGAAGATGTAATGCAGCCAGCTTACCAATTCTTATCGTTATAGATTTGTTCATTCTATGGAAAACAGAAGAAATATCACATATTTACATGGAGCAGAGTGGTTCAGACCAGACTGAGCTAGGGAAAACTGAAAAATCACAGGAGAATCCAACAACAAAAAACCTCATGTTGGTACATAGATACTAATTTAGACATATTCAACATTATCCCTGTTAAAAGAAGTTGTGTTGAGATATACCTAGTAATTATATTAACATTGCTATTTTCAGGAAAAAAATTCTTCTTGTACATAACTCAGTAAAAATACCTATTTAACACAAACAGTGGTCAAAAGAACAAATGGAATGTTATTTTTTAATAACAGTAATATATGATGAGATAAATTCTCAAATATTTTCTCTACTTAAACCAAACTCACTCTACTGATTGGACAAGTCCACAAGGGCAGTGCAAATTGTAAGAGAAAAGAAGTGGGATCTGAACCAGAGTTGTTAAAGCATTTCCACTGTGTCTGGAAAGGCAAAAAAAGTAAAACTGATGTATATAAAGCAAACAGTAAACATAGGTTTGCTTGGGCAACTTATATTTGAAAAAAATAAAAACAATAGAAATGTCTTAAAATTTAATAAAGGGAAAAATCATTTGAAGTAAATCTAACAATTTATTATTAGGATGTAAAATAGAGTATTTTTTACAAAATAATAAATATATCTACATCATATGTACAGGTCCCAAACTGAATAAAAACACAAACAGCACAAACACACTTTAACTTCTTTTCAGACATTCCCAAATTATCAGCCACTACCTTAACCACTGTCAATTTGCGATGAATGCCACAAAACATTCCTCTCAGAACCTGCTGCATTGCAAGAAAGAAGAAAAGGAAAGAGTACAGCTGAACAACACTTTCTGGAATTCTGCAAGGCAGATCCCCATTCATCCCAGGATCTGTCCGTAGTACACAGCACCTGGGAGATGCTGCTGCCATGTTCCAGTAATTGCAATTTAAAGGACTAAAGAAACACAATTCTCTTGGGAAAATTAATCTTTTTTTCTGTGGTCATAGACACTGTCTCAGCACTGTGAGAAAAAAACCACTAGTGATTGTAAGAATTTATCATCTGAGTAAGGTGCCCACAAGTGTGATACTTCTTTATAGGGATTTGACTTTAATGTGATTAATCTGCATTTCAGGAATACACTTAAATGCAGGAATGTAAAACAAATATGGAAAACTACTCTAATACATAATTCATGGTAAAATGTGGAACATCCTGCCACTGGATGTGGAAATAAATGCAGCAGGTATTTAGACAAATTACGGAAGATACATCAATAAAATTATTAAAAACAGTAACATAGGCACCATCTTAAACCAAAGAAGTTCCTAAATCACAGATTCACACAAGCCAGGGGAACGCCTCAGAGAAACAGCACTCTGTACCTTTTCATCTTCCTGAAGAATCCCCAATAACTACTCTAGATTAGAAGACCCTTTCAGCCCTTTGATCTGATTCAGTACAGGGGTTATTATGTTCTTCTATTGACCACTGTCCAAAAACCACAAAGACATAGGGTCTGCGTTACAGGCAGCAACAGGTATATAGCATTAACTATAAAGACAGAGGAAGAGAGGAATAAAAATATAAATTTTATAGTGAATATATATTCTTCCGAATACAGAAACATCCCCAGTTTATTCCTTAGTCCCATTTAGCTAATTTCTTATAAGAAGAACTGAAAGAAAAGATCATTCAAGAGACATCCCATCCGAGGGACAACGCAGAAGAAGCTGTATGAGGACAGGAAGGAGAATTTACTTTCCCACTACGAAAGCACTAACACTAAAGCACTGTGTTACTATTGGAAACAAGCTGCGGTTACTGGAGCACAGTTTAGAGTAACTATAGTCACACCCCTTTGCTGATGACCTTGTCCACCTTTCTATTTCCACCAGTGTTCTTTGTGAGCTAATAATTCACATCAGCTCTCTTGCAATGCAAACACCTTTGGCACATGACGATGGAGTCAATGACAACAGTGAGGGATGCCTGGAACCGATGAAAGGTGTTAACAGTGAAAAAGGGGGACAGGGGAAGAAGTGGCCTTACGAAACCAAAACAAAAGCAGTAAAAAGTTGCTAAATTAGCTACAGTGATATTCCAAATAGTACTTTATGCATTCTTGCAAAGTGCTTGAAGCCCTCCCTGGATTTACACATTGAAAATACATCAAATGCAATCATAGTGCTTGCCTGCAACATGTAACATGTAACATGCCTGCAACAACACTGTAAAAATTTTCAAAAATTTACCATTTAAATTTAACATCTTGTACTTCTTTCCCAAACTGTATCTTGATTTCCATGATCACTTTGCAGAGGTAACAATCCTTTCCTTCTAACACTTTCTAAAGGACCAAGCTCTAAGTCCTCTGGAGTACTGAAGGCACTGGGAATTCTCAGCTGCACCTCCATACAAGCAGTGGTTTAAGCTAACTGAACCTCCCAGCCGTACTCACTCAGCACATTTGTGTCACCCTTGTGGAGGAGTTTTGGTGTGTTTACTTGTATTCCTTCCAGAAGAGACTCAGTGGGAAGCTCCATGTTAGATGTGCATCAAATATACTGTAATAGGGACAGAGGGTTCCAAACCAATAACTAGTTCCTTGAATGAGTTTAAATCACACCTATGGTGAGAGCATTTCATCCAACACTCCAAACTAAAACTAGTCTGAGGTAGAATCCCTAACCTAGACTGTTACAGTGCAAACATATAAGCCTTAGCACCAACTGCTTTGATCTAATGATCTGCCTCCACTTACCAAATCGCTTGCTTACACTGATATGAGCTGCGTGTTCATCACCTCTCTGAAATGTTTTCAGTGCTCTACAGATTTCAAGTCATCTGCTGTAGTTCTCAAAACTAAAACTCTCCAAGGTGCAGAGAAGCAAGTGATTGACATTCACATAAAGAACAAAGCACAGAGCAACAACTATTTTGTTTCCTGTCACTGATTACACCGAAGAATTTAAAAGAAAAACAAATCCAATTTTTGGGGGGAAATTCTGAATCAATTTGTTGTTAACATAACTTTGCCTATTTGGGTAATTATTGAATAATATTTAGCAAAGAACAACTGACAACCTGAAGAAGAATAATTAAGAAAATAATCAATGAAAATTAAGAAAATAACCTGACAATATTGCCAGTTATTGTCAACATGGAAGAAAAGCTATGCAGCAATTAATTAATGTTTTGAGCATTTGGAGAGTTTTATTCACCATTTCAAACATTTAAAATTGTACTTTTCTTTTGTCTCTCAGTAAGAGAGGAATGCTGTGTATGCACAGATACAGTTTGTAAGAAGACAAAAACCATGGAGAGGTCCTGAACCTGCTCACCTGATTCATACAGCAGGCCCACAGAAGTCTGCCAAACAAAGCTACTGCCACAAATATGTCAAACAAGATTTGAGTAATAAATTGCTTCAGTGCTGTCTCATTCTGTACAACATTTTTTCAGAGGTTTTAGGGACTATTTCAAAGCTATATATTAATTCTGCCCCTGATTGATGAGTGATTCTATTTAGACAGTTCACTGAAAACAGTTGAACTTCAAAGGCCATATGAAATCATTTATTATCTCACTTGTGATTCAGAAGCATGCCAGCTGAGAGTCTCAGTGCACATGGGAAGAAGCATTACTTCCCTATAAAAAATGCACTTTTTTCTAAAGACTGAAAAAGAAATTCCTTTCCATAGACTTCACACAGGACTATCAGACATATCAAAGCAAGATCCAAAATCTGCAGTTACATTTTAAGCATTTTATTACTTTGTAAGCACAATAAGACTGTTAAAAATAGAACAAAAGAGGTTTATTTTAACTTTCTTACCTGTAAAAGGGATTTAATGATATCTGTCTTTGAAATTTTATCTCCCAGTGATATTGCACAAACTATTAATACGAAGAAGTTTCCAACATTATGTAGCACCTGCATGGAAGCACATCCTAGAGAACAGGTGAAGGTTTGAACAGCAAAAAATGCTGGCTAGGCAAATATTCCATCTAGGAAGAATGTATTTATACATGTAGGAGGGTACACTAATGCGTTCACCCTGAAAAGAGGAATCCACACTGATAAAGGAGTAAACAGTTTTTATTTATTGTTTCATTGTCATATTAGAAAGCCCACTTCTTACCACTTTATTTGAAATCATATAATGAGTGAGGCGATTGTACTCTTTTCTTCTTAAAACAAGTAAGAGATGAGCTTCAGTGATTTTTCAACACAATTTGAAAAAATTACTGGGTAAAATACTTAGTGTAATAAAAACATAGAGGAAAAAAAGCAGTTAGTTTTTCAGCAGCACGGCATGATATTTCTTGTGCTGCGGTACTTCTGAAGAAAAGAGATGAAATTCAATTCATGTGTCACTTCGAAAAGGGAGGGGGGTTAAGTTAAAAATGAAAACAGCATTGCTACTTGCCCAATGGCATATACCATAAAATATAAAAGCAGCACATATTAATTCAGCAGGGGTAATTTAACTAAGATATTCTGTTTATGAAGTTCAAATGGCATCCTTCTCTAGAGAGCAAAAACAATTCAGTGAATATGCTACCTCAGTTCTGAGGCATCTTCATGCAGAGAATTTGAAATATAGCAGTTGTGTTAATTAAGATTGCACCAAATATGCATTTAGTTTAGAAAAATAACCTGGTTTCAGCCAGGCTTCTCAAAAGCAAGCAATATTCTTTACTTTGCACCATTAAATCTTCTGATTATCAGACAAAAGCTTACACAGTACCACAGAATTTGTAATCCCAGCACTGAAATTAACAAGACTGTTCTTTTTTTGTTTTTAATTCCCATCAGGTCTTTCCCTTCGGCTGTTCAATTGTATTTCATATCATGGCACTATAAAATTCTGGCTCCCTAAAACCCTGTCCAGGAGCAATACTAAAAACACAACTTATAGACGAAGAACTAGTCAAACTTAACAGCCAACTAAAAAAGTAAGTGGCATTCTTCTCACTTATCATATTTCAAAGAGCAGCACTTTTTCGTAGAAAGATCCCATTAGCTAAGCTATGACATCTTTATTCTCGTACCTTTAAGTCATTCCATTGTTAACCTCGTAAACTGCAGTGACTGCTGCCACCTATGGGATCTCTCCAGGAGCGGTCAGGATTTCACTCGGCGGTTCCCTCTACCGGGGATGCAGGTCTGATGAACGTGCAGGCACTTTTATTAACAGCAGGTGTCCCCACTTTTGCTGATGTTTTACCTCAAAGTCATTACTTTAAAAGCATTTTCATGTTTCCTAAAACAAACTCCAACTTCTTCCTGGAGTCTAAGTAGTAGCAAAGTGATTTGAGATAGGAAATTGCAGCCCCTGAACTCTTAATTCAGTTCAATAAACGCAATTTTGCAGAAAAGAAAACAAAACAAAAATTCCCTTGTTGTTAGCACAATGTTATCTTCTGTGCTGTATTAGCGGGCCCACAGCCAAGCAAGTTTCCTTCTAAAGCAGAAGTTGAAGTAAAACCAAGAAACTTTTAAGTAGGATAAGATCAGCTCTGTTTAGACAATAGTTTGTTTCATCATACCAGTATTGCATCAGAATTGCCTTACAGAGAAGACAATGAAAAACATTAAAATACATTCAATTTGCAAAGTCTGAAGTAATAATAGACTCAGTAACATATGCACAAACATATGCACATACCCCTGGAAAAGCACTGATGTTTGCTGTTTAGCTTTCTGAAATCGATATATCTGACTTTAAAAGTAAGAAATTGTGCAAAAAGTCAGAGTAGTTTTGGTGAGTAATCAAGAAGACAAAAGTAAGTTTTCCTATCCTTTAAGTAGAAAGACTAGTAATATGGAATTTTACAAATATGTCACCTTTCTCTCTTCAGCCTCTACCCCCTCTACATTTAGTCTTAGGGATCATAGATCTATTTGAATCCATCAAGGCACACATTCTTCAAAGTCTGAGAGACTGGCAAAATTATGGCAGAGCAAAAGGGCAAATTGAAACTAGACATAATGTAGTTAGAAGCCTAGGTGAAGTAACATTACAGCAAGGAGATTCTCATAACAAAGATTCACTCTGTCAAGTAGAACACAATAACAATTTTAATTATCAAATCAAATTAATTATTAATAACTTTATTTATCAAAATAAGTAAAATACTGGCCACAGTTCTCCAAGAGGAATAGCATTAATGGGGAGATTAAAGCTAAGCAGACATTGAATAGCATACACCACTTTGCTATTGGTTTGATTAGAACAAATTAAAAAGAACACAATTTAAGAGCAAGGTTTTAAAACAGGGACATTATTAAAGTTTTGCAAAGCATAGATGTATGTATTGAGGTTTGATATAGAAATAATTATTATTCAGAACACTCAGTACCTAAAAGAAAATACAAAAGCAGAAAAGAAACATGAGAAAATATCTGAGAGACGTTCCTAAGACACCAGTATCTCTTCAACTGGGCACAAACAATAGACCAATTTGTTCTCTACTTATGCCCTTCAGGGATTAATGATGATAGAGCTACAAGGAAACTGAAATATTGTAAAAAGGCTGACATTAGCATATACTTGGTCATTCAACACTGCTTGAAAATCTAGGAGCAGTATTAGAAGTATTCAGCCTTTCTTTTGGTGTGGGGAGAAAGATATCCTTCCATCTTGCTTTCAAATTTTTTTGTTTTAATTAATATAAAGTCTACTTTAGTACCACAAAGCACAAACAATTCATTTTCTAAGCTAACACTTTTTTCCATCCTTTTGGAAGGAAAAAACCCCTAAAGTCATGGCATGACTGACATTCCTCTGACTAGATTTAGAACACTAGACCTACAAAAAAATTAAAATTAACACTCCCACTCCCCTTCTGCCCCAGTATAGTTTGATATGGAGCCAGAATAGTGACCATGCTGATGGTAAGAGAATGGAAATGCTCTTGCATTCCAGTCAGGGTGGGAGTTCGTAGAAACAAGTGCAGGATCTCCTTTGGGCACATTAGACATTAGCTTACCTGTACTGCCAAATCTCACCAGCTTTGAGGCTTTTCCCTACCTGAATCAAAGCAAACATGAACCTGGATCTGCTGACTTAAGTAGGCCTTCTACTACAGGGATATAAACTACTCTGAGATGCAATTTTATGTGATATAATCCAATCTAATGGTGTTCTCTGCCCAAAAAAGAGGCCTCTCCTCTCTTTTTACCCTCTTCATTCCTGGTCCAAACAATACATTCCAACTGCTACTCTTGCACTGGATTTGGAGATACTGGGTTGTACATCAAGATCAATGGAAGGCTTATCCACAAAAAACCTCCAACTATTTTTCCTTTAGATTAATATACTGACAAACTCCACAGACACATAACTGTTTTACCCAACACAAGACAGAGGACAGCAGCACAAGGCCAGCAAAGAGGGCAGAAGAGCAACAGCTGGTTAGGCCAAGAGCTGCATGAAGCTGATACATGATATCACTGAAAGGGAGTATACTATATGTCTTTCTTTTCTTCCAGTAGGCTAATGTCATGGAACTACTCCCTGACCTCTCTAGCTTGCATTAAAAAAAAACACAGGAACACATCAAAAACAAACAAACAAACAAACAAAAAAGTAACTCACTTGGTCAAATACATCAACATTTTTAAAAAAAAGAAACAGAAAGGCTGGGACACCACAGCCTGATGTTCTCTTCTCTCTTCCACAGGTGTTTTGTTTTGTTTTAATTATCATTATTTGATTAATTCCCTTCCAGGTTAGAACAGAAACAAATAAAATGCTGTTTTTAAATTTCATTTTTATAGCAATGGAATTCTGTTTCCCAACCTGCTGCTTATTTAGGCAGAGCAGAGAAATCTAGCAAATAAATCAAGGCTATTCTGTGAGTAATACCCGTAATTTTACAGAAGCTCCTATTCACCTGTGTTTCAGGAATAGAGATTGCTTTAAAATATTACATTACTTTAGTAACTCATGTTTTGGACCTGTCATTTTGATGTCTCTAATTTTGGAGTCCAAAAACCCATTCCAGATATTACTCAATCCAAACCAAGTGTTTTGTAAGAACAATCTCACAAGCCTTAAAACCAGGTATTCCTACTGATTTGAAACACCTTTTTAGAATTATATGTGGACTTGGAAATTTCTTTCCTTCTGAAAAACAGATGGTTATACCTAACTATATAGGAAGTCTTTCTACTTCTGATAACCCTGTATTAAGTCACCCAATCGCATTCAGCCATTTTTCATCCTCTAGTTGTTTTGATCATCTAAATCTTCTTCATACCTGCTCTGTATGTTTTCCTTGGGATGGTTCTTATAGAGATCAGTGGGTTTACTATATAATCATCTCCAGCTTGCTGTTCACTATCTGCCTGCAACTTAATGCTAGTAGAGAAAGTAGGTAAGTAATTATGTTATTTGCACTCATTGCTGCTGTAGAAGCAAGAAACGAAGAAAAAAGAGAGATAAAGCAAATGCTGAAGTGATTACTACCCAAACCAAAGGATCCTAAACTTGATTTGCATTGGTACCTAATCAGTGATAGTGGGGAAACTGCAAAAGCAGCAGCTTTCTGTTCCATTCTAGTCTGCTCACGACCAGGAAGTGTTTGACTATACAGATAACACTCGGCATTTAAAGTAGCTTGCATATCACTAAACAGACATAGCTCAAAGCATGGGGGAGCTGGCACTGAAGAATTCAGTAACAGGGTATGTCATGAACATTATAACCTATAATATGATTTCTCTGCCCTTAGGTGAATTATCATGGTTCATAGGTATGAACTACTAATTATCTCACTTTCAATATCTTGCTGTGTTGTTTTTATAGTCCAGGCAGACCAAACCTGGATCTCTGCAAATCAAACTTAACAATTCTGCAAAATTATGCAACAGTTCTGCATATGTCCTAAAATCCTGCCAACTTGATTCATTGAAACATTCCTTTTTTTTTCTGATTGAACTTAATATGAATTCAGCCTTCAAGAAGCAGTGAGCTATTGTATTTCCCTTCCTGTTATACATCTCCCGTAGCCATGGCAGTCTCTTATTTTCCTACTGAAATCATCTAATTAAATAATGTGGATATGATTACTTGACTTACTTTACAAGAATAGGTCATCACTAAGAGTTTGATGTGATTATGAAGCCCTGTATCTTCAAAAGGACAAAACAGTAAAAAAAATGCAATACACAAAGTCAATTATTTCCTATAATCTCTCCATTTACTTAAGACATTACACAAAGCACATTAAAAGTAAACTACATCTATTAACATACCACACAAAATTATTAAAACATTAAATGGGTGGAAAATCCATATTGTTAACATTACACTCACATGCTGAAGGTCCCTTCAACTGACTATAGAATATGAATAGCTGAATGAGAACTACATTGACCATGTTGCATATATAATTGCAATTTTCAAAATTATTGAACTTCAGAGAATTATTAAAACCCTGTAATTTCACTCTCTCCCAAAGAGAAAGAGTGACTAGTTTCCCCAATTTTTACCAAAATATTCCAAATTCTTGTGAAATAAAAAAGTTCTGAATTTATGTACTGTTTCCATGTAACAATGCACAAGTTTCAATTAATATTTGTTACCCCATCACAATTTGTGGTAACCACTTTTACTATTTATATAGTATATTACAGATGGTCTAAATTATTTTCCCTTTTTTTTTATTTTAGTTCTTCTGTTAACTCAAACTAGAAGTGGAAAAAACCTGTCTTTTAACCTGTGGAAACGAAATTGTTAAGAAGTCATTGACATCAGAGTAAAATGGTAGGAGTTACTGTGCATTTCCTTGTACACTTTCAAAATCTGTTAATACTGCAGGTCAACATAAAAGCTCTTCCTATTTCTCTAACCATTATTTTTCCACAGCAATACCCAAAGCATTTTCACTTTCTTTTCCTTTCTGTGGGTAATTCAGGATGCAATTTCCAAAGTTCTGTGTCACTCTAAGAGTCTTAGTCGCCTTCGAGTCTGTTCCCAGCCAATCACCAAGACAACAGGTCATGACAATGAATGAGAGATCTGACCCAGAGTCAATTCATTCAGTCACCAATTTATATTGGAATGACAAGTTAGGTATATGCCTGGAATTCCCCATCAGTACATATAATCTTAATAAGCTCTGTCACCTGTAGCATCTCAGCCCTCTTCCTAGGCAGGTTGTGCCCTGCTCAAGTTTACAAGAACTGATATCATTAGTGGGTTTAGCTCACCTGGTACCATCTCCCCTTTGGAAAGGCTGCCTGTCTCTTCATAGCAGATGTTTCATAGTCTTATTCCACAAAGGGTCTGATTTAAATTCTTTTTTAGTTGATTCCTTACTTAGGAATAAAATGTGAATATGACTTGGCATCTTTGATCAGAGGAATCTCTTAATATACCAGGAAATGTTTGGAATCTAAGCAAACTAGGAGACAGTGGGCTTCCAGTCCCTCTGTTTCTTGTGCCAGTTCTCAGACTTGAAGTCCATCAATTCTACAGCGTGGCTACAGTCTTGGAGATACTTAAGACAGCAGACTATGCACATAATTCTCCAAACCACTGTGACCTTGTGGAGAGCAAGTTCAGGCTTTTCCAAATTTGTGTTCTTGAGTAGATGGCCCTGTACTTAGTACGCTGACTTTGCCAACTACCGCCAAGGTATCTGAGGTAAGTTGAAAAGTCAAGCCAAAAAGTCAACCCACCAGGGCCTGAGTGAAGAGGCATAAGCGCAGCCTGAGTGGATCATCTGGAGTTTCTGCCAGCAATTCTCCTGAGATGTTAAACAGTACAAAATCGTCTTCCTCCTTTTTGCCATAGGCTTCTTCAAAGATTAACACAATGTTTGACAAGATGCTTTAGTTAGAAAGGGACAAAGCCAATAATCTACATTTTCTCCTTTCACTACACTCCCACAGAAATCTACTCAAGATCAGTGTTTGCTTCTGACGCTAATTTGGACTGCAAATACTAAGTTCTGATCTTGTCTTTAGTTAAATGGGCATGAAAAGTTTTCTGGAACTGTTGTTTGCTGATGTTATGCTTCAGAAAATGTAAAAAGACCTACAGTTGTGATACAGACTTATCCCTTATGCAAATGACTTTCTTTTTCATCCTTACTCTAAGACTTTCTGAAATTTTTCCACTGACAATAGATTTTTGAGGGTTGCTTGGTTGTTGGGAGTTTTTTCCTTAAAATTTTGTCAAAATATCACATTTCTGGACTTTTACTTCCATTCTGTAATGAGTTACTCTCACCTTTTTACACATAGTACAGGAGTACCAACCCTGCTACAAGAAGACATCGGCAATTATCAGGCATTTATCACAGTATAGCATATTTTCCTTTCATTCCCTGAAACAGAAAAAACTAATTACGCTTTATGTTCTCTACTGTGTGAATTGAGGTGTGTTTTATAACTCTCATTTTTTACAAATATTCTTCTAAATAAGTTTAAGCTAAATGATAAATTCCTATTTTCATTTTCAGGAAAGTAAACACATTTCAATCAATAAGACTGTGCTACACCAAACAAACTTCAAACAAGGCCTCTACATAAAACATCAAGGCTAGCCAGACACTGAAGAAAAAACCTCCAAACATAAATTTTGCATGGAGTAAGAGAAATATTTCTGGTTTAGCTTTATCTTTTTAATATGTGCTGAATTTCAAAAAAGTTTATGACACAACCCAAAATAATTCACACACGCAAGAGCATTATGAAGAAAGAAAGCTCTTCATTATAACACATAAAAACTAGGAACAAAAAAGAATAGCTAAAGCAAAGGCTAACAGTCCAAAAGACATTTTTGGCTAGACACACTTAAAACTAACTTCTTTCCTTTGTAAGCTTCAAAAAATCCCAACACAAGTAGTTCTTATATAAGTGGAAAGTAAAACAAATTAACCTTGCTTGCACACTGTTTATGTTCCTAAGCCTTAAATCATTCTGTTATGGGGTTTGGGAATATTATAATTGATGACTGAAATAAACAATTTTTTCTTCTAGGTTTAAGATAGGACACAGCAATTATGTCTGTATTACAGAATTAACATGAGGATGATTTGAAGGCCAGATAATCTGTTACCATGTCTTCTTACTCAGATACATTAAAAACTCACATATTTCTTTGGACACCATTTGAGTCATCCAGTGGACTAGGCAATATTACAGTCTATCTCCTATGCCAGTGGGCTCCCTAGTTCCTGACAAGCAAAAGGAGTCTAAATTTACAACGGTTGTTACTATAATACACTTCATCTTCCCCCATCAAGCCATGCTGTACCAGGAAGGAGAAAAAAAACCTTTGCAACAGAAGATAGACTAAACTCAATATGCACCACAAACTGTGGCCCTGGCAGCATAAATTGTGCAAAGACCTCAACAAAGCTAAGCTTGAGGGTGCATAAGGCCACACCACTGATGCAAAAAGATCAAAGCCCAAACCAATTACAGCCTAGTTTCTCAGTATGCCTTTGAAATGTAACAGTGATATACCTTATTTAATACATTATATTGATTTTTGCTAATATTCATCAGCATTGCCAGTGTGATTTTGGTTATCAAAAGCTTTACATACAGCACTTCTACACACGCAATAAAATCTGAAATTGTGAATAAAAATATTTTAAAGAACAGATGGAAAACAACTTCTAAATTTAGATATATGCTCAGCTATATCTGGCCACCTACTTAAACAGTATCTGTATCTGAGGCAACAGTGTCTAGGTATAAGCAAACCAGAATAAAGATAACGCTTTATTATAATCTTCTTGTGATGTCAAGGACAAACTTCTCTTCAGAGTCAGATCTACATAAATAGTGTTATTTTTTCTAATTTACCTTCAGAATATTTCTATAACTCAGTAATTTGGCTTTTATTTTAATACTTCTAGGCTATAAAGACAATTTAGGAACAATAAATTGTATTAATTTGAAATAAAATAATACATCACATATTTCAATTATGCAAGATTATCCTATGAGAGTTTCCTTACATTTTTTGAAAATCATATGCAAGGCTTTGATGTTCCGTAACACACAATAACACATTAACTGTTTCCAACAGAACTGCTCAATGCTTTATTCGTGTTTGCATCTTAGTGTTTTTTTCCAAAATGAATCGAGTTTACAAAGAATATTAAACAAAGAAGCATTATCCTCTCTCTGATCTTTGTTCTGATCGTGAAGATTTTAAACAACATTAGTCTCACACATAGCAAATTACTGCTTGTTAACTACTGTTGCCAACTGTTAGGGTACGTCTGCCTTACTATATCAGTTTGACCCAGCTTCTAGTGCTTAATGGTCCTCTAGGCTAAAAGCGAAAGCTGATCCATCAGGCTTACATTAGCATAGAATAACACTCAATGCTTATTGATGTGCATGCAGTGTAACTACCACCCCCGGCACCTAGCTCAGTCCATTATTTTCATTTTATCTCAAGTCATTTGTATGGTTGTCTGCCCCAGTTAAAGCTATGGCAAGACTGGTACTTAAATGAATTTGTGAGAAAGGAGACAAATGCCCCCTGAACTTCAAGCACTTTTCTATCATGACTTGCTAACATAAAATATACTAGTACTGTTAGGTCCACTTAGCGAGCATATCTAGAATGGCTTAAAGCAGGAAAGAAAAATCACTTAGGACTCTATCAGCTAAAAGGACTGCTGATTAAATGTTGGGGGGGGGCGGTGGAGAGTAGGCTGTTACTCTTTTGGGTGTTATTTTTTCAGTATGATCTTTTTTAAATGCTATTTTGATTCTGCTCATAAACAATTCTGGGAAACCTCAGCATGGTAACATTCAAAACATAATGTTTAAGTATCTTGCTTTAGTTCAACACTGTTCTTTAAGGTTAAAAATAGTGTGAAATCACCCTATCGTAACAAAAAAAAACCCTGAAACTTAAAAGCACACATTGTATAATCATGTTAATAGAAAATTTTTGGAAACAAAGCAAGTATCCCAAGTTTCAGGGCACAGCAAACTACTTGGCCACAAAATATAATCATTGCAACAAACAAACATGAATGTTCAACAGTCACAAAACAGTAGAAAGACAACTACAGAACAAATTCTAAAGTTTCACTTCACACTATTTCACAAAATGGAGATAAATAAGTGCCTCAATTTTTGCATTTTCCAAGAAAATTATAGCTGAGCATAACAAAGCAAAAAGAGCCATTGCAGATGTTAAGATAAACATAGTGCTCTTCTGAGCATGGATTTTAAAAGGCATCATTCAACCTCTGTTGCTGCATGGACAGGAAAGCATAGGAATTCAAAAAGAAAATTTTGGTCAAGCAACAGTCATGTCAACCATTTTATAACATATGATCAGTCAGTTCCACTGCCCAAAGGGTCTGACATATTTCCACTTCTACCATAAAAGCATTTATATACATACTTGTAATATGCACCTAAATACATACATAATTTTACAGTTTTAAAAAGGATCAGCCAGAAAAATAAATATGCTACGATGCCAAAAACTGTAAAAGAACAATCCTCAGGATAATGCTGCAGCCCTTCTACTCTCCTATGCAATATTAATGAATGACAGAATGGTTACCCAAAAGCCTGACTGAAATCTAGTTAATAGGTTGTTATTTCTTCATAAAAAGAAAGAGTTGATACACTGGTAACCCAGTCAGTGGCAAGGAAGAAAATGTATGTGTGAGGAAATGGCAGTAAGCTTGAAAAATGTATGTACATCTAGAAGATATGTCTGTTGAGGAGAGGACGCTGCCTTCCTTTTTGTAGTGCTCCTGCAGCACAGGGAAGCCCATGAAGGTGGCTGGTCCTCAACCAAATAAGGTAATTCTCCTTGTACTCCAGTGAGCCTCCAGGACATGCATGTAAGCAGGAGGTTTGTTAGCACTCATTCCTGCTCTCAGGCAGTCAAAACAGGAATATGAGAATTACATTTTGTGCTCTGAGGTTGAAACCTCATGTGTTATGACCAGCTCTAAGTTAGTGTCTTGATCAGTTTAAGGATGTTTAAGAGATTTTTCCCTAACTTATCCTGAGATGAAAGCATGAGGAAAACCAAAACTGCTGATAACTTACAGTGCTTTTATAAGGGTTCCCTCACTGTTATATGTGTATAACTGTTTCTCAGAAGTTCATGGTATTTCAAAACATATAAACTGCTTTCAAAAGCATTTCATGAGTGTTGTTACTCATGGATAGGAAGGGGAAGTAATAGCAAAATGAAAAGCAGAAAACTGAACTACACCAGGCCATATGCATGTCTCTAAATGCTCTTTGGGCAAAACTCCATTGTAGCTACGCATATAAAACATTGTGTAAGGACCTCCCTGTAGTAACAATATTTGGTTCAGAATATGACACTGTTCTGAATAACTGCAATCAGCCATAGGTGCTTTTATAATCTTTTTCAACAGAATGCAGACACTTCTACTTTTGTTTACTTTAACGACAACACTTGGTCCATAAAAAAGCCAAATGAGGCATGTGGCTTCCCTAAAGTTACTTTAAGGAAGATTGGTAGAAGTACAGCACAAGGCAGACTGACAGCAGTCGTCCTCTGGCATAGCTATTTGTTGAGCTATCAAGCAGTGTTGGTATTTGCTCTTTGGAGAGAGAAAGAAAGTGAGTTATGTGCCCATCATAATAGGGATTTGTGCTATGATTACAGTGGATGCTGAAAAGAATTATTGAGAAGCTGTTTCACAAGAACAGACATAACCTGAATATTAGTTTTTGAAGAGTAACAGCTCTACTTAGAAGGGCAGAGTTCACAAGAAAAAGGAAATAATTTCCAAGAAGGCTTGTGCACACTTGATATCCTAAAAGATATTATACCACCAGTGTATTTAATTTCTGATTCTTTATTGACTTATTCTTTGCTTTAGAACCTTCCCTCCACACACTAAAAACTTCAGAGTAAATTACTATTCAGCCATTCACACCCTGAGACGGACTCTGTGAATGTGTTGGTGTTTGGCATGGAAAGGAGGAGGGGAAAACTAGGCCACTCAGTCAAGGTGGTGCCTATTTGGAAGTACAGAATTCATTGGCTAAGTTCTTCTGAAGACAGCCTCTAACAGGCACGTGGTGTTACTACTCGTTGTCTCAGATAAGAAGGCAGAACTAAAATGTGGTCAGAATACTCTCAGTCATTGACCATGAGGGCACTGCTGCTCAGGACCGTGAAAACACCCTGTTGACTTGCCTTGTTCACCACATCATCTGTTCTTAATTCTTGGTCAGTCTTTGCTGGTTTTGAAAGAAACTTGTTTATGTCATCCTAACAAAACTTTAAGAAATTGTTTATATAGTTTAATACTCAAGAATTCTTCTACACTAGGAGCCACTGAGTGTGAGGTATTACTAAATGGCCTCTCAACTCTAAGCAAGCTCTAACTCTCAAGATCAAAACCTCCATAGTTCTCCATTTAAAAGGGTTCAGCAGGATTAACAGATATGTAGAACTATCTCCCCTACATTATCATTTGAACTCTGATGAAGTAAAGGATTATTTTAAGACTGACGTTCAGTGAACCACCTATTCAGCCATATATAGAAATATGTCTACATTTATGAATCTCTCAGAGAAAAAGTAGCTTCATTCCCAGGTAGCCTGTTCTGTACATTTCTGTCTAAACACTGTATATTCATGTCTTTGAATGGAAAAAGGAAGAATATATGTTTCATTCCCCTGAAAACTTCAGACAAATGTAGGAACTCAACAGAGCCTTCCAGTTAACTATTCTTTTTTAAGATTTTTTTCAGGGAGGTTTGCTTTTTGATTCTTAATCCTTGCTCTTTCAATTGAGGTTATCAACAAGGGTGCCAATTAGCACACACTGTAGTACTCCACATGATGTGGAAACCTCACCCACAGAGAACCACGGGGAGATGCATTGCGAATAATCTCTTCACTTTTTTCCAAGCACTAACATGAGGATTTCATTATATTATGGAGTCAGAGAGATCTGAAAATATTTAAAAGAAAAATGAGTATGAGCTCTAGTGCTTAAAATAGAGTCCAAGAAGAAAAACTATCAAATTTGTTTTGTCTTGTCATCATTACTACATAATTCCCTTGGGTCAGATAACCTGCATGCACAAATAAATAAGAAACTAAAATCTAGCCTTTCTTGAATTTCAGAAGATTCAAAACATTTCAAAACAAATTTCTATTTAAAAAAAAAAAAAGGGAATACAGACTAGCTGGAGCTTATTAGGCATTTCACAGAAGGATAATTTAATGACAATCCTATTAAATCATCCCCACGTGCCACCTCAATTATTATATAGCTCTGGAACAGTCTGCCCTTTCTTCCCAAACCCTGTGGGAACTGATAAACTAACTCTGCAGAATGAGTTTCTGGCTGTGTCTTAGGCTCTTTCTCACCAAGCATTCCTCAGCATTCTTTTCCATTAAATCATGTGGGGGTTTCTGTTGGAAAGTAGTGTTGGACAAATGAATGATCTTCTGCAGGTTGTCATAGCAGAGTGAAAACCCTATGGGATCATCAGGCAAAACTGCAAATGAAAAACCATACCAGCACCTCTCAAAAGTTACTTAAATGAAGGAGTTGTATGTTGTCTTGGAAAATCATTGGGAATTTTGTATGTTGACATTACCGCTTAAACCCCGCTCTTCAAAATAAGAAAATACAAGATAATCCCACTCATTCTGAAAGGAGGGGGAACATTCTGAATGATAATTCATAAAAACAAATAAGCATAATAATCCAAAAATAAAAACATCATTAGTTTGGTCAAGAATACTTTGGAATTAATACAAGCTATCCACATGCACCAGAGAACTTGGCACTACACAAAGCAATCAGGTATGTCAGAAAGAGATAGATACAGAAGTCATCCTAACAAGATCTAGTTACACCACTTATATAAAGAATAACATGAAAAAACAGCAGACCCAAAGATGAAAATGCTTGGATATGTTGTGTGTTCTCCAGGATACAGTGGCAGACCCCAGACAGAAAATAGGAGGATAGAAAACAAGGGCTATAACGTGAAGTAAAAATTGTTTCAGAATGAGGATAGATTTAAGAAAGGGATTATTTCAGAGGGATTGGATGTAATGTGGAATGCAGAAAGAAAAGTGTAACAAGGCATAAGAATTGGGAACAGAAATTACTGAAAACAGATAAATGGATTTAACAGCTGAAAGTGAGACCAAGTCAGCAGATGTATGAAGCCATTTAGAAGATTCTTGAGGTAGCAGAGAAAGATTTATATCAGTTTATTGCAATAATTTAGGAAAGGAAGCAAGACATGGGATGATTTTTAGATGTTTAGAATTTGAGTTATTTATATCCCACAGGTATGATTAAAATCACTGAATCTGGGATTGTATTTTTGTTCCAAAAATCCCGCAGTGAAGAGAATTATTCTTTACTTCAAGTGAACTTACAGAACATGGAAGAGAAATACAGCTTCTGAAGAGAAATCTGTATGTTGCTGTGGAAAGATGGCTAATGGGTATAGGAAGAAGCTGGATGAAAAAGAGTGAGTGGCACCACGAAACTAACCAAATGGGGAGCTGACATTCAGTTGAGCAGGGCTTGAGTAAGCCTGATAGGAAAGGAAGAGGAGCTGAGAATCACAACACAGCACTGCCGGATCCCAGAAATCCAGCAGAGAGGAACAGCAGGGCACAAGATCTGGTCCCTGCAAAAGGAGTATCCTCTTCCTTATCACAGAGGTGCTATCCTCATTGCTGATGGGCTCGGCCTTGGCTGGCAGTGAGTCCATCATGGACACCACGGGCATGGGCTCTGTCCAACATGGAGAGAAGCCGCCCCTGTAGCACCCTCACTCCTAAAACCTTGCCATGAAAACCCAATACATGCTGTTACCACAGGCTGTTTAAAAAAGCCCTGAGCAAACAACACTTCATACATACAGAAAGAAACCAGAGTCTTATTCACTTCCCAATGCACTATTCAACTGAGATAAGGAAAATGATAGATGGGAGCCTGGCCTGAATTTATAGATTTCTGCCACAAAATACTTGCAATTTGACAGCTACTTTCTCTGCCCCTTCTCTTAGTTTCCTATTGACTCATACTTAAATCCCTCTTGAAGGGCTTACAGAGCCATAGTTTTCACCTACTAAACCAAAAGGTAAAAAAGTGAGTTTGTGATTATAAATTCAATTCCAGTACATTTTCTTCCTTAGGACTTCAGTCTATTTTTATTAATCACCGATTTCTCACAGAGTATCTTCTACCCTGACAGGAGTGCAGGTTTCAGGATTTGACAAAATGCAGCTTTAGTTCAAGCACTTGAAAAAGTATTTATTAAATTGAAGCAAAAAAAATGCTTGCTCCAATAAAGTCCATGATACAAATTCCTTTAAACAAAACTGAAATCCACTCTCTATACTGAAGACGACAAAAATTATGCCACTAGCTGAATTTCATTGCCAAGCTGTCAACTTGAATTTCTTGTGTTTAAAAATAGCTGTTCATTACATTCAGTAATGGGCTGTCAAAGCATTACAGCACTGAACCTATATCATATACGGTAGCAATTGGGCAATGTGCATTATTATGTTTAGATTACTAGCATTTTTACAAGACCTCTGGGCTAATTTTAAATGAGATGGTTGACTTGAACTGAATCAAAACCAATTTTATTTTACTTTAAAGCTACTACAGATTTTCTATTTGTACCCGACTAAATCAGGCCTTAATGAAAGTAAAACAAAAGATTTACTGAATGTGACTATGCAGTGTATTCATCCTTTTGTTTGCTTTCATGGATATATTTACTCTAAACAATGTACAAATAATAAAAATACTCTATTTGCCAAATTAAATAATATTCCCAATGGTATGAATTGGTATTGTTGCTCCTATGAATACATAATAGGTTGTTAGCAAAGAAATCATGCCTAAAGCATATATGCAGTAATATTTTAGTCGGGTGAAATAATTAGAGATGTTTTTAAACTAACAAATGCATAACCTGTCTTAATAGCTCATGATATAATTTAGCATACCATAAAAAAAAACCTATAAAAAGGTATCTAGAAACCACAGTTGAAACATCCTTACACAGCAGGATGTCATAAACCTAAAGGCATGCCAGAATGGCTCACAGCTATGAAAAAAAAAAAGAGACTAAAACAAGATCTGATGACTTGCAAATATAAATAATGAATTCTCGGGCCACATTATAGACTTCTTCATTTTCGTTAACAAAACAGCAGAGTAAAGGAAAAACAGACAAAAAAACCCAAACTGTGTAAAAAGCTTTATAACTTCCTTGTTTTGTGGGAAAACAAATTATTTTTCTAGATTAAGAAAACAAGAACTCCACTGATGCAACTCAGCGGTTATGTAGCAACATTGGCCTTTATGGTTCCTCAGCTTCCAGCACAATACTTTTCAGAGTCTGTAGTTTCAAACATTTGCCATGTTATATCTATGACATAGTAGGATCAAATGCACTCTCAGCAAATCTGCAGATGACACCAAGCTGAGTGGTGCAGTTGACACACCTGAAGGACAGGATGCCATCCAGAGGGACCAGGACAAGCTTGAGGAATACACCAATGGGAATCTCATGAGGTACAATAAGGCCAAGTGCAAGGTGCTGCACCTGGGTCAAGGCAAACCCCTGGCATCAACACAAGCTGGGGAATGAAGGGATTCAGAGCAGCCCTGCCAAGAAGGACTTGGGAGTGTTGGTGGATGAGAAGCTGGACATGAGCCAGCAATGTGTGATCGCAGCCCAGAAATCCTATCGTATCCTGGACTGCATCAAAAACAGGGAGGTTGGACTGGGTGACCTTTAAAGGTGCCATCCAACCCAAATTATTCTATGATTCTATATAAATAAAGAAGTTGCTAATAAAAGACTTTGGAGATTTTCAGCACCAAGACAATGAAAAGCAAGCAAAAGCCGTGCAGATGTACCGGACAGTGTTCACACAAAAAGCATTAAGCAAAAACAATATAACCCTTTGGATAAAACTAACTAATAATAGAACTTTTAGTTCATTATGAGACTTACAGCCCAAAGGTGATATCCTATGGAACAGAAATAAGGATCAAGACTACTCAACTGCTGTGAGTCCACAAGTACAAACACCAGTACATCCACAGTCCTCCCCATGGTGCCACTATCAGTAAAATCCTTGCAACACTCAGTGTGTTAAAGTGACCTTCAGATAGTAATAATTTCTAATTTTCATATTATTTTTCTCTTTAAATTAAAGTAACATAGATTTATAATGGACATAAATTTTATTTGTATACATGGTTTAAATATGCTTCTGCACTGTCCCTGCCCATGTTTTTTGGTGCCAGGCCTCTAAAAAAAGCCAAAAACGAAGATTTCTGTTTGCCACCAGTCAAGTATGTGATGTCTGAAGGTTGCCTAAGATTTGCCAAATATATCTTCTGGAAAAACAAATCTCCAACAACAGAAGGGACATCACCACTCATCCATCCTTACTTGATACTACCACATGATTTTAGAACCATTTAAAACATACATTGAATTTATTATACTTTTTAAAAAACACTTTCAGTGTTCTTGGTAAAAGGAACTAACAAGTACGACAGACTGCACCAGTCTTTTTACAACAAAGTTATCCAAATTCCATTAAATACTCTAGAGTCCACCATGATATTGAGGGTATAATACTAACATTCTCATCTGGCTTACAATAAGGACTGAATGAGAGCAAGTATTTCTGTACTACATGGTACATCATTATTTGAGAATCCTTGAGTGTCTAGTGTCAAACATCTGTTAACAGCTCCATAGTAAAACATGACACAATATATTATAACACCTCCAAAGAGGCAGCTGTGATCTACGGTGTAAAAAATTCCATTCAAGTAGGCTGTCAAGGTGTACAAGGCCTCTGATCTTTGATACATCTGAATGTACTATCAAACTTCCCATCTATGAAGATGGAAATTATCTTAAACAACAGAAAATGTGTACTAAATTTCTAAATCACTATGTTGAATAAAAAGTAAAGAAATATATCAATATCAAAAAAAAATCAGAAAATAATAAAGAAAAGTATGACAATTAAAAAAGAAAGGTACCCACATTTTGTAAAAAGCAGTAAAAAAGAAAAACAACTATGAAGTTGACATATAGTCAAGGCTTCCTCAAACACACAAAAAAAATAGTTTTCTCCTAAGTAATCTGTAGTTTAGGAAGGTAAGTGGTGTCTAATGCTGTCATACTGTACAGTATAACCATTCTTGAGTGACTGATAAGGAAAGGGATTTCTGATGGATTAGCTAGGTATGCTGTGCCTTGATAGAATGAAAAGATAAAATGAAAGATTATATAATGTGGGACATAGCACTGGGTGAGAAGATTTACTAAGAACAAGGTAACACAGAAAAGCACAGAGATTTGTAGAACACAGAATAAAATTGCTTATGAATTATTTCCAGCTCTTTTGTTGGCATTTAAAAGAACTCCGTTTATGATTCTATCTTAAGTTGGTCTTCATCTTTCAGTAAATGTTGTTTTTCAATTCTATTAACATTTTTGGACAGAAGAGTTCTTAATATAGCAAAAATAAAGATTTATCAGAATTCTAACATTATCATTCACTACATGAAGACAACAATATTTAATATCTCCTTCTATTTTCTAATATACCCCTGGAGATGGATACCTCTGAGGCTCTGAGAGGTCATCTATTTACTTGCTGTAATATTTTCTGTGATTGCATACAACTCCTTCCAAAATGGCAGCACATGTTCACTGGGGAATTCTATTCACTATTGAAAACACTGTGAACACATCCACTCTCACAGCATACTCTCTGAAATAACACAAAAACCTTTGCAAACTGATCATAAGATATTTCAAATGATAACCACCAAAAATAAACAAACACCAAATTTGGAAAGGAAATAACATAGCAAGAAAACAGAACCATCTTTTAAATACACATCAAAGCTAGAAACTGATCTAACTATTGGCAACTCTGAGCAAAGAGGGAAAGAAATACATAAATAAAAAGTAGAAAAAAGAGGAGGAAATGGTCAAGTAAAGGGACACTTTGTAATGTAATATTTGAGTTTATCAGCCACAGCAAATATAATTATTATTCTTGCTATGTGCCCTACCATACTGCTCCATTTGCCCCATCTCTGGCTACAACTCCATCCATCTTCTTTGGCTCAAGTCACTCTGCTTATCCTATTCAAACTCCTTTTGCTTCCTTATCAATCACCTCTTTCCAGTAATTTCCATACTACAGGTACAGCATTTATCAATATGCCAGTAACTTTCTTTTGCTTACATTGAAAGTAATGTTTTCTTAATTTTCACTTTTCAATCTCTCATAGACTTTTGTACTATAGGTCATGTCTCTCTCTTCTTAGTTCATAAGAACCTCTACAAAAAATGCTCTTCTCCATAGTGAAGTATTCTTCATTTCTCATTACATTACCAGGTTCTTTTTTAGAGATTTCCATATAATCCTTTACATTCTTGTTGCCAATATTCTTTAAAATCTTCTCCAAATTTCTGTCAGTACCTCCATCTGCAAACTCATCTGAACTTCTCTAACACCAAACTCTAAGGTCTCTCCACCTTCCAAGTTCTACTTTGTCATTGAGTTATTCTACCCAATGCCAGCTAGCACATATAAAAGAAAAGTACCATTAGTTCTGTACTTTTTACACTTGATAAATTTGTAAGTGACTCAGTAACTGCTGAACACCACAACCTCAGTGTCCAATTTGTAATGGTGACACTGGTTTTCAGTTATCATCTGGGATTTTTAAGTTCTATTTGCTGATAAATTTCTTCCTCATAATTTAGTCTTCTTCCATTTTCAGTATTCATACTCTGGCTGGTTTTATGCTAATTCTATTAGCACTGATTTTCCTCATTTCTGAGCACAGATATTGTGAAGTTTGGTGATCTCACAATGATTTAAAAATCTTTCCCATCATCACTACACAGAAAAGTCATACACCATACAGGTGCTGGTTTTGTCTCACACCAAGAGAGACAGTAGTACTACAAAACCAAAAGCTAAAATAGCATATAATACACAACAACATACAGAAAAATACATTTTGTCTAATAGGGGCATTTGGTTATTATTTAGTTGAATAGTTAAGAATAAGGAAGAGATTGTTAGCCATAATTCTCCTGGTTTTGTCAGCTAACATTAAAAGAACATTAAAATGTTCTTAACATCTTAAGACTTATGCATAATCACTAATATTTTAATGTGTTCTCAAAACACCAGAGAACTGTCATAATAGCCAAAATCTGCAATTTGCCTTATGAGTTACTGAAGCAGTTGTGTTCTGATTCTGCTCAGAAACAGTATTTATTTCAAATGTCATTGTAGAAAACACAAAAGAAATTTGATTTGATTACTTAATTTTTGTAATTGAATATTGATATCCCCCAACAAAGCAGCTGCAGAGACACAGCAAGAGGATAAAGTAATAGAGTATAATGAAGCAAAATCATATGATGAGGACATTCTATTACAGTTATGTGAGATTTCCACAATGCTTATCTGCATTTTAATTACAATATTGCTTCCTTTAATACACATAGCAAGGTTATAAACTAATTCCATATTTGATTCTAACTCTGATTGTTTTCTGTTAATCCAGGAAGGAGAACTGTAAAGAATATTCAAGGTCTCTGTTTGCTAAACATATAATCTACTTAAAAGGTTCTGTAACTCGTTGAACTAAACTTGAATCCTGTAAATTTGGAGTTCCATTCAAGGGCACAAAGCTCTACACAGGTATACAGCTGCATAAAAATGTGAAGAAATTTGCACGCAGATATTTTTGTAAATGCCAAGCATGTTCGTTTTCTAAAGTTTTATACATGTGTACAAAATATCAGCCAGTCCCACTGCTTGTTCTAACTGGTACTGGTAGGAATGTCTGTGGTCACTTCCTTACTCTCTAAAGGGAGGACTCTGAGGAAAACAAAGGTTGTATAGGAAGGTCATAGCAAGCCATTTCCTTTACACAAATCATACTATTTACATCAAACGATGGAATCAAGCTGTTTTCTGTCTTAAAAATAATTACTACAGATACCTGATTGCTAGTTGCTTCCTAGATGAAGAATCACATATACTCACACACTACCGAAGATAGTGTTTGCTTCAAAAATAAGTGGCAAAACATTTTAATTATTTAATTATTTTCAGTTCACATTCTGAAGGAATGCACATGCTATCTAATTCACACAAACACATATATGTATAAGCATATAAACCAGTACTTAAATGATTGTACTTAAATGCTCCTAAAAGTTGACTTTAAAAATTATTTTATGAGTGTCATCATTATTAGATTTTAAATGTTAAGGCCAAAACTATGTGAAGTCTCATTTTTTTTTAACTTTACAAGGATCACTGCACATGCATCCATGCTCATAGACAATGCCGAATAGACCCTCTGCTGAATTTTATCTAAAAATTAACACAGTTGTTTTTAAACTATTTAATTACTATTAGGATTAAAGAAAACACTCTCAGCAAAACCTTGACAATCATAAAACAAAATAGCTTTTCCTCTCCCCTCCAAAAAAAGAGAATTAGAGCTACTGTAGCATTCCTTAATTGATTGCAAATTTAAAAGGACCTCTGCATGGTTCTGTTTTGCACTCACAGTAGACAAAGAATGAGTAAACATTTATCCAAAACAAAAGAAAATGTTTATCATGAGAAGCAATGTGCCACTAGCAGGGAAGGGATATATGACTGACATGTCCACTATTTAATTTCTTAAATAATGTTGCAGAAATTTTTCAGCTTGTGAATTTCACATGTCAAATAAAAATCAGTATTTACTCAATTAATATTTTAAGAGGGAATACAGAACTATTGGGAAGAAATAAGTAAGAGCTAAGCAACAGAAAGTTATAACTGGAATACTTTTGATCACCAAAAATATCAGTTCCCTCTCTCTTCTCTCTTTAACATTTCTAGTTTGTTGATGAACGAACCGTGTTTGGCATAATTAACACTAAGATCTTCAGAACTCAATGACTGAAAATAATCGCTTCTCTCCTTTCTTTCCTGAGTACGCTGAAGCCCAACCTAAAGATTTAAAGCTGACTGGACAAATATAAAGGATGTCAGAAACAGTGACCGCTGACATGCTATTCAAGGCACATGGAAAAGAGTTCAGGCTTGAATGCCTCTAAACTGCTCATTGGTAAGATCAGCTATCACTGAGACACAGTGTAAGTCAGCACAATTCACTGAGCCTGCTATGACCTTAAAATCATTGCTCCTGGGGCATGTTCATCCACCAATTAGTTTATACGCTCACTGGAAATCCATTGCTCAGTAAATGCACTGGTCTCTCATTCCACGGTGTTGATGAAGTGTGTGTGATGGCTTTCTCTTCACAACTTGACCCCTAAAGCTGACCCATCTGGAACTGAAGTATTCATGCCACTTGAACACATCCTTGGTTATCACAGAGTCTGATATTTTCTTTAAAAACATCATTACTCACATTTTTTTCCTCTTAGTTAAAAATGTTTTATGACCAATAAAACACAGAGAACTTTTTAGGGGTAAGAAATTAGTACATGATATGCTGAAGTATCTCTGTAAAGGGAAATTAACTTATGTAAAAACCTGTTTTCTAATAAAACTAGTAAGAAAACTACAAATATTGTTCTGCTCAGAGAACAGTTGTTAAACCCAAATATTAATTTATTCAGTATATGTCTTTTGCTAGGAATGCCATGAAAATGAAATAATAAAAAAATAAAACATGAAAAACCCCAACCCCCAAAAAACCCTCATTCACAGCAGGGTTATAGCTATCATCAAAGCATGGTAATAGAGAATTTTCTCTTAGGCATTTAAAGAAAAGTTTTATGAAATCTATTTAAATATTACATAGTTAAAAGCACAGTGTACTTTGTGTGCTTCTCTCTACAGCATACTCTTACCTCACTCCAGGTCTCCAAGTACATTATGACTTCACTTCCACCAAATTTCAGACTACAAATTAACGAACAAATTTGCAACAGATAAACAAAGAAAACTAAATTCCTTCATTAGGCTTATTCCAGAGTCTGGGATTAATCTTCACATCAGGTACTATCAGTACTTATTGCTAGCAAGAATAACAGCTCACCTAATAGGACATAGTAAAAAAAGAATCTACTGCATTACTCACTGTCTTCCCTTTGGATGTTCTTCAATCAAGAAAAAAATATTAGGAATATATTTTGCCAAAAAAAAAATATTGTACTGACTTTTCTTAGGGTAAAAAAAGGTACATTTTTCAGATTTTGATGAAATTCTGAGATCATTCTGCCTTCTCTTTTTCTATAAGAGTGGGGGGTTTGTGGCTGGAGGTAAGGATAGCTCTTCTTTCATTTTACACATCCCCTACTACTTTCAGTGAGAAAATGAAAAAGACAAATCAAATACTATATTTACAAATTTTTTTTTAAAGAAAAATAAAAAACCCAAAGCTGTTAGCTGCTTGTTTTCTGGAAAATGAGAACAATTAGCAGAAGGACTTGTTAATCAAAGTGAACATAATTTTTCTTGTTCTTCTTAATTAAAGTTTAGCCACAAGAGGAACCTCTGCTGTTGTAATGCAAAGTACTGTGAGACTTAGTAAAAATCTTAGCTTCAAAAATATAATAATAAAAATAATAATAAAAAGATTAATGATTAAATATTGTATAGTGGAACGTTAAGCTAAATTTCAAATGCTAAGTGTAAACAGAAACAGTATGACAGAAAAGATTTGTAATGGCATCTATTCCTATTTAAATATCTTGTAAAAATATAAAATTATTAATGGTTAAAGTGGGTCTATGAAATCACAAAAAGCTAAAACAGTCTGTAAACTAGAAACAAAGTAATAAAAAATCCAAAGGGAAAACACAGAGCTAGAAAACTTAGGATTAGAAATAAGATGCTCATATTAATTAGATAATTTAAAGATTTGTATGGCAAGATAGTTCATTATCCATCTGAGTCTAAATAAAAATTATGAATCTTTCTAAAAGCTATATGCCATTTCATCAAGACGTTATGTAATTCATGAAGATTAAGGGCTCAAACTCTCAATCAAATTCCTGCATCACAGCCAGTTACCTAACATCACCTGAGTCATGGTAACGAAGCCTCTGACGAAGTCAAATTTGTCTGACCATAGCATCATGGATTATCACAGGTTTGAAACTTCAGTCAAATTCTCTGACTTGTGTACAACAAGCAAGAATAGCTACTCCTGATGGTCTTCAGTACTTCAGAGGAAATTTTGATCCTCTGCAGGCAAGAAAAATGTTGATATGAATATGGTATATTGAACAACTCAAAACTTAGTCCTTCACTTGCTACCAATGTAATGTTAAGTCAAGCTTTATGACCCTTTCATAGCCCCTTCCTATATGTAGAGGCAAGGAATGTTTGTGGATACTTTCAGTAATAAACAGTAACACATTTTAAAGATGTAAAATTGAATTTTCAAATAAAATATGGTATAATTTCATTTTTTCAATAAAAAAATGTTCATATACTTTTCCATAAAAGGCAGTGGCTGGAATCCTGTCAAGTAGTTTTCTAACTATAACTTAGGACTATTATTTACTTCAAAGTAACTGCAATACATTTCATAGTTATTCATGAGACTTATTCATGGGTATTGTGCCACTTATTCGCAATTGATAGGAAGGGTAAGATACCTGATCTTTGGGAGAAGACAGTACAGGAAACATCCAGAATACTGCAATATACCACAAACTAAGTATTCTGAATTGACAATAATCACAGTGGTCTGATTCAATGAGCTGATATAATAACACACCACCAAAGAGAGAAGGTCCATCCTTCCCTTTGCTCCCTACCCTTCTCCTGGCCACACTCTCCTTTAGTTAATTTATTGAATTTGCAGAAGTCTGTACTTTTTCCTATTTTATTAGTAAATTGCATCAACTCATGAAAGAACATCTTCCAGCACGAGTTGCTGTGTATCTGCAAACAGAAAAAGGACTGAGGAAAAAGGTGCTCAGAAGAAAAGATGCACCTTCTGCAACAGCAACTTATTAAGTATTCAGCTGTTCATAAATGTATAAGCCTGAAAAAGTGGAGTAGCTTATTTCTTTCTTCCAGAAAAAAAAGGCTTCATAATGATAGCCACTAACAGATTATGGATTCAAGAACATTCTGAGAGGAAGAAAACTGCTGATCCACCATCAAAAAAATAGCCAAAATACTGTGACCAAGTAAGTTACATAAGCATTAAGTATACTGCTGCAATCAAATGATTTTTATCCCAGTGATAGAAATATTTCAGAAAATTTTGTTCAGAGATGAAGTAAATGAAAAACCTAAATACTGAGTTTTGAGTTCATCTGCTTTTAAAAAAAATAGTAAAACTTTTAAAGATTTATAGTTAAAGCAGTAAATACACATCTAAAGAACAAGTAATAATACAAACTGCATTCTGCTCAAAATTTTCAGTTTCTAATTAATTGTTATCTACTGAATTTTCCACAATTAGAATGGAGATTCAAAACTTTATTTGTACTTAATTTAGAGCTAAGCATGGTCTGCTCTTAAAACAGGCCATGTTCTTTCCCTCTCATGGCATATTTCAACATTTCCCAAGCAACTGCTCAGCAGGTTAGAATCGGGAGCTGATCCAGCTGCAAACTAACTCTACTGAAACAAAAATCAGATTAGCAGATCATCTGGCAATACCTGTGCAGCCTCATACTTACTGCATTTGACATCAAGATTAGGATGAAGTCATAAAACAGATGAAATTGGAAAATGAACCGTCTGAATCCAGTGTGGCCTAGACTTACAGGAGGTTTATTGTATAATGAAGTAGTATAGATCTCTATTTACACTTGGATGCTGTAGAACTTATATCTAATTTTTAAGTTTTATTTCCACTTTCCAGTGGAAATCACATTGCTGTTTTCTTACTTTGGGTTTTGGGTTGTTTTTTTTCTGTTTTCCTTCTTGTGTCTTTTCACGGGCATGTGATTTCTTGTCCTTAGTTACTGCTGATAGGTGATTGCAAAAGCTGACACTGGTATACACTGAACAATCATTTCTCTTAATATTAGCTTCTTCCATTGTTAAAGAACCATGCAGCATAAATGCTTCATTTCAAGCTTGTGCAAGTTTTATCCTGAAAACTATGTGCTTCATTGTCACAGAGAAACAGAGCTGTCTTCGGTTGTTATGAACAAGGGCAGGCTTGGAAGCACTGACACTTGACCCAGTGAAGCTCTTGCAGCGTAACAGGTTGAGAAATGGGAAAACAATTTGTGAAAATAAATGTCCAAACTGCATCTGCTTCATTAGGTTTGAAATTCTGATCAATTTAAAATTATAGTAAGTATTCATCTAGATCTTCCCACTGAAAACCAGTTAAAGTTTTTCCAAGTATGATGAAATTTTTCATATTAAAATGGTTTATATTTTGTGAAGTCATTCTCATAAAGTAAAATAGAAGCAAATTATTTTTTGTAATACTTAAATCACATCTTCCTCAGTAATAACTAAAAATCTTGAGGAAAGGTCTGAAATAATGTAGCTTTTTAACACAAGTGTGATGTTCAATTCACACTGTGTACATATATACATAAAAATAGATAGGTAAGACATAAAAAAATCTATGTAAGATACATACAGAAAGAAGGTAAGATTTTTTATTTCCATCAAAACACTCTTCAAGCACATTTACCTTCAAGTGCAGTAGATATTGTCTAGCCTTACATAAATATAGTCCTTAAACTTAACAAAATGTTAAGCATTGGACATCAGTTCTAGCAAGGTGGAGATCTGAACGGAAAGATCCAATGGGGCACTCCAGAAGATCAACAATTCACCATTCATTACCTCTTATTAAACAAAATGCTCTACAGTGGAGGGGACAGAGAACCTGACACAGAAAAGGAAAGAATGCTGAATCTCCAGCTATTCACAGGATGACAACAGGCTTTTATTTAGTACTGGGCAGGAAGTCACTGCTACAATAAGGAAAAAAGAAGTTTTTAAGATGTAGCCAAAAAAAATTACAAACATAGTTTTCCAAGCACTAACTACTGATAGTTTTGAAATGCAATGGAGGCTCCAAATGAGCACATTCTGTCTGTAAAACTTAGTTATTAGACAAGATATGGCCTAAAAGCTGGTTTCTTTAATTAGATTTCTAACATACAGCTGCACAGAAACCTAGGGTTTTTTTATAAAAAGTTAGATGCAGGCAATAGCATCTAACACTGATAAGACAGTTATTGTAGAAATATAATACCAGAATCAAACATGCATTTCTTTTATAATTTTACAGAAACAGACATAGCTTTTTAAACACAAAAAACTCCTTCTGACCCACAAAAAATAACTGAATATCATTCTGCAATCCATGCTATATGCCTTATATTGGCTTAAACATTGTTTTGTTCTTTTAAAGAAGAAAATTTGTGTCTGTAATTTTACTGTGTATACAAAATTCACAAAGTAATAATTTTGCTGTCATTTGCATAATCTGGGAGGTTATGCTGGAGATTAGCCATTACAAAATTATTTTATGGCAAAATTGTTTTATGCATCTGAGAAAATACTACTGTAAAGCAAATACAGGCTCTAGGAAGTAAACTGAACAGCAAGCTAGCAAGTTTCATTGTTCACTGTCACAGCAGTGTCATAGCCTGATGTGCATGAGCAACCTTTTCTTCTTATCTGACCTCAGTGCAAAGACAAAGCCTTTCAAGTGTGGTGACTAAACCTGTTAAAGTATAAACCAAGAGATGTACAGAATTGTTACAGACGTAACAGATTAACACAAAACCTACAGTTAAATTCCCAAACTAAGGACCTCACTCCAGAAAAATGTTAAATTGTTCTTCTTCAATACTGCTGAATAACATAATCAGAAAAAGACCACACCTGCATGCTTAAAAATTTGCTATTATTTTAAGCATTTCCATTTCACATTCAGTTTATAAGACAGTATTAGAAATCAACATATTGTAGTTTTAAACCTGTGAACTTTAAGCTGTCCCTTGGGTTTTAATGATTAATGTTGTGCCAATTCTATATAAGTGCAAATTTATTAATAACTCAGGCAGTCATCCAATCGAGAGTTTAACAGATACAACGGTTTGGGGGGACATGTGAGCCCTAATGAATGTCAAAAGGCTTTCACCAGAAGTTTTGGGGACGATTTCATATTTTCTTCTTGAACAGAGGGTTCTGCATAACTCTGAATCTAGTCAGTAAGAGGGGGAAAAAAGGCAAGATAACACAGCCTGTAAAAAATCTCACATTGCAAGTCATTAACAGGCAGAAACAAGCGGTGCTAAGCCAAGAGCTGCTCAATAGATCTCCACAGATCTATATAATTACAGAAGGCAATCCTCTCCCATACAAAAAAGAAACATTTTAACTTGACAAGATCCCTTGTAGAACTTTACATTCCCAATCTTGGTCTTATATGTTAATTTTCACAATTGAAGTAAAACTTAGAGATAAAATCTTCAGTAACATATCCAAACAAACAAGTTCTAAACTTGCTAATTAGGGGGCAAAAAAGCATGAGAAATGTTAAAAGGAAGGAAGTGGGCTCAAACCTTTCAGTGGTAGTCAGCCATCCTCAGCGCAGGTTTTAAAGCGATGCTTTGAGCACAGTCAGTAAGTGATAGCTGACTAAAAATTAACACGGTCTGAAATGGAACATCTGAAGAGCCTCAACTGGTTCACAGTTCTGAAAAGACCTTACTTACCAGAGGCATGAATTCTTCAAAACAACCCAAGAAGGGTATATATGTAGCAGGTGTAACTTTGCTGCTGTCGCCTCTTTCTACCAGGGGAAAAGGAACTCGTTTGCTGCTGCTTCAGTGGGTACCAGTGGGACAAGCCTTGAGGCTTCCTTTAACCATGTGGGAGCACAAGAAACCTGCTTCAACCAGTCACTGCTCAAGATGGTTCATACAGAAGAGGACATGGTACTATACCAAACTGGGGATGTAATGCCACAGAAACCAAAAGCTTTTGTTTCCCATTTTTGTAGAGAATAAAAAAAATCTTTCAGTCACAAAACTGAGATTTGCAGGCAAAAATCCATAGGCTTTACCAGAGATCTAAGAACTACTCATGCTATTCATTAATATTTTTATTACTTCATATTCTTTCCAATCATATCTTTTTGGTTCACCCATATAAAAGACATCTATTTCTATCTTAAAATCTAATATGTGTATTTATCTGTGCTAAACTGACATTTTCTCAAAGATGACAATGGAAAAAATGTATTTGATATGCCTAAAATAATAAATATTTTAGTCTAAGAATAAAATTTTATAAAACACTCACCCTGGGTCAGAATATCCTTTTAATCTACAGTGACATTGTGACATTGAATTATGTGCAGCACTGCACCTACATCAGTGAGAAATATTTAATATCATAATAGTGCTTAAAATATTATAAGCTCTAGTCCTAGTTTTAAAATAGTCTCAAAGACAAAATGGAGCAAATTGAAATGTTAAATGTCCCTGAACCCATTCTTAGAAGATTAACCATTTGGAAGATATATTTAGCTATAAAAACTTGTAAGTGGCTTCATTAGTCAATCCTTTCATTACAGAGAACTAAAAAGGAAATTTTAGTATTTTTAATTAAAAAAAAGTACAGGCATTACAGAAAGCACATTTAATTCTTTTATTTCTAAGGAAGATCTAGCTACCCTAATATATAGGTACTATTTCCAAGTGTATGTATCCCAGAACTGAGCGAATTTTGTTGGCACTTTGAATGTCTGCAATTTTACACAACCATAAAAATTAATGAATTATGGTTGTCTCATTTTAAAAAATGGGTAGGATCCTTAGGCCTGTACCCTATAAGATTATTACAATTTTTCCTGTATAACACTACTCCTGATGCAATTGTCTGAATATTTTAAATAAATATGGAACCTTGTCTCCACTTGAAACCTGGTCTCCTGTGTCCCTCACATGAAAATGTAAATGGTAGCTCTTCGCTTAATAATCTTGCTTCAAGTCTACATAAACTTAGTTTTGCTATATATCCTTTGCAGAACATGGAAGGTTTTGTTTTCAGTGTGGAAACAGAACAGTGACAAAAAATTTTTTCTTTTTTTATCCACCAAACCATTCTGTTTTCAGAGTTTCATCCACTTATTCACCATTGTAACTGTTATTCTGTTGAAAGAAATTCACCTAAAAACTTTTAAACTGTATTTCTTCTTGTGTAACAACATCACCAATTATTACCTTCTAAATTTATTCTCTTTAAAGCAGCCCTTGGAATCCCATGAAGTTGCAAAACTACTGCTGAATCCAATCAGATTTCATGCCTCTGCCAGAGCTATTAGAGCACACATAAATGGCGCTCTTTTTAATAGACTTCACATTAGGAAAACAGAAGAACCCAACCACCTAGAAATTTTGAAGAGCATTACAACCTGATCTGACATTGAACAATGTAGTTCTAATAGCAGTGATGAGAAAATACTGAGTAGTCATGAATTCACCACAGCTGAAAAGTTGTCAGTTTTGTTCCACCACATTTTCACAAGGACATGCACAAAATTTGTACTCTTGTTAACTGTTTCTTGCCAGTGTTCAAGAAGACACGAAAGGTACAGCCAACTTCAGGGTTCAGAAAAAAGGGTTCTGCAGCTGTAGGGTGGTTGGTGTTGCCAGCACAACACGTCCTGTGGTGACCAACACACTTTAATAATGACAGGATTTAGGATGCGCTAAGCTCACTTTATTATATTATGCTCTTAAAATGCATCAAAGAACAGCATCATTTCTAAGCTCTCAATTATTATCAGTGAGCTGCAGTTAAGGATAAGAAGTGTTGCTAAGTTTTGCATAATGCTTGCCATTACAAGTAAGCACTGCTTTTCCATTCTTCTAAAAATGCCATTTAAGGGTTTCAACAGTTCTGCTAAACCTAGACTGTAAGTGCCATGCTTGAATCTATTTTTTTGGATGTATGCCCAACAATAAATGATCCACAATGATCTGAGGACAGCACTCTCATCCAAGAACTTAATCAGATTAATGATGTATTTGTTTTATAAAAATGAATAACATTAAGCTTGAGAATACCTAATTTACATATTAAATAGTTGAAGGGGACAAAAAAATACTAGTGGTTTTATAAAATTAAGATTACAAAATTGACTATTGCCTTGAAAATCTGTCACTAAATTGCAGAGATGCAAAATAATAACTAAGTGTTCATTAGCAGTGTTTATGTAAATTCATTAGCTGATGTTTAGTTGTTCAAAAGACTTAATGATGTTTACATTTACGAAGAATTTATTAAGAGCAGTGTTGATCTCCTAACATAGCAATGGCAACAACATCGACATTACATACAGAACTTTCCAGTTCTTTCGACCTAAAGAATATAATTAATACTTTAAAAAATTTTATTGTGGAATTAAGATGCTGAGGAGAGGTGTGAAAGGAGCAGTGACACTGTTTGCATTGGGTTTAGTTTTATATGAACACAGAGACCTAACCAAATGAATTAAATTAAACAAAACTGACAGACCTTATAGGACTGATCTGATCTCCTTATAGGGTTAAGGAGAAAATAAAAGTTAGCTGATATTCTTAATTGATTACTTTCATCTTTTAAATACTTTGCATTTCTCTACCAACTTCATTATTTTATAAAAATATTACAATTATTAACCAGATTTTCAAGAAATAGAAAACTAGCTCCCATAACAATGGATCAGTCTGCAAATGAGTGGGTTACTTTAGTAAATTACTGAAGAATATGACTTATTAGCACCAAATATAGCGTTTTTGTTTTGTCACATGAAGAGCAAGTTAGCTCTTCGAATCATATACTGGTAGAGCCCATCTATTTCCAAATCCCAATGGGTTACACTCTGTGCATGCAAAAACAATGAGAAAAACAAAATAAGCAGTAGATGGAACAGTCAAAATGAGGCTGGCATTTGCCATCTGGCACAATAAATCTAGGGTCTATTGTCATACAATTCAAGAAGTAATATGACCCATTCCAAAGACTTCAAAAGAAACTCCCTCTGCCTTTATGTGACAAATACTTTCATTTGATAAAACAGACTCTTTTCTGGGGAAACAGAGCTTTTGTAATGAACCAAGATGGTCCAGAAGCATACATATGATACAGGACATTCCTGCAAACATTCCTAGGCCAAGCAAAGGACACAGTAGATATGCAGTGGCAACCCCATCTGAAGTATCAGGCAGTATTTTCTAACAGACTGTGTTAGTAGAGTAAGAAATACCATCTTCCTGTTGGCAACAGCATCATCCATAACAATTTAATATACTTTATAAAAGATATTAGAATAGGAATGTTTCCAAGTACACCTCCAAAAAGCAGGACCTCAGAGTGTAAAAACAATAGAACAACCCCTTCTTCCTTCACGGGGAAGGAATGGTGGGAAAATTCACAAAAGATGATGCTAGAAAAATAGCTCTTCCAATGACAGACTAAATCTTCAAACCCAGAAGAAGAAAGCAAGATGAAAGCTGAGTTTCTCCAGAACACAGGAAGGTGGGGGTGGGAAATATATGACTTATATGAAGAGTTCAACAAACTTGCTTCCCCGCTGATGTACAAAACTCCAATTGTTTGGCACTTCTATTGAAAATCCAGGCCTACAACTGAGTAGTACAGGAACAGCAATTGCTGGCAAACTTGTATCAACAGAGCCCAGCAGTTGGCTCTATTTCAGCTCCTATCTAATCCTTATATTATACTACGCTCATCACCACAGTATGTGAATTCCCACTAATGCAATGTTATAGCTAAAAAACAAAGCCCACAGCAAAATACTTGCAACTCAGGAAATCTGTAATTAATATTCCAGCATAGACTCAACTGTGTTCCAACACTCCCTTCCATTCTTCATCCGTGAGTTCATGCTAGTTATATTTCTGATGTTATATTTCACAATGTGATATTAATCCATATGTTTTGATTGACAAGTCACCAGCCTACAACAATTGGGACACAAACTTACCCAGAGCTTCTACACATCAGAGCAATTCTGAGCAACCTGGTCTAGCAGCAACCTGAGCAACATGGGCAAGGTGTCCTTGCCCATGGCAGAGGGGCTGGAACTAGATGATCTTCAAGGTCCCTTCCAACCTTCTGTGATTCACGTTTGCCGGTTAATGTGTGTGTTGTACAGCACTCTCAGTGTACTAAAATTTTTCACAATAATATGGAAAAAAGTTGTATGTACTTTCTAACCTAATCCTGCCTACAATACTATCTTTGACACAGTCCTGTGTTCTTTTATCCAGATTTGCATTTCCCTCTTTAGATACAAAAAATTAATCCATCTTGCTAAGGTAAAAATTGAACATCAGTCTCATAATGATTATATCAAGAGATCAACACAAGTCTAATGCACATGCAGCTGTTCTGTAAAATATGCAAATACATAAAAACGAAAACCATGGCAATTACACAAGCGCTTGTCCCAATAACAGATCTTTTTCAAACTATTTTCACTGTACCAGTTTTTGTAACATGATCCTGTGATGCAACTATTAAAATAGGTAGATGATGCACAGTGATCCTTAAAAAATTCTTCTGTTTTCACCTCCCCTCTAGCTACATCTTCCAGAATCCATTTCCTTGGAAGAGTTGGAAAACCCACTATGCTTACTGTACTGCAACAATGCTGAACATCGGGTCTGGTAACGAGGGGATCTAGGAAAGAACTGTGTGGGATAAGGCCAGAAACTGTCCAATGCCAGGCAGTTAGAGCTACCTCTGAAGCTGGTGGGAGCACGCCATTGCCCCCCAAAAAAATTAAACTGAAGGAGCACACACACAGCTCTTCTGTTAAGACAACTTTTAAGAAAGAGTGGCAGCCACTGGAGGAGAAGAAATGGAGGAGACACATGAAAGATTATGTTGTTGGAGACACACGCTTTCTTGAAGGCCAAAGGAGATACATCCCCAGAAGGAGGATGGTGGGTGGACAAGCCAGAAGTCAGTACACCCTCACAGTAGTAGATATTTTTAATAAAGCTGTTAAAACTCAACTTTCAAAATGAGAAGAACATACACGTCATGTCTAAAAAGCAGCAGTAATCACGCTTCTTGATGCGGTCTTCACATGGTTTACTTATTTGCACATATAACTGGACTCAGTGAAAAGCACTGAATGCAAAACATTAACTCATGGGGATAGGTGAGTATCTTACTTCGATTTGATGACAATTTTAACTATGCACTGGGGATCTACATCCATGTTTCTGACCTGAGTTTAAAAAAAAATCCTAATATCCTGAAGATACAACAATTCATGTTAAATGTTTTATTTGTTTTGAATATGGGCTGGATAATAAAACAATAAATAGCATTTATGATTTTTATTGAAATAATAAAGAACCATTTCTTTTTAATGAAGACATACTCACCAGAAATTCTGAGGAGAAAAAAGCCTATCCATTTTTCTTTTTGGTAGGTTCATGTCATTTTACAATGCTCTAGTACCAGGCTTTAGGGGCTGTACAGATTAACCATGACTTGAATAGAAATTCATTCTTTTTCTTTGCTGAATGAATGCCATTATTTGGCTGTGGGTTATAAGTACAGTTATATTTCTAAGAATTTTATTTCTGTCTATAACAGCTCAGGAATAGGAACATTACTTATGTTCCATTTCATAGTTCTGAAAGTGTTTTGACCCCACATAGAAATTTGAAGACCTTTTCTGAATAGGGCCTTCTATTCACATAATGATTTTTTCTATATTATTTTATTAATACAAATACACTTCACCTAGTGAAAGCAGGTCTTATATAATATACAAGAGGCATCTTATTACATTGTGATAACTTTAAATAGAGTCTTTTGACTATGAAACTTACTTTTTTTACTTAAGTGGATGTAAACTATGTGGACAATGAGAAAAAACATCTTTTGAAATTACCCTCTGGTGATATTTAAATAAAAGAAATACATGTAAATATTTTCAAATCCAAGTAAAATACCCACAAAAGTAGGCTTGAATAACAAAGCAGTGAAATAGATTATCTTGTCTCACAGAACTTTGTCAGAGTCTGTCAGAAAGGTGTGTGTTATCATCTTAGTATGTCTAGAATACATCTGTTACTCACCATATCTCTATTTTTTCCAGTGTTTCCAGAAAAACATTCATTTTGTAGCAGCTTTACAATTTCTGTAACAGTAGCTGCTGTTTGCCATGACTTCAGACAACTTTTCCAACACAAAATATTATTTCACAGTCAGTTAGATTATGAAATTAAGAACAGACATGTTTTGTTTTAGGTTAGCCTTTGGTTAGTTTGCCAAATATTTAACATTCATTTTCCCAGGCCTTCGACAACAGAATTCTCCCTGAAGTCTGCTCTCATCTGTTCATTGTTTCCCAGTGACATTGCTGTGAATTCACCTGACCCTCACCTAATGTAGCCCTGTTAGTGATAGGATGCTGAGGGGAATTTGTTTGATTCAGCAACTGTTAACAATCGGCTCTCCATTTTGTCTCCATGGAGTTCCTAGCACCGGCTGATGGTTTTGCCATACCAACACATACTGTGCTCAAGAATAAAATAACTTTGCACATCAGAAATTTAATGTATCATTAAAAAAAGGACATTTCCTTACAAGTATCACTGAAACACCCAGTGCCATCAGAAGGAACAATTCCTTCTGATTGTGGGGGTAGGTTCACCCCCCAGCTCTCCAGAAACAACTCCCTGAAGTGGCCTCATCACAGGACAAGATATGAGTGAGAGCATGAAACACTCAGCCAAAGAAAGGAAGATGTGAGATTCCATCAGCAGTACTGACCAAAGTGTTCAGTTCTGCCATTCCCCTTGATGTAAACTTTTAGTCCTGCCTCTTTGCTTCCTGTTCATATTCTTTTACTGCCCAAGCCCTGTGACAGGGCAGAACGAAAATGAGAGTCTGGAGGGAAGGACAGGAAGGGTGGCCTTTATCTTCAGTAGCACAGGTACTTAAGATGGGCTTAAAATGCTTGTGAAATGAAATTCAAACTATTACAGAGTTTGATTCTTTTACACCAGCTTCTCTGAGTGATTCTGTGATGCTAATGCCTAAAGAGCCAGGTGCACTAAAAAGCCATGTCCCATACATCTGTTCTCAAGGGAGAAAGCAAAGCCTGAATAAAGACAGAAGCACTATGGATGATAAGATGCTTTTTCTCTGAACACTGTGGGGAGGAAAAAAAGACCACTCAGATGCAAAAGCACTTAAATGCTGATAAATGTAAAGACAAATATAAAATGTTTGAAGTTATCTTTAGGACAGTAGCAGAGAGACTTTCACAATATAAATTATTAGGTCTATTTACATCTCTAAACAAGGAGATACATTGCATAGGTACTTACATGCAGATAACAGAATGTAAATAGCACTCCCCTTTAAATAAAGCATTTAAATACTGTAGTTTTAAAAATCCAAAATGCAATAATGTAATCATTCAGATCACATATGATATTATTTTCAATTAGAAAAACATGCTGAATATTTTCCTGAGGTTAATTTTTGCTACATAATGCATGTTATTTAAAACATTACCGTACATTATTAAAAATACTCAAGCAATTTAATAATAAACTTTAAAAGAGTAACCCTCAAAATATATTAGTGCACCAATAGCAATCCTATTCAATAGCAATCCTATTAAGTGAAGCATCATTTAAAAGTGTCAATGGCTCTTACAACACCAGTTGCAATCCCTTACTAATTTAACATTACAGCTTCATTTCTTGTTCTAATCTCATCTAATTTACCCTTCTTATTTCCTTGCTTCTGGATATGCTAGGTTTGCCACCCAATGAGTTTATTTCGCTAGTCATTCACTTTTAACAGTAAAACCAAACTATTTGAGGGGAATAATCTCCCTGCAAATCCAACACAGGATAAAGAGCTCTTATTTATCGAGCATTTTGTGCCTTGAATTGAAGCATTATTGCAAAGAGTGAGCAATAAACAAAAACACCTCAGGGGCCTGGGAGGAGCAATGTAACCAATTACATTTAATTAAATCAAAGGATGGGAGCCCTAGGGTTGAATGAGCTGAAGAACAAATTTGCATTAACACCTAGCAGCCAAACAAGTAGTTCTTGGTTTAGTCTGGAAGTACAATTGTTGCCATCTATTCTCTGCACTGAAGGGGGGCCATTAGCTAAATTCTTAGGAATTGTTTGTCCACTGATGAGGGGCTGCCTTCTCAACATTTCACCTCCTCACACATGAAAATTGCCTACTAAAATAAACAGCTTCCTCTGAGATCCAGCAAACAAACATTAGTACGACTCACAAGTTTGCAATTTTGTCACACCTGTGTCCAGAATCAACAAAGAGAACATTGTCAAGGCTCACACACCTGAGAGAAGTGGAGACCCTCCAAGCCCTATCTGGGTGGACGAGGGGAAAAGACATGGGAATATTTAAAGTTAAGCTGGCCACAACGAATTCTGTAAAAATTGAAACACATAGGATAATGATTACCTACAGCACTTTAGGAATGGATGCAAACACTGAGCCTTTGGTATAATGAGAAGACCTCCTAACACCAAAGTAACTACCAGTGCAATGCACCTCGAGCCTTCCTCTCCACTGTCCAGGGTCAGGAAAGACAGATCATGATAAAAGTCTGAGAAAAGCAGGGAATGGAAATTAAGAAATACGAATGTGAAAATGACAGGGAAATTAAGAGCAATTAAATACAGAAATGTCAAGAGTCCACATCTCTGCATTTTCCAAACTATGATTCTGTGGGGGAAAACAGGAAAGAAAGACTACAAATGTTTAATCAGTTCTGAACTGCTCTTTCTTGAATGTTCATTGCATGGTCATGCTAAAAGACAAAGTTTACATGTAAAGAGGGTGATTTTTTTTTAAGGTATCTATGAGGCATTTGGTAAAGTAGCAATGGCTAAAATTCCTTTTTTTTCATTATTTTAAAGACATACTTTCAGGGATTTATAAGTATAATAATTTCAAATAATTAGAGATTTAAACTTACTGTCCCATACCTCATCCCAGACACAAAGTATATCTAAATCTACATCTGCCAAAAGCATAAATTAGTTTATCCATTTTAGGTTATACAACAAATGAAAAGGAATGTAATGGTTTCAAAACACTGCCCTAAACCTCAAGCTAAAAGGTTGAATTATTAAAATAATATTTTAGGCAATCAGTGTTCATTGTGCCCTAAAAGTGTAACAGCCAAGATTCTCATTTTGAAAAATAGTGAACATGCGTACATAGTATTTTCTTAGTTCTTGTTCCTTGAATATTAAGATGGGGAGTACAGGGAACAGTAAAAGACTTTTGTAGAGGCCTACATGCTCTGATCTCAGTCATTTCAGGAAGCTAGCTGTTCCCCTCTCGACCTATTAATTTTCTTGCTTTGGAAGAAATTAATCTGCAGTCTTACTCTGCAAAGTGACCATATAAAAATACAATTTTATTCTCACCAGACAAACTTGCTTCCTTTATTTACTCACTGCTACATTTTCCTCTCATAATGATAAATAAAAATATGCTTTAGTGCCCTTTTATACACTGTTAGACCCAAAAACCTAAAGGAGATCAATAGCTTCTTTCTAACAAGATGAGAAGTTGGCTCATTTTCATCTTGTTAACTGAGGTAGTATCCAGTTTAAAATATATCAGAAAATTCTGTTCCAGAGCAAACATCTATTACAGATGTGCTTTCACACCTCACCTACTTCAGTCTAACTAATTCTACAACTGTCCTCTAAACATAAACAGTGCCCTTGTTTGTGTCAGATCTTGTGATAATGAGGATATACAGAGTGTGAGATAGGTTTGTTATTCTGGGGAAAAAACCAAACCAAACACAACACTCATTTTCAAGGTGGGAGAGTTTTTCTATTAGATCCATCTTGGTACCAAATGCCAACATAAGGCACAGTAATGCGTGTAGATGATCATGTATTAGGACTGACACGAGATAGAACACGACCACCTCCTTTAAGCAGCAAAAGCTGATAAATCAGCATAGCATATAGTGGTACAATACCAGTAAGTGTCTAGCTTACCATTTACAAGCACCTTAACTTAGACATGTTTCTCAACAGATCAGAAGTAAATTATCTCAAAGCTGAACTTAACTGAGTAGAGAAGCACTAAGAAGTTCTGGAGGTTGCTTTCCTATTTTGTTTTAGAATGTGCTTAGCTAACAAACTTTAAAACCATGACAAGACAAAGCACAGACTCTAGTTTCACATATATAGTCCTCACCTGTCTTAATCCACATTCATTGTAAAAAAAACCCAAAAAACAACAAACAACCAAAAAACAAAACCTCTTACTCTAAATATGCACTTCTACCTTTATGGATAAGCTGGTCTGAACATCACTGCTTTCTCCTTCTTAAGGTAACTACAGACCTGATACATTTCCTAACTCTCAGCCATGACTTCTGCAAAAAGGGGTAAGGGAAGGTAGACTACGATTTATTGTAGCAGGAAGAACACTATGAGAGAGTACAGGAAATGGAGCAATGAAGCGGCTCTTGAATAAAATCCCCTCAAACAATGCTGTATGCACATGAAAGAAGTTGTGTTTCTACTGGGGGTTTTTTAAAGCATGTCAACCAAAATGAACACAGCTAGGTTTGTGGTGTGACATTTAGAAAGATAATCCTTTACTGGTGAATTCTCTAACTATTGCACCTTTACTTACAAATGAAACCATACAATGATAAGAACCTGTGAAATCAGCAACTATTTCTGAACATTCAGAAGTTTGACACAGAGCCTACTGCAGCCATCCACTATTGCAGACTTGAATCTCAGGATTTACCTATACATAGAAAGCACTACTCTGGAACTAAGTCTCCATACATACAGCGAGTATATGTTTTTTGAATTCCTATATTACACTGTTTCTGAACATAGCTCTTACTCAGGTAAGAAATTTTCTCATATGTGTGGTAAGTCAGAATTCCTTTTAGATCAAAGGAATGAAAGCAGAATAGCAAAGCAGATAGAAGTGCAGCAGAAACACTGTGATGAGTGATTGTAGACATAAGAAATGGCAGAACAAAGGAATAAAGTGATACATGGCCTACATGAAAAAATTAGAAAAGATCATAAATATGACAGACACACTTGACATAACAATTCACCTCCAGCACTACTCTGCCATGTCAACCACAAAACTAGAAGTCCTCACAGTGGTCAATCATAGAGCAATAGCTCTATGAATTTACAGCACTGAGCAAATACATACCAACTACCTTTCTAAACACTTACCTTCTCGTGAGATCTAAAAGGAACCACACTGTGACAGAACATTCCAGATGCACAGAGTAATTAATGTACCTGCTGATGAGTGGCACAAATTCAATCTGCACACTGAACCCCTACATACCAGAGAGCTACTGTTAGCAGCAGAATGAAGGTTTTACACTAGTCCAGACAGAAGGTTGGGCGAGATGATGTCAAGACTGACCCGCTATGAAAGATATTTTCTCTGAAACAAATACATGTTGAATTTGAAGCATGGTCTTGAGAGAAAGATTACTTGTACAATTTCAAATGTTAATCCTATTCCTCTTCTTTGAAAACATATTACTTGTTTTAGTTTACTTCCATTTATTAAAAATAATTTTTTCACAAAAGTATGCAATATGTGAAGGAGGGAGTTCATTTTGGTTTTGAGGTCAACACATTTCTCATTTGAGGTGATACTTTGTGGTTTTCCTGTCTCAATCTCATCCATTCTGTACTATTTTCAAATCTGTTGTCCTTAAATGCTCTCAAAAAACAGTTATTTCAATTTGAATTCATTTTATCCTTTTTGATAGGTTTCTGTTTACCTCAGTAGAAAACTGAAAAGTGCTAATGTTTGCTTCATCATTCCAATTAAATTGTTATTAATTAATATCAACATTCTTTATAGAAGATTCATAGCAATTACATAAGTAACCTAGAAAGGCATTTTACACAAAGTAGGAGACAATAACCTGAAATTTCACCATGCAAAATACAGTTGGAACCTATAACTAAAATTTTCACTCCAAACCACTCTGTACTGCTATTCAACTTGTCTACCACTGCAGCGTGTTCAAATGTGTTCAAATCAGAAAAAAAAATTTATCAGTTTAATTTCAAAACAATATACAGATCTCAAGTGAATATAAAATTTCTATATCTTTACACATGGTAAAAGATAGTAAACAGTGACAAACTAAACCAAAGCAGTTTAATTCAAAATAACCAAAATACATCCATTTAAAAAGATGTTAATTAACCCTGCAGGGTACATGCAGGATTTGAAATGAGTCCAAACAATGTCCAGCTTAATGCTAAGAACTTATAAAATGAGCTATCAGGGCCTATTAGTGCATTGTAATGGCTTAGATACTTGAAGAAGTGACCCTAAAATCTCTATTCTGACCCGACTTTCAGAAATGGGGCAGAAGATTGACCTTCACACAATATAATCAGCAAAGGATCTAAAAAATGTATCTCTCTGATATGTGAAACCACAGTTTTATTTACTCAGGCATGTTCACTTTGGAGTTAAGGTCCACTCAAGCATCATTTCAGGGTTAAAGGTTGCAGTATAAAGCCATTATGTTTTCAAGCAGAGTAGCATGCTACCATTTGTTTTGCAGTAATATCACAATCAGACATTACCTTTTTAGCTTGGCCCAGCGGTGAGTTTAAGACCTTGGTGTTTACATTGTAAAATAGACTAGCACTGTCTACAAGTCATTCAAACTGCATTTGCTAAATTTTAGACTGGTGTATATTTTGTCTATGCTCTTACACATAGACACACAGAGTTAAGGAAAGGTTTATCACCTCTGATTCTGTAGAAAGTGTGTTCATATAATAGTTAGGTTGATTATATGTTCAATATACAATCAATGTAGAGAAAAAAAATCAATACTTTGGCATTCAGTTTCACAATGGGGTCAATGTCTTTGTCTTGAAAAACTGAATAAAGTAACTGTGAAAGTAGCTACAAGGACAATAAGGATTTCTAAAGTTCTCATTCAACACTTTTTAAAAATTCCTTGCTACTGTTAACCAGTTCTAGTATTCATTACATACCTATTCCAAACTGTGCTGATTTTGGCTGAGGTAGAGTTAGTTTTCTTTGCAGTGGCTGGTATGGGGCTGTGTTTTGGACTTGTGCTAAACACAGGGTTGATAACAGAGGGATGTTTTTGTTATTGCTGAGCAGGGCTTACATAGAGCCAAGGCCTTTTCTGCTTTTTGTACTGCCACGCTGGTGAGGAGACTGGGGGTGCCCGTGAGGCTGGGAGGAGATATACCCAGGACAGGTGACCCAAACTGACAAAAGGGATATTCTAGACCACACGACATCATGCTGAGCATATAAAGTGTGGGGAAGAAGGAGGAAGTGGGGACCTTTGGAGTGATGGTGTTTTGTCTTCCCAAGTAACACATGATGGGGCTCTGCTCTCCTAGGGAGAGCTGTCCATGGGAAACAGAAAGAGATTTTCTTCAGATGAAGCCCCAAGGCACAGAGAGAGGAAAAACATCCACTCCACTAAGTCTTGAGAGTCTAAAGCACCTAGAACCTCTTTTTTTTTTTTTCTGAGTATTTGACATTTATGCTTTAGGTGTTGAAATCACCATTTTAGCTGCAATTTGTTTCTGCAGATCAGACCTTAACCTTTCAGAAAAACAACACACTACCCAACCACCACTGAGAACCTTCTGGCAGACGGAGGAAGAGATCTGCTCTCCAAGCAACAAGCAGCTGCACAAATCACGAAATTCCCATTTGCACATGCAACTCTAAAATAATGGTGCATTTTGTAAAGCCAAGGTTAAAGTTAAAGCAAACTTCAGTGGGTATTTTTAAACATCAAAAATCCCATAATCTGGAACATCAGCTCTTCCACAGGTTGTTAGCAAGATTGTAACTTTCAGACCAGCTCAATTTCTTTATGATTACACAAATAAAGTAAATTAAACTACTGCAGCAGTCTACAAAAAGCAGCAGTTAAAAAGAATGACATGTATTTCACCTGAGCAGGCATGGGAATGGATGAGAGAGAGAGCTCTAGAAACACAGTTCTGTTGCTGGCCCTGTGGGAAACATTTTCCGGTGCACTCATGATTTTTCTCCAGCCCTCTTGAAGCTGAGCTAGTATAGCCTCCTTTCTACCTTTGACTTCTAGTCTTAGTCCAATTATTCTCAGGACACGTTCATCTCATTCATTGTGATTTCATCCCAGGCTCCTCTCTGCCCAATCTGGTTTTTCTCTAGGAAAAAGCTAATCAAACATGTCTTTATTTCCAGTTTTCCTTCCAGCTCAGCCACTAATGTTTTCCTCATTCTTCTCCCCTACATGTTCCTTGTCTTACTACTCTTTCTGACCAGGCTTATTTTTTTCCCCCTCCCTCCTGTGATCATCTTCTCTTAGCATCAGAAAGAATATGGATCTTTTCCCCAAAAATGGGCTATGAAGTCTTGTGGTAGGAAAAAAGAACTATTTAAAGATTAAGGACAAACAATTGCAGATATAGTTGCCACCATCCTTCAAACTGTTACATATACAGATGACATACAAATTCTACAAATTACTTTATATGTATCTACAAATTATGGAATATGTATCTACAAAATATGAAATACATTAACATGAAAGCAGTATAATATATATTATATGTTAAGTGTATCCCTTAAGTATTCTTTTTTTGAATGGTACTTTTGGAATATCAAGTACTAAGTGTATTTTGTTGCCTACTTTTATGCTGTGCAACATTCAAATTCCCAATTTAAAAAGAGGAGGAAGAGTAAAATTTGCTACTCATTTCTATGCCAAGTTTCAATTATCATGCTCCTTATTATTCGGCACAGAAAACATTTCAATAGTTACCAGATTCTCACCTCATTCAAATTAAAATAATTTGGGGGGATTTTTTTTAATCAATTTTAAAGGGAAGACAATGTTTCTTATTCATTTGACAAGCCTTGCTGAAGACAATGAGATTCTTTATATTACTAAGGCAAGTCAAATTTGACTTGTACTAAAAACAATTGAAAAAATGACAGTAATTCAAAAGTTGACAATGCTTTCAAACATTTGGGGAAAGATGGCACATTGCAGTTCTACTTTCATCATCTTACAATAATTATGTCACCAATAAGATCCTATTTCAGGCAGGGTCAAAGTATACTGTCAGGTGAAATAAATCTTTCACAGTACCTTACTGAAAAACACCCCGCTAAAAAAATCCAGATTTTCCTCTTCTTATATATAATGTGAATATATAGATAAATATAATTATATGTGTAATAACATATACTTATGTATATACACACATTAAAAAGCCCATGCCGATTAGATTGATTTACTTAAAAATCATAGGATAACATCTTATCTATCTATATCTAATATTTGTAATTCTGGAATAAGAAGCATTTTGCAATTACAAATCAAATCCCTATATTTAAAGGCTTTGATTTGTGAAAGGATCTTACAGGAATGCCCATGAGAACAAGGTCCTGCTTCTGGGGCAGGGCAAACCCAAGCACAAATACAAGCTGAGTAAAGAACCGACTGAGAGTAGCTCTGCCATTAAGGACTTGAGAGTGCTGGTGGATGAGAGGCTGGACATGACCTGGCCATGTGCACTCACAGCCCAGAAAGCCAATCATGGCCTGTGCTCATCAAAAGCAGCGTGGGCAGCAGGGCAAGGGAGGGGATTCTGCCCCTCTGTTCAGCTCTTGGGAGAACCCACCCACCTGGAGCACTGCATCCAGCTCTGGGGTCCCTGCACAGGGAGGACATGGACCTGTTGGAGCAAATCCAGGCGAGATGTTTAAAGGGATGGAGCATCTCTCCTGTGATAACAGGCTGAGAGAGTTAGGGTTGTTCAGCATGGAGAAGAGAAGGCTCTGGGGACACCTTATGGAAGCTTTCCAGTACATAAAGGGGGCTGCAAGAAAGCTGCAGAGGGACTTTTGACAGTGGCATGTAGTGATAGGATTAGGGGGAATGATTTTAAACTAACAGAAGGCAGGTTTAGATTAGATATTAGGGAGAAATTCTTTACTGTGAGGGTGGTGAGGCACTGGAACATGCTGCTCAGAGAAGTTGTGGATGCCCCATCCCTGGCAGTGTTCAAGGCCAGGTTGGATGGAGCTCTGAGCAACCTGGTCTATCGAAAGGTGTCCCTGCCCATGACCAGGGGGGTTGGAACTAGATGACCTTTAAAATCCCTTCCAACGTAAACCATTCTATGATTCTATGATAATTGGACTCATCATTTCCAGGATTCTGACTATTTCTTTTTGACAGTTCGCACTCAACTGTTACAACAAAGCTCCTTAAATGCCAAACATAGAAAATTCTCTTTATTTGAAAAAAAAAATTGCAAAGAAACAATTCATATATGAAAACACAGAATTTTCATTAATTATTCTCTCAGCAGCAGTTCAGTCTGATTCTAAATGAGCCTTGCAGAATTAATTGGCATAACATTCCTTTCTGTTACGCTGTCACTTACCCTAACAAACTATAAAATGTGTGCCTGTATACTTTAATATCAAATATTTACCATATCATTTTCTGAAGAGCACATAAATAAAATCCTCAAAAGAAAACACTATCATAATTATGAGGAAATACATATTTGAAATAATGACAATCACAACAAACTTAAAGCACTTAGATTATCTCTATCAATTTTTATTTGTCTGAAATTAACTACATTATTGTGCTGTATATGCTGTTAACAAAACTAAATATTTTAAAATCTATATTATATATGTTGATTGCTATCATAATTACTTTTGCCTGCCAAGAGAAAGCGTGAGGTATTACAGCTTCTGGAGGTTAACATGGGAGACATGCAACTGGCTGCTACATTATGCAAACATCTACATTGTAAAGCATTTATCAGTTACACAAAGATTGCAATGAATGAAGTCTCTGCTAAGTAGCTGATCTTGAATATGTATTCAATACCGCTACTGTAATTTAAGTTTTTTTCAATGCTAGGTATGACAGCATGTTTTTAATTCTGGAACTGGAAAATTCAATGGAAATGGGAAGGATAAATACTTCTTTTCAACAGGTGTTTTGAAAATAAGGAAAACAATTCAACAAGAATTTTATCTGAGCAAACAATTAGAAGGCATTATTTGGACAGCTTCCAAAAGTTGTCCACCTCTGCCTTGATTCATATGATTCTAGTTTCTTAGTGGATACCTGTTTGGTTTTATTTCTTTAAATTATGTTGAATTCAAAGACAGTATATTTTACTGTACATTTAAAAACTAGTTTTTAAATGCCAAATGTTTTTTAAATGCCAAATCTATATGACAATTTTATTCTTGTGTATTTTAAGCATTTTGTGGATTCTTCTGGCTTTTTGAATAGCTATACAACTTTAAAAGGCAGCTTAAAACCATTGGAGACAGTTGCCTTTTGCTACTACTACCATTTAAATATAATTACTTTTAAGTCAAGGCTTACAAAGCTGTTCATATTTTAATGCTCAACTTTCATGGTAAGTAAAAAGTCTGCTTCTTCATGAGAAAAGTTACAAAATTCCTCAGGAGTCAGCCTACATATAACAAACGATAATTTAATTGCTGCATGCATTTGTTTTTAGACATCATAAGTCCTTTAAGTTAGTGGCTATATGTCAGAATTTCCTTAGCAAAAACAGTAAAAACTGTGTTTTACAAAATTTGAATACAGGTCAAGAAAGTGACAAGTATCTTACCACCAAAAAAAAAGAAAAAAAAGAAATTGAACATGAGCTTCAGTTTATAAACTAAAAAGAGATGCACAAACACAGTCCTTGTTATTAATCCACCACTACCACCCTGATAAGAGATATTTTATATAAATAGTTGACTTCTGGTTTCAACACTTTCTCACAGATGTACATTTGAAAGCAATGTCTACTAATCTCAACTGGTAAAGAGAGAAACATTACAGTACATAAATACTGACAATTCACTGCTGATTACCAAATAACTGCACGAGTCCAATCAAAACCCATGCACATAAAAATATTTTCTGAGACAATCTAAGATTAAAACATCTTCCTCTGCTACTTTAACCTAGGAAATAATCATAGAATGGACTCAGATTCACCTGCCAGTAAGTAAGCCTCTCCCACAGGAGATGTGCAGCTGCACACACCTTCCTTACAGCGAATTTATATTCGTTAGTTTTCAACAGAAAACATAATGCATGATTTTAAAAGCAGATTATGGTTGTGGACAAAATTATCATATTAATTCTTAGCAGTAATAAAATCTCCTCTGTTTATCTCGCTAAGCTCATTTTTACCAGAGTCTTTAACCACACAAAAAAAAAAGGAAATATTTTCTACTTTGGGAATGTCCAATTAAATAATAAATGCACCTGTAAATTGCCTCAAATTGCCACAATTTAAAAATGAGAACCAAAATATAGCAAAAATAAGGACCCTGTATACAAGCTGATTTCTCCTATTAAGTTTTATTATGAAGATATTCCAGTATTTTTAGCCTGACAGAATTTATACTAAGGTGCTGATTCATAATATGGCTTAAGATTGCACAGTGTTTTAGCTGTGTGAGTAGGTAAATTTCATGGAACTAAGTATGAGTTTATGGTGAGGCACGCTGAATTCTAAATTCACAGTTACTGGGAGATTGAAGTGGGGTTTTTTTCTGACATACTGTCATGAGGGATTACCCAAGACATTTAGTAATATTGTTTCTTGCCTTACTGTCCAAAAGGAGCTGCAGTGAGAGAACACACAAAAGCTCTGAGCCCATTCCCCTTGCTAACTCAGGTGTGCTGGCCTCCCCTACTTTCATGAAACTACCTTTTGAGTGTTATAACCATTAGACTCATGTCTGAAACCACATAAATTCTACACAAAATCTGCAGCTGCCACACAGGAGGTTAAAGTTATACCTTCCATACTTTTTGACAGACACAGTTGAAGCACCTAAATAAAGGAAAGGATTTAAGACTGCGAATGCACCAGGTTAGGAACTGAAACTCCAAAGAGAGAGAAAGTTAATGACACACAGGTCTCAGAGTGCCAGCTGTGGTGAATTCCAGGCCATGCCATTATGTGTGTAGAAACACCTCCTTACCTGAAGGAGGACAGATTTTTACTGTCGCAGCATCTAAAGTTCAGTTCAGCAGTGCCCAAGTCTCTTTTCTGACACAGCTCTAAGTTCTTCAATTTTGATAACCCAAGTGGGTGACATTTAAAATGAGAAGACACTCCTGAAAATATAACACTACTCAATTTAACAAAGATCTTACAATAAACATACATGTGGGAGAGGTTAGAAGTCAGGTCTGCTAGTGGCCCTCTACATACCACCACTGTAAGATGTCTTGGTTCTGCCTCCCATTTCTAACCCATGAACACCTGTGTAACAAAAAACAGACTTATGAGACTTCCTACCTCTAAAACGGATCTAATATTTTTTTCACAGACAGGATATTGTATGGATTAGCCAATACTCAAAGTAGTAGTTTTGTTTGAATACAGTTGTGTGAATTAGTCCTGAATGAAATTGAACCTTTCACCCTGACATTTTTGAAAGAAGACATGAGTTCACCCATTTAAATATGACTTTTTAAAATGAAATACAGAGCAACTTTTAAAAAGTTCTCTAAAAAAAAACCCTGAAAAAACAACCTGTAAGTTATGCATGACATTTCAGTTGCATTTGTGTGGAGAAAATAAAGAACAAGGACTGTCCTTGCTACCTCCACACTACACCCCAAATGAGACTCTAACAGAACACAGAGAAATGCCCCATCTGACGTGCAAGTCAGATCCCATCAGCAACTTTGTGTGGTATCAAACAGAAGGCAGCTACTCAAGGATGCACTCCAAGCATGGCATTTCTTGAGCAGGTTTTGCACTTCATGCCTGTTCTTTTGTGAAAAGCAGCACTGAAACTGTGCCCAGAACATGGCAAGTAAAAGGAATTGTGAGAACAGAAAGAACAATTACAAAGAAAGCTGCAAGTTCCACCCAAATGGCAACAGTCTACTGCACATCAAACTCATTTGAAACTATTTATTTCAATTATGCTCAAATTTGAAATATTTTTAGAGAAAACTCTACGGTGCATTAAAAGACTAAGCCTTATTAACAACACAGCACACCTTAAAGGGATGCTTACCATTGTTATCCTGCCCTATCTCAACTAAAAACGTGATTAAAATAAGCTACCTAATGTAAAAGTAAAACCCATGAAATCAATTACAATAATTCATACTCTTCTCCTTTTACCAATCTAATTTAAGGTGTTATGCCGTATCTTCAAAATTTTAACTAATTTAAATCAAAAGATCCAACTTCTCATGATAATTCATTTAGAATACACTGAGTAGTTTCAAAAATACTTCAGGTCAACACTAGTGCATGAAATCAGACTACCACAAGTAGTACACTTAGAAACTTACTTATGCCAACTGATTAAGACAACAGATCTGATGCCAAAACATGGCTAATCAGAGTGCCAAGGTACAAAACACTGCTCAACAATACAGAAAAGTAACTGCAGCAGCTCTAATAGATTCACAGATTTTTACCAAAAGGAATAACTTGAACAGGAGAACCAGTTACTACAAAAACTTCTGACCAAGGAAGGAAGAGGGTACTCAGAAGAGCTCATCTGGATTTCTTTACCTCCCACTTCTCTGAGGTGGTACCATGATTGAAAGTATAGGCACAAAGTCAGATAATGTTTGGAATATGTAGAAGGAAAAATATTGTCTAGAGGAAACAGATTCCTGATCAGAGTTATGATTCCTCTTTTCAGAACAGAAGATTTAGTGGGGAAAAGCCAAATAATTTCAGAACAGTACTTAAAACAGACAAATCACTGATGTTTCATCAGAGACCAGTTTCATAAGAACAATTCTGGTAGCAAGAGTAATTTAAAAGGTGCCTGCTTCTCCCCAAATACTTATTTTCTGCTCTATTCCATATGCTTTATGTTGGTTATGTCAATGTGACTACTTGGGATGATGCCACAAACTGAATGAGTGGAGTGAATTGGAGGGGGGGAGGGGAGGGAGGAAACAGCTGTTTTTTCTTAACCCTGATTATGAAATGTTTTATTTAAAAGGAAGCTGCATAGTGAATAGTAAATTGCAGGTATCATAAATACAATATTTCATTCAAAACAGCATGTATCATTGCTATTTAGACACTCTTCCAGTCAATTTATTTTCTGTTGAAGGTTTTCAAGGGTGTCTGAGGTTTTGACCTGGTTAACAATTTCAAACTGCCACACCTATGGAATGAGAGGAGGCTCAGAAGACAATGAGAGGCAGTTTCTTCAGGTGAGAATACCCACTGAGTCATGGAGAGGGAGGAAGCATATTCAAGTCAGTGTGCCTTTCACCACTGAAATTAAGATGTTTACTCAAAAAAATGGGAGAAACTTCCACAGCAGCACCTGAAAAACGCAATCTGTTCCCTTGTTGATTCTAGGTAACATTACATGAAATACAGGAGCACCTCTGCTGCCACAAAGGATGCCGTGCTATGATTTCCCCCAGGTAACTTTATGGCATCTATCCTTCCAGGCATAATAATTCAGTAGCTGCCATGATGTCTCCATAGAGAAGCTCACGTACCTATGAGTCATGCAGTGAGAGCTCTGAAGAAACAAGTAGCCCTCTAAACACATCCTCATATACTACTACCAAGAAAGAAGACATCCCTCTCATTCTAGTTATTTGAGAGCAAGGAAGAAAGAAGAAAAGGTTCTTTGTTTTAGAATAGATTTTAAAATATTTTTCTTAAGTAAATTAAGAAAAAAAAGTGACTTATTTACAAGTTTTAAGTAAGCATAATTTTAAAATTAATACAGTCTGCAAAAAAGTGCAAACTAAAAGGAGAAGTTTTTTTCTTTTCTTTTTTTTTTTCCCCCTTGATACCTGTTTCCAAAAAATGTGATGTGGGCCTGAAATTTAAGAAAACTTTTTCCCTCTTGTTATTTTCATGAAAAGGGAAAAAAACATTCTCCAGTTTCACTAGTTTATTTACTTCGGGCAGAACATATTAAAATGAAAAAAAAAATTCCAATATAAAATTTTGTCAGAGACTGGAACTTCTAAATGTAAAATTAGCACAAACAAACCTAGTTCTAAAGATGTTGAGTAGGTGTTTTGTAACAGTAACTATATCCAGACACTATGTTTTCAGGAAACCGTGCAACATTTTCCACCAATAAAAAAATAAAAAAAATCAAGAAAAAAGTTAATACATAATTCTATTTAAAGCTATACTATTTACAACTACCCCAAAAGGAAAGCTTAAGTGTTTGCAGGATTTACTTGCCTACAGGAACAACAATTTTGGAGTATATGCCTGGCTAGCTCTGTAACTGTAGCACCCTCTGCTGCTCTTTCAGTTCTAAAACATATAACTGTACACTCAACCAAGTAGAAAATAAAATGAATACGTGTTGAACATGTTGTTTCTTGAAAATGGTTACATTATTAACTAATTCTATGTGCAGTTTACAAGAAAATGTTTTGTTATTACATATAGCATATTTGCAATTTTATACTACTTGAGCATTCTGGACTATCTTGTTTCTGTGTTAACATCAGGTAGATACTAGATGAAAATCCCAAAACATGCTGTATTTCATTTCTTGAAATCCTCCTTTACATACTCTGTAGCTTGCATAGGCTGGTGGCAATTAGTAAATTTTGGACCTTGGACCTTTGGACCTTGATCATTTCACTTAATTTAAATGTATACATAATTTAAAATTATTACTTCAGGGACATAGTCATACAAGCACTTCAGTCATAACTGCTTTCTCCCACTTGAAAAGGCAACGGAAGGTGATAATCTCAAAAGCTCATCCTTGTAGACTTTTCCTTAATTTTTGGACAGTTTCTTCTGCAAGAATGAGCATGGCATGTGGCTCCAGGGGCCAACTCATGCTATCCCACAATCCCACCACTGAACCTTCGGCCTGGGATGCATCATTTCTTTTAAAGGACTATCTTAGGACTAGAGATGGTGTCAGGATGTACCATCTTTTTAACAGATGGCATATTGTTGTCTAAAATGAACAGACTGAACCTTTCCTTCATTCCAGTCCTCTTTTCCCTGCCTCCTGTTTTTGCATAGAAGTAAAGCTGAATGAAGTACATTTAGCATTGCATCCTGTCTGTGTGGAGAATTCATTTAGAGTTTTCATGTGGAAACCACTCTCTCACAAACAGGAGAGGAACAGGAGAGGAAAGAAATTTCACATTTTTCTGGGAGAGTGAAAGCTAATTGCAATTTATAGTGTGAATTTTCATTTACAGTAGCAATCCTACAGTGAAAATGCAAAATCTTTTTGAAAAGGACAGAATACAAGTGTACATACCAAGTTTGAACGAGACATTGTACAGAGGCAATTTTCAGAGTTAACACTTGAGACCCTGCAATACACCATTTAGAGCTACTGCAGTTGTCTCCACTTTTGTTCTGAAGTCTCACTGGTATAAGGCAGTGCCTTTGGAAGCAGTCATGAGTATTCCTCAAAAGCTGCTTATTGATATTTTATATAATGCTGCCAGCTAGTGGTACATCTTGTACTGAGTTGATACCTACTGGGAGTATAGGAAAAGTGGTATTAACTAGAATCTGTTCTACCACTTTTCTTTTGATGGTGTATGGTGATGTGGCTGTTAAAGACAATAAGAAGAGAGATCAAAATATGAAACAGAAAGACCATAGAAATGCTCCGTGAAAGAGCTTGTTTTAACAGAAAATACTTACTAGAAGAAACAAAAAAACCTCCCCCAAAACCACACAAACCATGTTGTTTGAAGCAAATTATTGTGTTTTAAAAGGATGTAATATGCAACGTGTTTCAGTTTTTACAACACTAATCTGTTTAATACACAATTATTTCATAATCTAATATTCACTAGCAAAACATTAATCTTACTGATAAATTTGCTGTATCGCAGCCAAAACAAACACACAGAAAACTAAAATATTTACCTCTTTTCTGACAACTCAGTCCAAATAGTTTAAATGAAGTTTAGTGCACAGTACATAAATTCTGGCTATGCAGAAAATTTGGGCTATGTCCCAAAAGAACATCGAAGTCTGTAATTTTTCAATGTGTCCCCTCAGAGAGCACACTGCACTGACAGTATGTTCAATACTGGCTAGCTCTGTTAGTATTAGGTATTAGAAGAAACAATCTGATACTGCTAAAGACCATTTTAGAAATATTTGGGGTTTTTTTAGAGTAGGTTATGATTTGATAATACAAAGTTCTTATAGAACACTACAGCAGTTGTAAAAAATAGTCAACCTAATTTTAGAAACAAAACAGTAGTTACCTTAGCAGGTCAAAGGAGGTGACCCCCCTATCATTTTCACAGTGAGTTAACACAAAGAGAGTCAAAAAATACACAGGAAAAGGTCAAAGAAAGAGACAATTCAAATCAAGTGACAATGGGAGTGCACAGAAATTCAGTCAGGTATGAGCCAAATAGAGTAGCTCAGTAAACACATGGTTGGGGGAACTCAGTAAACACATGGCTGGGGGAACTTTACTATGATGGTGTGACAGACACACAGTTACTCTGGCTTGGACCCAGAACATTTATTCCATACAGGTGGTAGCAAAAAAGTATGATTATTACACTCCAAGCTACATGCTGCCAGAAGATAACAATTATACCATTACACTTACAGAGTGTAATCTAGAGTGCATAGTAAAATAGGCATAAATCACCAATATGTAGACCAATACAGGTAGACACTTATAGACAAAGACATTTAAAAATGGGGAGCAGTGAATCTGGAAATGACTTAGCAAACACTGTATATAATGGCACAGCATGAACCCTCAAAGAAATACTGAATACAAAAGGACAAATGTGAATCTTTGTATATACAAATAAACAGTAGGAAGAACTACAAATGTCACATTACTCCTGTGTTAGCACCGGTGGTGTGCCTATTAGAGTGTAAGTCTTGTTCTACCATCTGCAATCAATACGAAAGTAGCTGAAATACTGAAAAAAGTTAACAGAAGAGCTGACAACACACCTATCAATAGGAAAGCATATGAAAACTTTAGTGGAGTAAATTATTTGTGTTAACAGAGAAATTTGTGTAGATTGAGCACAATTTAAGCACTCACACAAAGAACAAAGATTAAGAGATCACGTTAACATGTTTCACAGAGTAAGGTACACTGTCCTGATCCACTGTGTGAAGCACTTCTAAACACACATACAAAATATTTTCTCTGCCATTCAAAATAAATACCCAAGTTATTATCTAATGAACTAATATAACAATTTTTTTTTCTGGATCCAAAGCCCTATTTAAGTTTTTTTTCTAATTATTTCACTTATAGAGATAAGTTTATGACAATAACGTAGCTTCTTATAGAATTCTGTCTAGCTTCCTCTCCCAAGAACCTACAACATTAAATCTCTCTAAATGCCTCCCATAATTTAAGCAAAGCATTTTTCTTCCAGATCTTGAATGACTTTAATCTAGATGTTTTTATCATCCAGTTCATTATGCCCATACCTGTAGCCGAAGTCAACCATAATTACAAATGTGAATTTTCTTTCTTAGCCTTAATATTATTAGTTTGCATATTCATTTATCCCTGAGATATAATTTTCATTCAGAAATCAGAGAACAAATTTCTCTTTGGTAACATACAAAATATATCTGGAAGTACTTTGTGGCAAGACCACAGAATTACCTTCAATGCTCAGAACTGGATGAAGGCTAACAAATTTTAAAAATAAGAGTATATAGTTTATGACTATTTTTTGCTTTTGAAGACAAAAGTTTATTAAATGAATTGACCTTTTTGCTAATGAAATGCCAATATTTATTGAAACATAGCTTTGATATACTGACACTGCAGTTTTGAGACAAAACATATATATATCAGAACAGTTTCTATATATTTGCTTTGATAAGGAGGAAGAGATAGATGCACATTTCTTGAATATCTGACAAACTTTACCAACTTTATTGGTATATTTGAAAACAAACAAACCAATCAGAAAGATAAGGCAGAATAATCAAATAAGAATGTTTTGTATATAATTATATAATAGTAATTACTCATCACATCAAAAGTATTTCAATATTATTGCTCAGCTTATTTTCCACAGTCTAACACAATTCTATAATTCAAGTCCATTAATAGCACAGATAATTTTATTAATAAGTATACTGAAGCAGAGCCATACTGGGTCAGACATTGATGGCCCACTTACAGCTCATCTTGTCTCAGGTTAATGCAGCCAGTAACTGATGCTTAAACAACAGTGAAAGATCAGGACAAACATATCATCCTACTGCCCCATTAATTCTTATAAGACCCAGCACTTCCTAAGCTGTAAGTGATGTCTTTATATTTAATAGCCACAGTGAATTTTTCTTGCACAATTTTTTTCCCCTTTTGCCTTTTTGAATTAATTTCATGTTTTAGGAACCAAAACATTCTGTGGGGAGCAATTTCACAACTTGATTGTGTGTTTTCTTTTGTGCTTCTGTGATTTGAGTTTATCCACTCCAAGCTGGAAGTGCCGTTGTTTGCTGCCCATGTTCTCCCACTGTTGTTCCCCACATACCCACTGCTGGCCAAAGGCCAACACCAATCAATGGGCTAAACTAATTTTTTGTCCAACCCAGTTCAGCTGCTCTAATGTTCCCACCACAGTCACAGAACCAAAAATAACCTGCACTGGGATGACTTGAGGGTGTATCCACATAAACAACTGTGCTATGTAAAACTGTAAGTAACATGCTATGTAAAACTGTAACATGTAAAATGTTATGGTACCTCTGACCACAGTAATGGAGTTTCTCAGCTAAACAAAATGGTTATTGAGGGCTCATACAGAAATATTTTACAGTGATGCATTTAGAATTCTATCAACATAATACCGTATTTAAATAAACAGTGACTTACAGACATTCCCCGTGTTGTCAAAACTTGTAAGAACATCTTTAACATTTAAGAGACCATTGTGAAATCTGGAAGAAAACACAAAAGAAAACATAAATTGTGATTTTACCAACATGTAAATAATTAAAAAAAACCCCATCTTGTCTCTTCATTCCCTTCTCACCAACTCGTTCACAGTGAACTAGCAAACAGGTACTACTGTAGCCACCAGGGGGAAAACAGGGGGACAAACACTAGTTTTTGAAGTCCTATCGCTGAAAATCCATGAATCAGGAATGTGTTTCTCAGAAACTAATACCAAGAGGAAAGCATTTCCAAGGAGCATCAAATTTTATTTAGTTCTGGAAGTCACATATAGGAAATAAAGAATTTTGGTAAAGCTTTATCAGCAGCTTTATTTCTTTGAAGAGGAAAACCAAAGGACTACTTCTAAGCAGCAGCTGTACACACATTCCTGTTTTCTCCCACAAAAGCAAGAACACCTAATTAAATTAATGTGAACAATTAAATTGATTAATGTGTTCAGTGAACTACATTTTCTTTGGTTTTACATTTGCATAACCCAAGTGAAATAAACATTCAAAACTGAGGATAATAAATTCAATAACTAAATTTTGCACATCAACTGTAAATTTTAGAATACAGTGAGAAAAGCACTGACAGCAGCAGAAAGAATATACACAAAATTTAAATAAAAATTTACATGTTACACATATCAGGCCAGCTGAATTCACACATACACACACAAAGCATCTAAATTTCTGTCACCTATTCCAAGATAATCTAGGCCCAAAATGAAAAAAATATTAAAATCTTATGCTTCACAGCATCAGATCACATAGTTGTTTCACAAATGCATTAAAAAAATCTAAAAAGAATTCAGCAAGGCAATAAAATAGAAAAATACAGGGTTTTAACAGTGTTTCAAATATAGCTTCTAAGGCTGTTTAGGAGCATCCTAATTGGACACACAAAAAAAAATTAATAAATCCAACAATTCTAGCACCTACAAAATTAGTTCTCATTCTCTCTGCTTTTTTCTTCTGAAGGAAAAATGTTGTAAGAACCAAAAAAAAAATCAACCTTTTTGCAAATAAGAAATTGTATATTTATTATTAAAAAATCCACTATTTATAGCTTCTGATAAGCATAAACATTAAATAAACATGAACACAAATTTTGAGAAACGAAGCACCAAACAGCAACTAGACTAATTCTTAAAAAAATGAAAATCAAGTGGAAATCAAGTTACCAAACTGAAATGACCTCATAAACAGGGGCAACAAATTATATGAAAGATGTTACAAAAGATTCAACTGGATATTAACACTATTCTCCCAGCTACATAAAAACAAATCAAAAATACATTCCTTATGTGCAGTGGAAGCTTACAAGAATTCTGATGGGTCATGTGGATTTTAAATGCACTTTTTCTTCCTCTTTTTTGCAAGTTTGTTTTCAATCAAATTGGACAACTGATGCACCGTGGCTAGTTCAAGGGAAGTGACAGGAAAGCAGACAGGATCTGTAGTTCTACCAACCACAGAGATGCCCTTTAAATTCTCCCCTGCTGAATTCTAAGCATCCTACAAACTCTGTAACTGTGCATGTGTCTGAGGCAGTTAGAGTCTCTCAGACAGCTGTGAATGTCTCATCTCTAAATGAATATAAGATGGGGGAGGGACATGCTGACAAAGTAAAGAAATATTTTAATCTTTGTTGGCATGTAGACTAGTCTTGGGATAGCATGCTTTGGTTTGGGCTTTTTCCCCCTCAATTTCTTTATGTACAGAGTTCATATATAAAAGAGATTTATCATGTAGCTCTCCAAGTGAAGCAAACAAAGGTAAGTATGAAAAATTTAGTAATCTAGCATCAGTAGTTTAACAGAATGCTATGAATGATTAAAACAGAAGTAAGTGAAGTGTCCTGGTCTAGAAAAGAATAAAATTTGTATGCTTCAGGGTCAAAAGGCAGACAAACACAAAAAACCATAGCTTGTGGGGTCCAAGTACAAACACAACACACTCCAACCTTTGCTCTCTTGGCCTCTAGAGGCACTTCGCACTGACACCCTTCTCTGGCTCCCTACAATATTCAAAATCTCTTTCTCTAACTCTGTCTCAGCAACCTCCTTCTTGCTTTCACAAATATAATTCATGGCAATCACAGAAGTGAGACATAATCTAATGACAAGAAGCATCCAGATTTGCTATGGGGGACATCCTCTTCTCCTCAGTCTTCCAAAAGCCCACTCCACAGTCATTATGAAATGGGACAGGGTTTGAATTCAACAGCTATGCCCTTTAGTCTGATCAGCTTATGAAACCTGCACTGAACAAAAGAAGGGAGCAAGCCTGATCTCCTAGAATGAGAGGAGTGGCCACTATCCCAACAGTGATTGGATAGCAAATCTGCCCTCATTTACTCCAAAGCTCACATCTCAGGTCCAAACTATCTTTATGGACTATGTTAAAACTACTCCACATTAGTAACAGCTAATCTTCTGGAGTCAATTAGCATGATAGGAAAATATCTCTTTGTTTTGGCTACTGCTGAGATGGAATTCACTTCCCCATAGCAGCCCTCACAGTGCTGTGCTTTGCATTGGTAGCTGGAAAGGTGTTGATAACACACCAGTGTTTTGGCTACTGCTGAGCACAGCATCAGCACTGTAACATTCCTTTCCCAGTTGAGGGTAAGATTCTGGGAGGGGACAAAACCAGGCCAGCTGACCCAAATTAACCAAAGGGATATTCTGTACCATATGACATCAGCTCGGATATAAAAGATAAGGAAAGGAGCAGGAAGAGGGGGCACTTGTTATTTACGTTTGCCTGCTGAGCAACTGCTATGCATGCTGAAGCCCCGCTTCCCGGGAAGTACCCGGACATCCCTTACTAATGGGAAGTAGAGAATAAACCTTGTTATTCTCCTCTTCACTTTGTGCAAACTTTCTCTTTTGCTTTAGTAAACTGCCCTATCTCAACCTACGAATCATTTTCTATCTTATTGTCTCTCCTCTGTCCACCTGGGAAGGGGAGTGACAGAGCGGCTTCGTGGGCACCTGGTGTCCAGCCAAGGTCAACCCACCACACTCTTCCTGCTGATAGAGCTTTAGCCTATTACAGGCTAAAGAAGATGCATATAAATCCACAGGTAACCACTTAACAGTTATGGAACCCAAACAGTGAGATCATAAGCTCTCTTGCAAACAAGTTTTAGGACTGCGGGAAGAAACATGCCAGCAGCTGATCTACTTGTGAAAGGAAGAGCTCACGGTAACACACTTCCAAACAGCAATAGCCACATGTTTCTTCATTCGGAAGTCTGTATTTGTAAAGCCTCCAAACTCTGCACCAGCTATTCCCCAACTCTCTTCCATCACAGACCTTACTTGCAGACTAAAAGTTACTTGCACCTGCAGATACAGGTATTCTCTAACTCCAAATTCTGCCACAAGTATCATGCTACTCAGTCCTGCACCTATAAACCACAGCTTCTAGTTTGGAATCCACTGCTCTGAACACCTTCTCAGCAGCTCTGTAACAGCTGCTGCTTCACTGTCCCATCCCATCAGCTGCTCCTCCATTACCAAGCCCAGAGAAAACCGCTGGGATATGACACATCTCTTTTCTATGGCTGCCTCTCATAATCACAGCTTTCCACAGTACCGCTAACAAACTGTCCACAGAGAGTCTGTAAGTGTCATGTGCACTGAATTATGGAAGTCAAGGAAAGGAACCACAGAAGCTTGTGGTTAAACCCCAACCCCGAATTCCCATAAATTTCCACAGGCATTTCAAAATACAAAAGAACATTAGTGCTTTGGAACATGTGATGGATGTTGTACAGTTCAAAGAAGTTTAAAGCTCTGATTGCTGAGATCAACAAAGTACTTCAAACAAGCATAGGTAAGCATCATGGAGAAAGTGAACTTCAGGACAGCATGGTTAATCTGATTCACAGTGTTCTTATAAATCTTCAAGGTACAATAGGCAAAAATTTCTATGGCTGAGGTAGTGAGTTATAGAAGACAAATCTAGGAAAGAGAAACTAAATCAACTCATGTTTCTCCTGCTTCGATACAAAGTAAAATTCCTTACTCTGGACTACACATAAATCCACTTTGGATGTATAAATAAAGTCAGAGAAAGATAGAGTGCGTTCAGCCTTTGAAATACATTAATGTTCCTTCCTCTCCAATTCAGGCAACACAAGTGGCAGACTTTTACATGTATTTAAAAATAGCCATAGACAGTAGAATAAAAACAGCCTTCAATAGCTCCCTATTAAGGTATGCTTTTCATCAGCCATAATGAAACAAAACTAAGTTTCTCCTCTTCTTTTATATTATTCTTAACTCAGTAAGGAAAAATAATACAAGTAAATACATGCCTACACAAAACTTTAAAAATCTACAAAGACTAAGACAGAATTAATTTCCACATAATATGGGAAAAAAAACCCAAACAAAACAGAACAAAACCACAACATATCACCATACACTATTAACCTAGATACAAACTAAAAATACAATACTGGTGAAAAATGAAAGACAGAATAATGGTAAAAAAGTTACTATTAAGGGTCCTTTACAAAAAGGCTTGGTGAGTATCACCATTAAATGTCACAGTGGCCCACTCAGAACTTCAAATTTATCTACAAAGTTTGCTATCTGAACAGATGCTTTTCCTGGGCACAGCAGAACAAGTCAATTCCTCTTTCAATCCAGTTCTAGACTGCAGCTTAATACAGTAAGAAACCAAACCAATGCTTCTTTGACTACAAATTCTTTTTACAAATACACACGTCTTGGGCAATATGATGGAACAATCATAGCTTGATCAGTGAACGAAAGAAATATGTTGCCAAATCACTTTCTATCTCTTTCCTCAATTTCCAACTCCTGTGGCCAAGCGTTTGTGCTGCTAAACCCACATATTGTCTCTTAGCATGCAATAAATGGAAGAGAGTAATTTTATCACATCCACATAAATTGTCCATAAGAAGTAGGCGATATTCCTTGAAATCTGCTTCCCTTCACTTAGTTTAGGTCTATTCCTAAAACAGTCATTAGAACTTCAAAATGCTTTTAGCAGAAATATCCAAGAGGAACAGCCAGTGGAACCCAGTCCAAAAGCATCTTTTAACATACTACTTGCCACAGACAAATAATGTGCCCCTTATTTCTAAACCAAAGGTCTAGAATCATCTAATAATGTCTTTCATATTTTTATCTAAAGGTTCATTCATATTCAGAATAAAGGCACGACATCTTGCAAAGTACACTTAGCACTCTTTACAAAGATTTAACCCTTCCTGTAAGCTGTTGATATTGTTCTTTTCAGTTCTGCACTTTAGTATTGGAAACAGCAAATGACTGATCAATGGAAAATATTTTAACACAGAAACAACTTATTTCTTCTCTATTTTCTTAAAATGAGCCTACAATTTAAAAGCAAATCCATATCCTGAAATAGAAAATTTGAAGATATTGATTGTTCCTTTTTTAACTCTAATAAAAGAATAATTTTCCTGTCTAAAAGACAGGCGCCATCTCCACAGGGATACACTGCATCTTTATAATCTATAATCACTTCAGTGCTAATACTATTCGTAACAAATTTAAATTTAAAAGCACATTCCTGACTAAGAATAGAAAGATTTAGAAATGTAATATTAAATAAATATTTTTAAATAGCCCTACTTAATATATCTTCCTTTCCCTAAGGAAACACATATTCAACACATGCATAATTTTTAACAGTAAAGTGAAATACCCCCAAAGTTAAATAGAACTTGAAAAAAGCTAACAAATACACATGAAAGTTGTATGAATAAAAACATATTTTAATGATCCACATAACCCAGTGCCAGCAGTAGATGCCCAGAGCCTGGATAAGGATCAGAGATCAGGAGGAGAGTACCTGAAGAGCAGTACAAAGAATTCCAGCCACTCCAGCCAGTAAATCAACTTCACCAGTAGCCCAACTTCCGTGTTGCAAGAGGCACAGGAAATAAACCAGAGTTAAAGATGTGTGTGTGTCTGCAGGGCTGTGATCTTACTGGCACTGTGGAGATGTGGTGGGATGGCTTCTAGGAATGGAGTGTTGGAATGGAAAGATACAGGCTCTAGAGGAAGGGCAGATGGGGAAGATGAGGAGGCAGTGATGCCATGTCAAGTTGGAGTCCACGGAGCTCCACCTGAGGATGGATGAGGAGCCATCCTCATCCTCCGAGACCTTATGGTCAGGATTAAAGGGAGGGCAGAGACAGGTGGCATTATACTGGGGGTCTGCTGCAGGCTGCCAGGCCAGGAAGACCAAGTAGATGAAGCCCTCTACAGAAAGACGGGACCAGCCTCTCATCCACAAGCCCTGGTCCTCGTGGGGAATTTCAACCATCTCCATATCTGTTGGAGGGACAACAGAGAGGGCATAAAAAATCCAGGATGTTCCTGAAATGCTTCCTTCTCCAAGAGGAGCCAGCAAGAGAGGTGCTATGCTGGACTTTATTCTCTCCAACAAGGAGGGGCTGGTGGGGAATGTGAATCTCAAGGGAAGCCTTGGTGGCTGTGGTGGAGTTTGAGATCCTTTGGGCAGCAAGAAAGGTGCACAACAAGGTCACTACCCTGGACTTCTGGAGAGCAGACTATCTGGTAGTGGGACCAGTGCTGTTTATCATCTGTGATGGTGACATGAACAGTGGGATCAAGTGCATCCTAAGCAAGCTTGCCAATGACACCAAGCTATGTGGTGCCATTGACACATTGGAGGGAAGGGATGCCATTCAGTGGATCCTTGACAGTCTTGAGAAGTGGCCCCATGCAAATCTCATGAAGTTCAACAAGGCCAAGTACAAGGTCCTGCACCTGGGCCAGAGCAATCCCAAGTACAAATACAAGTTGGGCAGAAAACAGACTGAGAGCAGCCCTGAGGAGCAGGACTTGGGGGTGTTGGTTGACAAGAAGCTCAACACGACCCAGCTGTGTGCACTTGCAGCCCAGAGAGCCAGTACGGTATCCAGGGTTACATCAAAAGCAGCATGACCAGCAAGTCGAGGGAGGTGATTCTGCCCTTCTACTTGGCTCTTGTGTGACCCATCCAGCTCTGGGGTCATCAGCATAGTAAAGACATGGACCTGTTGAAGTGAGTCCAGAGGAGGGCCAGTGAGGTGATCAGAGGGCTGGAGCACCTCTCCAATGAAGACAGGCTGAGAGAGTTGGCATTGTTCAGCATGGAGAAGAGAAGGCTCCAGGGAGATCTTATAGCAACATTTCAGTACTTAAACAGGCTACTTTTGACAAGGGCATGTGTGACTGGAGAAGAAAGAATGGCCTTGAGCTGAAAGAGAGGAGGTTTATATTAGATATTGGGACGAAATTCTTTACTGTGAGGGTGGTGAGGCAGAGGTTGCCCAGAGAAGTTGTGGGTGCCCCATCCTTGGAAGTGTTCAAGGTCAGGTTGGACAGGGCTCTGAGTAACCTGGTCCAGTGGAAGGTGTCCCTGCCCATGGCAGGGGGTTGTAACCAGATTATCTCTAAGGTCCCTTCCAACACGAATAATTCTATGGTTCTGTGATGACATCTGTAATGAAAATACCTTTTTCCACACTAAACTCACAAGAAATTTCACTGAAAAAAGGAGGTCTATATTTTCACCTGCAGACTAGATTACTTCAGTTTACTCTGTCCAACTCTGAATGTGAAACCTGCAAAAAGATTCCAGCTTGGACTGAACACATCTACATTCTCCATGCTAGACTAATATAAACACTCAACCTGATTCCGAGGCTGACTTCCTGACAATTCAGGGATTTATTTTTTAACTAACATTAATTGCAAACAACACTAGAGAGCAATTTCATGTACATAGCCACTCAGTTCACATCAAAACAAAGACTTAGTGTGTAGGAATATCAGATACTGTACAAATCCAAATGAGGAAAGACTAATTGAATGAGATTCTGGATTATAACACAAGAAATTAAATTTTGAAACACCTTTCACTGCTAACAAAACCCTACACTCATCAGACACTCCTTTTGATACCCCAGAGCTACTGTGAAGCTCCTTAGTACCTATACAAACTTCAGGAGACCGCTTTCCAACATGTATTATGGGTCTACATTTCATTAAGCACACTAAAGATCACTGTTTAACTAAAAGAGTTACAGGAATTTCTAAAATGAGTCAATGATATTGTCATTTCAAGGATCTAGTCAAAATGGTATATAAATTCAGCTTAAATTTTTGAAGCAAAAATTGCCTTATATTGGTGCTTCTGACTTCCTGCTTTGGAAAATTTGTTTTTAAGAATGGTCCAAAAAATAAACTGGTGACAGAAAAATATGGCATGATCCCAAATGTGGATCCAAACTGAATTTGGTTAGAAAAATAGCAGCTTACTAAAACAACAAAGTTCAGAAAAGCATGCACATGACTGGTAGTTCCTCTCAAAGCTTCTATTTGCCTGATAAAGTGGTCCCAAGTCCCTCTGGAGCAGTAATTCCAGCTAGGTCATAGCATATCAGAATATAAAATTTGATCAGTTTTGATAGACCTTGAACTGATATAGCTTGACCTTTATACTCTTTGCCAAAAGCCACTACCAACCTTATGAACTTTCCTAAGTATTTAGTCTTGTCAAGATATTATCTGACAACCCTTTTAACATCCAACATACACAATGAGCTCTTCCAAGAAGATGCTAATGCATAAGGAAAACATATGTAGATGAAAATTCGAAAGCACTTTTGTCAAGATTTTAGAGGGGCCATAGCAACATTTTTTTTCCTCACAAAAAGATATATAAAGGTTCTCCTATTCAAGCACACTGTTCTGGATTTACCTGACTGAAGTTACTGTTAATAACGTGCTCTTGTTAAAATTGTTTCTACTGTTTAATATTATTATAAATAATATTTTGTCAATGGAAGGAGGAAAATTAGGGGAAAACTGTCAGATATTCAGAGAACCCTTAAGCTTCCAAGACATGATCAGTTCTCAAAGATCCAAGAACACTTTCTCCAAGATTTCTTATCTTCTAGATATGTAAGTTTTCAGCAATAAGAACTGCTGCTCTATTATGTATGTTAAACTGCTATGCTTATCCCCTTAAATTACTGCTTCTGCAAAAAGAGGGAAGAAACTTTATTTAACACAGACTCAAGGTAAAGAGGATTTTGTTGCAGGCTATTTATACTTTTTTCCTGGCAAAATACACAGGGAGTATTTTCTCCTTCCCTTCTTCACCATTCTGCAATATTCTGAAATAATAATTATACTCTATCTATTGCCACTGCCTTAGTATGGAAAAAACATTTTAATATAGAAGAGTAAGTTCTGATCATTATTCCTAAAACAACCAGTGATTACCATTTTTCTTGGTCACTGAATATCTTTTGAAAAGGAACAAAATGCAGGAAAAAATAAAATAAAAATTCCCACCAGAAGACAATATTCTTTGCAATATTCAGTTTTTGAAAGGCAATGTGACTCTGCTGCAGCACAGAAACTAAACGTTTCCATTGGACAAGATCAGAGGAACACAATAAAAGAACGCATAAACAAACATGCTTTTTTGCAGTCTACAGTTTGAGCTGTGTCCTATTATCAATGAAGCCACTATTTGGCAAATACACAATACAAAATGAAATGGTGACTTAGTAAGTGGTGGAAACAGAAGTACACAACTATCAATGGCAGAACAAGATCAGTCTGACATTCCCTTTGCTTTTGCACTGTCAGCACAGGTGAACCCTCCTCATCTCCTACTTTAAAACTCCAGAACTAATAGATCAACCAAGTGACACCGAGTGTTGTAAACCATGGCAGTGAACTAAGGAGACTGACTGAAGGAGTTCAGAACTGCAGCGGAAAGGACTGCAGCCTTGTTCAGCCCAAATTCTACCTAAACACTGTGCATTTCCTATCATCAGCATGTGCCTCTGAAGACCTAAAATCAAGAAATAAACTGTACAAAGAGATTATGTAGGTTGTGAGCATTTGAATTAGTACATAGCATTCCCTGGCAGTTTAGAGGAGAAGTTTACACATGGAAAAACACTGCACCTACTTCTATTACAAATAATAGTATTTTTCAACGGAAAAGTTATCTCTTGAACCCTTCTAACACCAATAAGTGCAATCTCAGAAAATGGAAAATTAAGACTTTATAAAGCTCTAAGCAATTTTGTACTTGACTTTACACCCAGATGCAAATTTAAAATGGCCTGCATGTAGCATTGTAGAGTTGGTTTAGTTTGGTTTGTTTTTCTTGTTGTTTCATTTTATAACCTTGCAAAAATGTCAGTTTAATGATAGCCACTTGTTTGTGTTAAATCTTAGTTTCTATGATTGACTTTAATTTAAAGGTCCCAGGTAAAAAAAAAAAAATACACTTTTTGACTCGGGTTCTCCAGAACAGACTCCACTGCGCAGAGAATGCAAAATCCCACACTCTCAGAGAGCCACTTAAGAGGCTGCAAAACAAGTATCAATTCAGGGGTGCTTAAGTTACTGTTGCAGGGATACCTGTTAAGGCAAAACCTAGTGGTAGATACACACAAAACCGAACAGGGAAAAAAAGAACAAAATAGGAGAAAAGAAAAGAAAAACAACAAAACCCCCACAAACATAGTAATGAATGGGACTTATAAACAAAGCTACTGGGAATCCATTAGCATTCCTTGAGAGGGTTTTGCAGAAGTGGGGGGGGTCAGGCTTCTGTGATTTTTTTGTTTGTTTGTTTGTGTGTGGATTTTTTTGTTATTAAGTTTCTTTAATACAAATATCTTTGTTTCTTTGACCTGCTCTCATACAAAACAGATTTCTTCATTAGCTATATATTATTTTGTTGGAAGGGGAAGTTTTTATTCTTTCGTTTTGAAAATTGGCTTCCAAATTATCATTGAGTTTTACAAGGACTGTTAAGAAGAAAGCTGAGTAAAATATAGATCACTACCAAAAAGATTTTAGGACTTTATGAATAACATCATGTCATTAAAATTTTTATTAAGACTACACATAAATGTGTTCAAGTTTTTCTACATCCTATTTATATCTGAAGAATGTCAAAACAGAAAGCTATTATAAATATAAAATAAATGCTCATATTTGCATTTTGGTTTAGCTACAATCATTAGTATTTTCAGTGAAGTTCTGCCACTTCAGTGAAATGTACCAGAGGAAGAAAAAAGAAAAAAAAATCAGACAAGCTGCTTACTATAACAAAAAACTAACATCTAACAGTTTATTTGTAAACTGTTACGCCCTAGTTATAAAAAACACTGTAAGAAGGACTAATGAGTTTTACATTTGAGGCCCATTCGAGATCTTAGAAAGTACTTAAAACTCTAACAATGCTTACCTTAAGGACACACTATACTTGGGATAAAAGATGCTTTTATATTGAACCCAGGTCCCAGTTTCCTCTTCCATATTCTGGTCCTCTACTGAAAAGAGATTGAACGATGCAAACCTTCTTACGGATACTTGTTGGAGATGCACATCTTTCAAGTGCTTTTTCTTCAGAACCTTTGAAATGAGGAACAAGTTAAATGGCAAGAATCAAACTTAAAGGAAAGAACAAACACAGGCCTATTTAAGTAAAGAGGCAAACCATAATGGCTATGCTATCAGCTAATAGTTATGAAAAACTACTCCAAGTATGTCAAGCCTGAACAAAATAACAATGGTATTAATGGTAAGGGTCAAGGGGATGGGTTATGAATTATGTCTCAATAACTGTAAAGCAAATGTACTGTGTTCAGAAGTACACAAGGTTGCTTTTTGAACTCTTGCTCCAGCAGACCCATGCAAAAATTAGAGGGGCAAACCGGGTTCTCCCCATCCTCTCATTTCACAAAGTTTCACAATCCAAGCAGTGCCCTCACCAAGAAATTTCTGTGCCACTCATTGTTCCTATAGAGGGAGGGGAAAAAAAAATTAAGCAAGAGTATCATCTCTAGAATTTAAATAGCTAAACCCAAAACATGATCCTCTGGTGTCTGAGTACTATGTGTTTCCCTGGCAGACCACCTCCTACCTTACAAGTTGTCAGCTGCACATTTGCAGAACTGCTGTCAAAGCTGCCCGAGTTGAGAAACTTGCCACCTGTCCCAATCCCCAAAGTTACAGACACCACAATGGTGTATCCCCCTACCAGGCCCCCACAAGGGGACTGATGCATGAGCCAGCCCTTATGTGAGCCCCAAAATACACTGACAGCAACAAGTTCAGTGCTAAGAGACAGAAGAATTCAAGGCAGTGGCAGAGACAGAACGTGGTCATTTGCATTTCATAAATGATTACAATACTTGTTTGGGAAAGTGAAAACATGGACTCTCTGTCCTGCATAGTCTGCTGCACTCAACCATCCTCAGGGAGCAAAGTATCAACCTGCTTTTGCAGGAAAACCTGGCATACCGCCCATTTGAGCTGTGTCATTGCACAGAACACGGAACACAGACAGCACTTCCCTGCCAGACAAAAAGACTTATTCCTTGGGTCATTGATGTGGAAGGAGAGATATCCTAGATTTAACTTTTCTCCTAACATTGGACAGAATACATAAATAATTGCCATTGCATTTTTAAAATTAAGGTGCATATGCAGTCCACAGTGATGAAAAAAAAACCCACCAAAATCAGAGGAGAAAATAAAGTCATAACTATAAATTCATAGAAGTACAAGAATAGCTCCATTGAGTAGGACAGCACTGCAATTTACAGATTTTTGCCAACTAGAGATAAATCAAATGAGAAACAGCTCTCAGAATTATGAAACTTGAAATGGAAGCTTTGCATATAGGTTGTGTACAAAAAATAACGGGTCACTGATTTTTTTTGCTGTATCCAACCTTCATCACACATGCTTTAAATGAAAATGCACTCTCATTCAACAGCCTTACAATTTGGGGCCACGACCTATTATTTTGCAGGATGCTTGGAAGTACTACATATGTGAAGAGAACCATTGTGTTTGCTACGCTGTTAGGAACTAACAGCAGGTTTGAGGCATCAAGCTTACTGCTTTTGGATCTATTGGCAGGTCTCAGCATATGAAAGGCACAGGCATTTTCAACAAAGTATGAAAAATGGCTGTGTGCTGTCCATACTACTTTGTACTTCTGTACCACATGAGAAAAATACATACATGAAGGAAATGGTAAAAATATCAAAACAGGAGAACCAAATTAAAAGACCAGCAAAATTAAGACCTTCACGTAATAGCAGCAGGCCTGGAAACAAAATGGACCATCTTGACAACTAAAGAAAACCATCAAGACCTAATTTTCAGAAAAGCATGTTGTTTGGGGGCTGCTTTAAAGCAATGGGAGCCAAACATACATATAGGGAGTAACCTAATGCATGCCTATTTCTCTAACTTTGTTGCTAAAAACTACAGACTGGATAATGCCACCAGTTGCACAGACTGACAGAACTCAAAAAACAGCCTTAGAGAATTTACTCCTGTTATTTTCAAATGCATTTTCAAATGAATGGCTAACTTCCCTTAGCACTGATTTAATGCAAAAAATATTTTTCTTGATTCTGACAGGCTAAGTTTAAAAATGTTGCCAAACTTCAAACTCACTACATACATAAAACATTGTATTGATAAAGAACACATAGGTAATTATGCAAACCCCTAGTTCTTTATGCTAGCTTCGTAGGATACCTCATAAAAGGGCTTTTTTCTTAATTAAATCAGCGAGCATGCACTCAAGCATCCTTACCATAGTAAATCAATTTGTGTGTGCATTGAATGAAAGCAAATTCAATATATAAACACACCACAGAACTGATTTCACATAAGCCACTATTATAAGCAGTATGAAATGTGTTTTTAAAAGCACTGTAAGAAACACTTTGACAGTGCTCCTTTAAAGATGGATATAAAGGGAGGTTGATACCTTCTTCCAATCCATAGATAGATCTGAGCACTTCTGTAGTAAAGAGTGCAAAACCGATTTTTACTTCAGATGTATCAGTAAGATTAAATTGATCCTTGCTCATTGTACCATACAAAAATCAAAAGAAAAGCTAAAGAACATGGGAAAACCCAAGGAAAAGGTAGAGGAAAAGGTCATAAATACATGCAGTTTGAGGAAGAAACAGAAGCCTTCTCCCCAAATATCTACATGCACCCTTCCACAATCCCATTCTGTTGTTATGAAAAGCTCCGTGTGATTTTTAAGAGACAGGAATATGCCAAAGGCAGTATATGTTGAAAACAAGTAACAGCTAGTATAGCCACAGAGCCCAGCTTACATAGTCTGCTAGAACAGAAACCTACAAAGACAAACCTGATACTCCTACCACTAACTTTGACATTTCCTGCTTTAGAGTATAATTTGGTCCTGTTGAACAGGATCGGCAAATCTACAAACCAAAACCACATACAAAGTGCAATATTGATGCCCTCAGGCCTCTCACTCCGTTACCCAGCTGCAGCCAGGTGGCCCTTTCAACCCACCTTCTCAGGGAGAGCTGCAAATGGGCAGCTCCAGGTGTGCATTTGCAGAGAACTAAACATTTGAGTTAGAGCTGTAAACATCACATCCCATAACAATAACAACTAATTAAGCTGATCTGGGTTTTTTTAAGCCTTTGCACATATGCTTATCTGCAGAGGAATCCTTTCCAACCTTGCATAGCTCCTAAAGGGTCTAAAACAGTATGGAAGGCTGGAGCTGAGAAGCTGCTGACACCACAGTACAGGTCACCACAGTACAGGTCACCACTTGCTCCTTCTTCCTCCTCATCCTCCTCCAGGCATGGCCCAGCCAGCCTCAGCAAAGTGCAGTTTTCACTGCCAGGTGAGTGAGGTCTTGCACCCGCTCCCCATGAAAGGCAATTTGGGGAACAGGGAGCAAAGAGCGGGAATGGGGTAAAACCCGCAACAACCAGCCACAGCAGCATCGATTAAAAGTGTCAAACCATGGCCTGAAATCCCAAGGTAGTGCCCTCAGGCTACAAGGTGCCAATGTGAGGCTGGCCCTCCTCCCTTAACACTGGCCATGGACTGTTTGGGAATCTAAGGCACAATTTAGAATCAGAATATCCTGAGTTGGAAGGGATCCATCTCTTGGCTCTGCGCAGGACTGATGAAGAATCCTGAAAGCATTGTCCAAATGCTTCTTGAACTCAGATAGGCTTGGTGCTGAGACCACTTCCCTGGGAAGCCTGTTCCAGTTTCCAACTACCCTTTGGGCAAAGAACCTTTTCCCAGCCTAAACCTCCCGACTCAGATCCATGCAGCTTCCTCGAGTCCTGTCACTGCTCACGAAAGAGACTGGTACCTGCCCCTCCACTTCCCCTCTCTTCAGAGAGCCGTGGGTGCGTATATACACGTACATATTTTTATTATTACCACATTTTCCAGGCTGCAAACCTATTTGCAAACCCCACCGTACTGTTGCCGGCAATCCTCCTGCCAGAGGTGCGGACAGCGCTCCGCAGCCCCGCGGCAGCAGCACCCCGACAGGGCCACAGCCCGGCCCGCGGGACCAGAGTCCCTGCGCTCCCTCGGGCCGCGCCGCCGCCCCCCGCCATGCCGGCAGCCCCTCCCGCCCGCGGGCTCCCCCTACCTGTCCGAGCAGCCGCCAGCGGGCTCGGGCCGCCCCCGCGCCGCTCGCCCCGCACCTGCCCTCGGCGGGGCGGCGCGGGGAGCCGGCAGCCTCGGCCATGCCACGACGGGAGCGCCTGAAGCTGGCACGGCGGAAAGGCGCACTGGCCGGGCCGGCAGGGCCGCGCCACCGAGCATCCAGCGGCTCCGGGACCGGCCGGGCTAGGGATGGAGCAGTAGGAGGAGGGAGGCCATCTTTGTTAGGGGCAGTGCTGAGCCGATCTCTAAGCGGCCGAGGAGTTCCGCGTTCTCCAGGCCCGGCACCGCGGGAGCGGGAGCGCGCCTCAAGACAAGTCGCCTGTGGCCTCCGCGCCCGGGCACCGGACTGTGTGTGGCACGGCAGCCACCCGAGAAAGCCGCGCCAGCCCGCCCGCCGCGGCTCCGAGCCCCCGCGCTGACATCAGCGGCTGAGCCGCTGAAGCGCCCGGCCGCCATCTTGGTTGCGGGCAGCGGCAGCCAGGAGCGCTGCCGCCCGGCTGGCATCTTATCCCGGGCAGGCCCGGCGGAGCGGGAGCGCCACGGCGAGTCCTTGCGCGGGCCGCAGCGGGAGGGACAGCGCTGGAGTGAGCGGGGCCGCGCCGGCTGCTGCGGCCCCGGCCCCGGCGGTACACGTGAGGCCCGACCCCCGCAGGCGGGGTCAGCTCCTGCTGCCGAGGGATCCTCTGGAGAGAGAGCGTGGGTTTGGTGTTGGATGATGGGGGAACGGGGGGTTCGACTTCTCCAAACTCTCCTAGAGTTATGTTCTTCAGCGTTTGAACGTGTGTAGTTGCACTTTTCATTCTCCTTATAGTTTCGCTGGAGTTAAACTTGAGCCGCCAGGAACGTGCTGGTTAAACTGCAGGTACCAGTTGATAAGAAACAGCCAAAGTTTTACGGTGTCTTCTCATATGATTTACCTAATGAATCAATATCATTTCTGTGAGAGAGGAAGTTTTACCTGCAGTTTATGTTACCTTTTTTTTACACACAGTGTAAATGATCTGCAGATCGGGATTTTCAGAAATTTCAGGTTGGCTATCAAGAAATGAAGGTTACGATGTGCTGTGTTGGACTGCGAAATCTTCTCCAAAGGCTGAGCATCAGTGTCAAGTACTGCTCTAGTATTAACTATCTTCAAACAACATGTCCTTGTAGGAAAATTAAAGCAAAAAAATGCCACATCCTGAACTGTTCAGGATGCACACACAGGACCGCACCATCTGGAAGCATCTTGCCGTGGAGATTCTTTTCCTGCAAGGTATGCTGTTTAAGTACAGACTCAATGTCAACAACCACCTTGGCATATCTGTTAAGGAAGCCAGCCATACTTTTCACATGTTGAGGAAACATAGTTGTCCTGGAGAATTTGGTGCAGAGGGATAAATACCAGGATATCAGTTACATTCAAAGACACGTACCGTTGTTAAACTTTCCTGCACTGCTTTGATGTAAAGCTGCATTTTCATTGATCTTCCTGGCGTAGTGATTTTTAAAAAACTGGTATCTTCCAGAAATGTTCAGGTAAAGCGTCAGGAGAAGACTGCAGGGACAGCTAGTGTAGAGGCAAAGTATCCAAACTGATGACACCATGCTTAACCATTGTGAGCTGGTTCAAAAAAAACTTGTCTTTTTCTGTGCTGACCAGTAAGTCATGGTTTACACCATATTAAATATTAAAATATAATATTGATATAATTGTGTTCACATGTTATAAACTATACTTTAAAAGGTACTTGTATTAATTTACGCAAGTAAATACTGTATAATTGGGTGGCAGCATATCATGCACAGAGTCAGAAAACAATCTGAAATAATTTTAGGTGTTCTGTTCCAGTATTTTTAATACAGATTTTGCTAAATGTATTATAAAAGTTTACTGTAGTATGACAGCCTGGAAACTGATTTCTATGCATAATGCAAATGCATAAGTACTGTTTTAAAAGATTTGTGTTTTGGTTTATTTGATCTTAAACATGTTTTCAGATGGATGTGGGGTTGTCCTAAAATTGCTTTTATTTGTCACCATAAACAGTTCCTAAGTCTGTGTCTTAAATGTAAACAAATGTTTCAAGAAGAATATAGGAAGTCTGGATGGATGAGAACGTGTGGTTCAGTTTATTCATTGGCACTTCACTAACACAGTTACAAATGCTGGTCTATGACACTGGTTTCAGGATACAAACAGATGGTTTTCACCTGAAGGGAAGCTATGCCTGTTTGCTTTGAAGCAAATGTTTGCAAACTGATTGTTACTGAGATCCTCTGCTATGTAGATGTTTCTGGATTACTGTTTTTTCCCCAGGCAGGGAGGTGTACAGTAACTCTTTAATATATCCCTACACTGTGACCACCAGCTGTGTATAATATTTCCAGATAAATACAATGGGAACTGTTGAAAACAAAAAGAGGGCAATCATCAAAATATTCCTAAAGAGTGGAACTTGCCAAAATAAGTTGTGGAAGCTAAAATTTTACATAGAATCATAGAATCATCCAGGTTGGAAAAGACCTCTGAGATCATCAAGTCCAACCCTTGATCCACTACCACCGTGGTTACCAGACCATGGCACTAAGTGCCACATCCAGTCTCATCTTAAAAATCTCCAGGGACGGAGAATCAACCACCTCCCTGGGCAGCCCATTCCAGTGTCTGATTACTCTCTCTGTAAAGAATTTCTTCCTAATATCCAACCTAAACCTCCCCTGGCACAGCTGAAGACCATATCCTCTTGTCCTACTGCTGGTTGCCTGGGAGAAGAGACCAACCCCCATCCGGCTACAACCTCCTTTCAGGGAGTTGTAGAGAGTGATGACATCTCCTCTGAGCCTTCTCTTCTCCAGGCTAAACAACCCCAGCTCCCTCAGCCTCTCCTCATAGGACTCGTGCTTGAGAAATAGTATAAGGGGAGATCATACATACATGAGAGTTTTTAAATATCCAGAAACCACGTTCAGCTCAGAAAATGCCTGAGCTAAAATTGTTGAAGGCTGGGGAAATACCTGTTGAGGAAAATAATCTGGCTTGTCCCATTCTTATGCCTTCCTAAGTATCTCTTTATGGCCACTCTGAGTTTTTTATTTGGTTACATCTAGTTTGAAGAATAGTGTTTTCTTAAAACAGTTTTTCCAGTGACTGGGAAGAAGGTGGTACAACTTGAGCATCCTGCAGTTTCTTTACCCTGACCAATTGCACAGTTGCTCCAGAGGTTCTCTAAGGGCTTTCACTATTTCTTTGCCTTCTGCTTCCAATTTGATGTACCAGGTGAGAGAGACCCATTGGTCTGAACCAATAACAGACACTCTTATCGCCTCAATGATGTGCTTTATGTTCACAGGGAGTTTGGTAAATGGAGCAAATAGTTTCTTTTCCCTTCAAAGTCTACTTGTAATGTTCAGATTTTGATTCTCAAGCATTTGTGAAAAAAAAACTAGGAACAAACCAACAGTTCTTGATGCAAAATGAGGATGGAGTATAAAGCATAGACTGCTTTTTAGGCTGAGACATGTTCATATCATACACTGAGTGTTAGAAACTGCTACTCTGTATGATCTGTGCAGTGTTATGTAGTATAATACATGTTGTTAAGCTTATTACTTGATCAAGTGAGATTTCACATCATGCAAGAGGAATTAGCATTGTTCTAGCAGTTTTAACACATATTTAACATTTTTACAATAGAAGACAGCTTTGTTGGCAATGAGGTAGCATGGAAAACCAGTTCCTTAAACTTATTCCTGATAAAATTGTTGCAGAACCCGTAAAAGTTCACTGCTCCACTTCATTCTGTGCCTTATGAACATTTATATTAACACTTTTGAGGAAATGGAGCAAGAACCTGAACAAGGACTCCTAGGTACTGGGACATAGGTGTGGGTGGTATTGTTGTCTAGGGAAGGAAATGAGAAATTACACTCTAAAGACAGGAAATTATGAAAGAACACCAGTGAAGAAGGAAAAATAATAGAATTCCATAAAAATTAACTGAAACCTAGTTCTAGAAAAAGAGCAAATATATTTACTCATAATCAATTAAGAGCATATATTAATAGTACCCTAAATTTTGAAGAGAAGACAATAAATGTGTCAAGTGAAGCACATTTGACAATGCCTCTTCAAAAGATCAGGAAGAATTACAATAAAAACATAATTCAACTGTGGTTTTTCTTTTTAATGGCACATACTGTTGTAATAATGCAAAGTTGGTTTGGGGTCTGTAGCTCAGGAAATACTGCCTCAGTATATTCATATTGGTCTACAGTGTGCTGGCTTGTAGCCATTGCTGTCTTTCCTTACTTATCAGGAAGGAACAAGAATCTCCTCCAAAAGGAAGCAAAATACATCCGTAGTAACATCAGAGCACAAGAATCTTCTGAAATCAGAGCAGGAAAACTGGAATAACATTTCACCAATATACAAACCCATGACAAAGAGAATCAAAGAAAAACTAGAAGAATTGCACAACAAGTACGCATTCAATTCAGAAAGCCCAAGGGTAAGTGGCAAAAGATACATTTCCCATTGTTAACTGCAAATAAAAAGCAGTGAAGCCATTCCTTCTATAAAATGCTTGTTTGTTCATTATTTTATGGCAGAAGTTTTGAATATTTTAATAATTGTGGGTAGTAGCAGCATGTGTTTAGAACAACTTATTCCTGTTATGATAGTGAATTTACCTTAATTTCTCCATAGACAAAAGCAAGTAAAGATACAATAATCATCTGACTTTTGCATAAAGAATACAAGACATTGTAAGTTGCAAGAGAATTGCAGTGATCTGAGGCTTTTGTTAAATTTAAAGCAGGTAGAGGAAGCTTTAGTACCCTAACTTTGAAAGAACCTTTGTGATGTGTGCAATTCCTTATTCAGTACCAAATATATGTGCTATATTCTGTCATTTGTATATGGTACAGTTCTGTTGTAGAGAACAATGACCGAATACAGGGATTCTAAGGAAATAGTCTAACTATATGTTGGACTTGAAACATGCTTGTTTTGTATTGAACAGATGAGGTTTGGAAAGAATGTGTACTTTGAAGAGAACGGCTGCATATTTCTTTCAAAAGCAGATGATGGTAAGGGATTTATCTTCCTACTATGGTAGGATTCTTAAAAATGTTGTACATGTATCACTTAGTGTTCTTTTGTTACATTAAAGCTGAGTTTCTCTGTTTCTCAAAATAACTAAAAATACTTTTATACAATTCTTTAATGATTGATTAATAATTCTAGAATCCTGAATCTGAAAAGGGGAGGTGAAGACAGTTAGAGAATAGTATATATTGATACTAAGGCAAGTTGCTGGAGAGGAAAGAGAGAAGTCACTTCTTTTCATAGCCTCAATTAAACATTTTGAAAACAGAAAAAAACATTCATGCTTTTGTATTTCTGAGGGGGTGGAAAAAAATTACTAATTGTATTTATTGAAAACAAGCATGCTTTTGCTATCTGAGCTGTAAAATTCAATATGTTTACTAGAAGCCAGGATCTACACTTTTAAAATATTTTTAGTAATAACTACAGGGCTTTTTTTTCTTCTGGAACTGTAGAATTTTTTGTTTAGTTTTATAAAGTGCATTTGCAAATATCTTGCAAGACAGATAGGTGGTGTTGATAAATTCCAGTAGTATGCTTGTGAATATTGCAGGCAGATTTGTTAAATACAGGCATTAACAACCACCGTTCATTTTGACAGTGTCTTAGGATTGTTTGCTTTTTTTTATGTAGATGAAGGAAATGTTGACATTTTATTCAGTACTGACGATCTTGGCTTTTCTGATGCCTTTATTCAACGAATCAGAATTTCACCAGATCAGACATACATGGCCATCAGCTTAAAAAGTGAAAGTTCTGAAGAGGCAACCTGTGTTATTATGAAACTTGGTCATTTTCCTGTTGTGAAAAAAGTAATTCCAAGTGTATTTAGCTTTGGTAAGTTGCTTATAAATATCCTGTGGATCCCACCAGCTTTTAACACAATGTTTTTCTTAGTCTACAAATAATATTAAAATATTAAAAAAAAAAAGTAGGCAGCATTTAATCATATAGCTGTTGAATTGTTTCTTATTTATGATTTCTTTCACACTGCACAATTACAAGTTATCTGATGTGGGTGAAAGGGACTGCTTTCTTGATACAAGTTTTCCTTCACTGTAAAAGCAATCATTTATACATGTTAGAACAGTCATGCATATAATTTTTCTATTGAATTCAATATGCTGCTTTAAAAATTTACTGACATAACTGTTTGTGATTTGAGAAATGCTCTAGTTGATAAACTATTACAGCTACAAGTGAAGTCATTGATAGCTGTAGACAATTGGCTTTGCTGGAAAAGTGTGAAAGTACCACCTACTGTTGGGTATTGGCTGGAATTTCAACTGGAATCTCAGTTGTGGATCACAGTTCAGAGCCCAGTGAAGTCAGCCAGTCTTTCAGAATAGATTACAGAGGTTTACACTGCTGTTAAAATAAGCAAAGGTGAACTGAAGTAAATGGGAAATCTTTCTTTTTTATAGTATGTTAAAGAATATAGCAGAAAGAGTATAATAGTATGTATACAGTGTTCCACATCTTGTATTTTGGATTATATTTTTGGATGTCATCAAATTTATATAGTACAGAAAGCAATTTGCCTGGGCAGGTCGAAAAACTAAAATCTAGGTAAAACTGCCTAGTTATAAAAATGAAGAGTAGCAAGAATTTAGTGTTGTGTTTGCACAACTGAAGATTAAAATGCCTGTTGAAAACTGAGCCTGCAAATTTGCCAGTGATGTTTTACACGATACTTGATTTGAACATCTATCTAGGTCCAGAAGAATCTGGACCAACAGGTCCACAGTAGGTATGACAGATAATGGCAGATAATAAGAGTACGAAAGATGACTATCAGAATTGTAGAGATTACACTACTTTTGTAAATTTAGTCAGGTGTGAGTGAGGTACAGACATATCATGAAGTACAGAGGTGTGTCAATTATGAGGAAGAGAATTAGGTCTTATGACCACTTGCAAAGTATATGCTTGTACTGAGAGAGATGCAATAGCAGGGAGAGAAACAGAAGTTCTTGAAAATTTACATCTTGATTTCTTAAATGCTAGGCTATAGAAGAACTTGGATTTCCTTTCTAAAGGCTTGTCCTCATAGGGAACCCTCAGCTGCCTGTGCACTTGGGAGCCACATCGCTTTTCAGATAGCAAATTGTTTGTGTTGCTTCAGTGTGGTACTTCCTCAGGTTTTGTATTGAAAATTATTTATATTATTTATATATAAAGTATTTATATATAAGGCAACATACAATAACTTTTTAAAGCATAAGTGTTAAATGTTATTCTGGTGGCTGTAGGAGCAACAGAGAGAGCAGTAATGTGGCTGGATCAGTCAGATTACTGAACTTCAGAACAACAAGGTTCTTGTATTTATACATCTCTAATGTTGGTGAACACATATACAGGCATAGAAAACTGGAGAATTTTTATCTCAGCAGTCCCCACAGGGCACATGCATCATCTCTTTTCTCTGAATGGTTTGCGTGCAGTCACATGCAGCAGTGCAGAGCTTATGCTGTCTTTATTATCTCGCTGACTCCATGTAAAACTCTGTTTCTCTGTTCAGTTTTAAATGGCCACATATCTCCTATTTTCCTATTACCTCCAGAACCCCCACAGCGTCAAGAGCTTCCTGTTACTGGGCCCCATAACATTGTCCTCTGCCTTTTTTTTTTTTTTTAATATGTTATGAGATTCTTGTTGTGTGGTGTTCAAAGAAAACATGGGAAAAAGCTTTTTGTAGCTTACCCCAGTCCCTGCAGGATGCAGAAATGCTGTCCTCAGTTCATGTCAGCTGCAACCCACCTTTTTCAGCATTGGGTCCAATGTCCATGATCTCCATTTTCTCTCAGTAATAGTACACTGTTCCAAATTTGATATGCATTTGTCTTTTTTTCCAGAATGGGCTGCAAATGATGTTCTGTATTACACAACTCAGAAGAACCTTAAATGCCAGAATGTGTTTATGACCACTTTCACTTATCAGAAACATACTAAGTTAGTTTATACAGAACAAGATGCAAGGTAATACTTACCTAAAAATATAACAAGTCCTTTACATATTTTAGAGTGTTTTATATGTATAATATAACTGGTTCAGAAAACAAAGTGTTCCATATCATATTTCAGATGGTAAAATGCATTTTTAAGTTGTGTTCCACTGTCAGCAGTGCCTTATACAGTCTGTGAATGTGCTCTGTTCTCCTTTTGATATGTGATCAGCAGAGATTTAACTTTCCTCTGTTACCTCACGAGTTCAATTGAGTTTATAAATGTCAAGGTCACTCTCGGGTCAGGGTGTCCTTTAATGAATGTGTGACAGTTTCATACAGGGTAAATCAGACAGTAGATTTCATTTTGTTTTCTCTGCTATTGATGTCTGATACATCTTTAAAAAAAAAACAAAACACAGAAGTTCAGGCTAATCCTTGCTCTGGGTAATGGATGAGCAAAATCATTACAGCATTCCCAGAGATAGAACTATTGTTGACTGAATACCCTCTCAATAACCTTTCTTTAAGCAGTGGTTTAGGAAGACAAGAAAGCTCTTTGCTAAACTGAGTGCAGAACTAGTTTTTCAACCATGCAGAGTGTAGTAGATTTATACAGCATTCCATAAATGTTTGTGATTATCCTTAATTCAAGTTACATATTCAATAAAGAAATTTCAATTATACTTTCATCTGGGAAAAAAAATCTGCAATTGAGATAGAGTAAATAAGATCCTTTTATTCCAGCTGCATTTGATGCATAGTTTTGGAAAATCAAGTTCCACTGACCTGACACTTCCCCACAGGGAAACTGTTGGCATAATTCTGAAGGTCACAGTCATTACAGTAAATCTACTAGAAACTTACTCTAAAGGGTCATGTGCTATTGCAGCTCATAGCTGAACTTACTTCTTCATCAGAGATGGCAAGACATTCTTTTGTACTGCCACTGAGCAGTTCCATTCTACATCTCACCAGCTCTTCTATTGCAATGAAGTATTTTTTTTTTAGAAGTGGAAAATTTCTTGACTTCCTTAAAAAATAAAAGCTACAAGGATTAAAAAAAATTGTCATATCAAGGTCAGAGGCCTTGGGGAGAAGTGTAACTTGCATTTCAGCTTGACTCTCTTAGAGGTAAGGGTCAACAGAACTGAACTGTTGGAATCTCTGCTGAATGCAGTGCCACATTCCTGCCAAATTCATGGGTATTAGAGAGGCAGGAAGCTGATTTCCTGTAGACTTTAGACCCCTCTCTGTGCCTGTTCTCCTAAAGATGTCAAGAGGGTGCAATTAGAGGAAACAATAGTACCAAAAAAATTGGAGTTCTCCACCTGCAAATAATTAAAGGCACTGAAAATGCTATCTAAAGCATCCTTTCCTTCACCAGTCAATTTTGAATTCTAGAGATACCATTATTGCAGTCATGTATCTGATCTGTATGATGCCAATTACGGTACTCAACCCTGCAATTTCTTGATGAAATCTGGATCTTTGTGTTGGACAGCTTTGCTTTTAGAGACATCAGTCTTAAAAGATTCAAAATGCCAAAGAAACTGCAGTGTCTCAAGATGCGACATTCCAGTTAATTAGGATGACTTACAGAAATTTGAATCTGAATTTCAGCCTGAACTTCTCTAATACTAGCATGCAACCAGTGGTTATCATTGTTTTCTATTTCTAAATTTTAGAGGCATTTAAAACCAGTAGATAATTCCTGGTAACTTAGACAGTTCCAAAACCAGTTCCTAGTTTCCAGCTTTATCACTGCAACACTGTCAATCTTGTCTCATTTTTTTTAAAATAGTACTTTTTGTCTTATTTGCTTCCAAGTTAGGTCAGTAGCAAATAGACATTTTATCAATTTATCTCTATAATAGCTCTTTTGTTATTGCTGTTCCCACATGATGTCCTTTATTAATTTTAATTTAATTATCTATTACTATTTTAAAAAAATTAGGGTTACAAGCTAAATAAAAAGTTCTTCATTTTGCCTGAATTTTAAAGCCTATATAGATCAATAAGCTTCCAGTCTATCACAGTGATGCAAAAACCTGAATTCAGTTGGGCAGCAACTGAACTGCTTTCCTTGCAGATTTCAAGTTCCACACACAAGATTGCAGGTTTTTGAATCCCAGGATAAATGCAGCAGAAGTGGGTTTGGGAGTCAAGAAGCCTGAAATTTCTCCAGCCTACTTACAGGCTTACCTTGCAAGTGGAAGCCCATAATTCTGAAACAACATGCATTTTTAAAATTCTAATCAAATTTAGGCTTTTTCTTTTTTTTTTCTAATTATTCCCTACAGATTCTTTGTAGACATTTATCTCACAAAAGACAGGCGTTTTCTCACTATCAACAGCAACAGCAAGACAACCTCAGAAGTTTGGCTGGTTGACTGCAGAAATCCTTTTGAGTTACCTGCACTTGTACAAGCACGAACAAAAGGGGTCATTTACCACATCGAGCATAGAAATGATGAGTTATATATTCTTACTACATATGGAGAACCTACAGAATATAAGGTAATTTTAACTGATAATTAGAGTCACAGGATTCATTGAGATCCCTATCGCAGATCATATAGAAATAGTAAGGCTGAATTTTCATTTTGTGCTTCACAGCTTACCGAAATAATTTGAGAATTACACAGAGAGCCACATGGATTGAAAGAGTGATAGTGTGACAGGAAGTCTTGCCTGTAGCATGCCAGTTTGATTCTAGCTCCTTTGACAGCATCAAGAAATGAGTATGCTTTAACAGTCATTTCCCCTATATTAAAATTTAAGTTGGTGATCTCGGTCTATATAGTCAACCTACCTACAATTCTGCTGGCCATGCTGAAAGCACTTACTGCATTAAAATCTTCTATAGATTAATCCTTGAGACTTGATCTTCTCCAGATGTTACTGAATTGTTCTTCCATTTTGCCTAAGTAAAGGGAGTTTGAAAACCTCCAGTTTTAGTCAGGCAAACACCCCCAATACAAATCAGTATTTTTTTTTCAATAAAAATGTTCTAAGAGATCACCTATATGCCTGTACCTCTCATTTGTAACTCTTATTATCTCTTAGTAATACAAAGTTGTTTATTTTATTTTTATAGTTGATGAAGGCACCAGTAGCTTCCAGCAGCAAGGAGAACTGGCAGTTAGTTTATGCACTGGAAAAGAAAACAAAGCTGGTAGACTTTGAGATGTTCAGTGATGACTGTATTATGTTCCTGAAGAACACTGGTCATCTTTACCTAAATGTGATTTCTTTTGTTTCACACTCAGTTCAGTCAATAAAGGTATGTTTTATTTAGCTTAAGCAGCATATTTTTCCAGCACTATTTAAATTTTTAACATACATTATAATGAAAGCAAAGATAAATTCCAAAAGTAAAAGTGATTTGAAAAGTATAATAAAGCAAAGTTTGTTGTTATGAGTAATTGTATTTACCTGTGGCTGTTCTTCAGGATTTCATGTGGTGGCTTATTGCAGCAAAGTTAAAGAGCAGCTCTCTTATGAGTCAGTTCTTTCTTCAATATGCTACAGTCAGGCTCTTTATAATACAGCTGATTTCTTATGTAAAACAGGACTTGATTCCCTAAACACTCTACTTAGTTTTACTGGGCCTATTTTTGGTTACACTCATTGGTGTAAGCAAGGATATAAGCCTGGCCCTCCAACAGAAAAAGGATTAGAACATTCAGAAGACAAGTATGGACACTGCCATAATAAATGGGAAGAGTTGACATTGCAGTACAATTGGTGCAAAGTATTTCTTCCCTTCTCAAGTTCTTGCTAAATACTTGTGGATTAAAACCAAAGTGACTCAATACAAACCCATGATTTCTGGAGACCATTCAGATGAAATAATTATTTGATTCGTTTGCCTGCAAAATACAATCTGAACTACTTACAAGTTTATTGCAACAAGCTGCCAATGCCGCATTCTATAAAACTGCAACGGAAAAAGGTTTTCAAGAAAGTACACTGTATGGTCTCCAAAATCTTCATTTTTTAAAATGATGTTAGTTTATTTATTCAGAAAGGGTCTGCAGTTACTCGGGAGAACTTGGACTTTAGCTGCCATTTCAGAAGTCTCTAGCAACTTAACCCGAGTAAGTAATGGTCTGGCAAAGGGTTTGGCTATGTCCCTGCTGCTCTCAAAGAATGAATCTTGATTTCTTTCATTCTTAGCAGAGTTAAAAACCTTAAATATAATAACAGTAAGTGTCTGAGGGTGAATGTGCCAGGAAAAGGTTTTGTTCTTCACAATGGCTGGCACTAGGAACAAAGTTAAGAGGCAGGGGTTTTCAGTGGCTTAGCATTACTGAGCTAACTCACGGTAAAAGCATAACAGCTGACATGGACTTGGCTGCATAACATGTTGAAGTGGAACTGGAAATGCAATGAGAAATAGGATCTAAAAAATAAAAACTAATGAGGAATCATTTCAAATACTGATTCAGTTTAAAAAAAAATAGAATCTGCATTAATGCCCATTTTAAACTGAATTTGAATTTGTTTTTCTTTTTTATTTCATGTTGAACTTTATCCAATGGCCTCAGGGGAAAAGTTCACCAGTCTGTCACTTTTTGACTCTTTCACCACTGAATTTAAAAGAAATACAGATTGTGCTACATACAAACTAAAGATAATAGTTAATATCCAAAGCCTTTTCCTCTGAAGGACACACTAAGCAAAATTTTCAGCAGCAGTGTAAGGGTCTCACTTGAAATGCCGTGTTTTCTCAGCTACCTACGTGGGCCTGTGAATTTGAATTGGAATCTCATCCTGAACATACCACCAGCACTTGCTATTTTCAGCTGTCCTCCCCAGTACACCCCCCTAAACGTTTTGCATATTCATTTAAAGAAAATAATCTCATTGAACAAGCTGTGCAAGAGGTACCAATTATTACAAATTGTCACACTACACGTTTACTAGCTAAAAGCAAGGTAAGATTTTTTTCAGTCTTTTCCCTCTCCTTTTATTCTTTGCTTCCTCCCCACCCATTTAAAGAAAGTGCATTTGGCAGGGAATAGAGATTAAAAAATGTAAAGAGCAGTTGGTGCTATAGTTACTAAACAGTGGGTGTTTTCTTCAGTGCTATAGAGAAGAACAAGAAAGAGTCGTGATTTTTTTTTTCCATTAACCTGGGTATGCCAGAGGAGATAACAGCATACGATGAGTCAAGGATCTTAGTATAGTATAAGTTAGAATTGCTGGTTGATGTATGGTATTGTACTCTGCATCATAAATTAAAAAGATGCTCTGTTGAAAAGAGCTCCCCACAACCAGCTGCACGGTGTAGATCAAGAAAGGAAAGTTTTAACAGCCTGAGTTTAAAAATTTGGAGATGTTAATAAAGAGTTATTACTGTGGTAAGTGGTAAACTGTTTTGTTAATAACATATATTCTTGGTGTTAAAGGGGGAAGGAAGACTCGGGTGCTTTGGTAGTTTAAAAACTCCTCAGGTGTTGCACTTAAATGAATTTATACTCTGCCCACACAGCAGAGGTTCAGTCTCGTGCTTTATTTTTCAAGAGTGCTTTGAATATTTTAAGTGAAAAAAAATTACTGTAATCAAAAAAACACATTTTAAAATAAATAATTGAAGTTTTCATTGCCATGTGTCATTGAGATTTCTGCAATGTCCCTTATTGTAAAAATACTCCTTTTCCAGGATGAAACTTTGGTGCCAATTACAGTTTTTCATAATATGAATTCTGAAGAGCTACACAGGAAACCACTTCTAGTTCATGTATATGGAGCTTATGGCATAGATTTGAACATGAGCTTTAAAGAAGAGAAGCTGATGTTAATTGAAGAGGGTTGGATATTAGCATATTGCCATGTTAGGTAAGTCAAATATAAAATGGAATTAAGATTTTAATCTGCAGGATATACAGGTATTTCTTGATGTGCAACTGAAGATGTAGAGAAAATTTTTTTCATGTAGCTATTTGTAATTATTCATCTCTTTGTAGATTTTTTTAACATAAATTTACCTCAGGGAAAAAGAAGACAAGAGTACGTATTGCATTTAGGTTTCTTAAATCTACAGGATGGCTGTACGTAACTTTCAATCTTTTGAAGTCTCATTACCTCTTGTCTCATCTTTGCTCAACAAAAACGTTGATAACATGTTCAAATTGCAGCAACATGTTACCTCCCTCTCTTTCTGAGGGCATTGTGTGCTAGTGATCAGTCTATGGCTTCTGAAAACCATTTGCCTGCTACAGGAATAACTAAGCATTTAACCCACATCTCTTGCTCTTTTATTGGCTAAATCCTCTGTCTCCAGTTTAGCTACAAATCTACCAGTTTTCTAAAACCAGCATGTACAATAGGCTTCACATTGTCACTGAGGTAAGTATGTAAGGAAGACAACAAAAGAATCACTTTAGGGGAAGGAAAAGAAGGGGGGGAAATGCGTAATTGTTTGAAATACCAGTCCCAAAACAAATTCAGCATACAAATATATCTGCTGTACTCAAGTGACAAGCAGTGTGCTGTTCTTCCTCCTGCCCCACTAAGTATCTTAAGATGCAAGCCAGTCTTAGGTGAAGATGGGTTTTTCATCCAAAGATGGCAGATTAACCAGAAAAGGAAGCTTCATGTGGCTTAGAACCAAAATTGTGGTTTTGCAGAAATAAATATAAATTCATTCTGTAATCCTGTATTACAAAATGTAACATTTCAAGTAGTATTTGAAATTCAAAAACTAGGGGAAAAAAACCCCAAACCCACCTTTCTAACAGTCTCAGAATTTAAGCTATGCAGAATTCAAATCCTGAGAGTCTGCTGTGGAGCTGTTTTACTGTTTTGAATAAATGCTAGTGTTGAAAATGTTTTAGATGTTCTAATAGTTTCTTGTGTAGAAAGATAATATTATTGTCTGATTTTGTATTGCCTACAAGGACAGTGTCCTAAAGTGGTGCATTCTCTGTGAGTTCCAGGACACGAGCACACAAGGGCATGGGGTGCCCTTAGAGAGTTAGTATTTTCACCAATCATCATGCATGGATTTATTTTGTCTTCAGGTTGTGTCTTTTAGCCATAACTGAGGGTAAAGATAAAAATAGAGAAAATAAGAGTTAATTAGGAAGGCAAACTATGGTTTTGCAACTCCATGGCTGCTGCTGCTCTTTCATTATCTGAAGCTTTGCTGTGTAATATTTTCCAGAGAGACTCAAACTTGAATTTCTTTAAATTTCAGGGGTGGAGGAGAGCTAGGCCTTAGCTGGCACAAAGATGGATGTCAGCATAATAAACTCAAAGGTCTCCATGACCTTAAGGCTTGCATCATGCTGCTGCACAAACTGGGGTTTTCTCAGCCAAAACACACAGCATTGGCAGCTGCCAGTGCTGGAGGAGTTCTTGCAGGAGCCCTGTGCAACACTGATCCAGAACTGATCAGAGCCATGGTTTTACAGGTGAGGTGCTGCAGACTTTTTATAGATGACAACATTAAGCTGTATTTTCTGTTTCATTCTACCAGTTTCTGAATTGGAAACATTCCAATTCAAAATTCACTTTCTTCATTTGTTTGAGAACACATTTACTCAGGCATTCAAGGTCCTTTGTCCTATTTGCCAACTTTTTTTTCTTTTAATGACTTCTAAGGCTCCTTTTGTAGATGTTCTAAATACAATGATGAAAACTCATCTCCCACTGACAATTGAGGAACAAGAAGAATGGGGAAATCCATTAGAAGATGAAAAATGTATGAAGTATATCAAAAGCTATTGTCCATACCAGAATATTAAGCCACAGGTAAAACTATGCTTTCTGTGTGGAGTACTACAGTAATAAAGTGTAGTGGTTTACAACTTTTTGCAGAAAACAGAAAGTGGATAACAAATTTAAAAAAACTCCAATATGAATTATTTCTGTAATAATCTTAGCAATATTTGGAGTCCCAAGTGACTACTGAGATTAACCGAATGCCTTCTCCTAAATAATCAATATATTTCAAAACTTGCTTTTTAGGACTCCCAGGAAGTAATAGATTACTCTATGGTATAACAAACCTCAACATGCAAAGTATCTTCTCCTTTTGTCAGGACTTTCTGTTGTTCTGCTGGGTTTTGCAGACTTTGTCACAGAAGGAAGGCAGTATTTTCAACTGATTTAATACCTTCTGAGAGGCAAACACCGAAATGGAAAAGGAGCTATAGCTCTGACATTGTCATCTCAGGGGAAATCTTTCTTTATTTGAAATAATGTGTTAGCTGTGTTACATAGCTTCATGAAGTAAAATCTTACTATTTAAAAAAACAACTTTTTCTCTGCAGAAAGATAGCAAAAATAAAGCTCAGCTATTGTTCTAAGGTGAACCATTCCATGACTGCTACTCCTTTTTTTTTTTGCAATTATCAGACTTATACCAGTGGGAGGAGGATGTTTTTGATGACCTTTTGCAAGTAGATAATCCCCTACCATGAAGTAATTTTTCAGACCAAAATGTTTTTTGCAGTTAGTGATAAAAGTGAGTTTTTTTAAGTAATTATGTAATACATGTTTTTAGATAAATCCTAACAAGTTGTACAGTAAGAAAAAAATTTGTTACTCTGTGAGAAAAACCAATTGTCAAGTATTTAACTGGTTTTGGTTTTTAACCTCAGTGTTATCCTTCAGTTTTTATCACGGCTTATGAAAATGATCAACGGATACCACTAACAGGAGTCTTACGATATGTTCAGAAACTTAGGAAGGCTGCACTAGATCATGCCAGCAGAACAAGTAAGAAAGGTAAGGGTAAGAATATTACCAGTAAACGGAGTTGGTTAAACCAAATATTAATAGTCATGTAATAAACACCATAGAGATTGACACCTCCTTACATTAATTCATTTGTACAACACAATCCCATATTTTTAGCTCTACAGGCTCTGAGATGCAAAAAAATAAAGACTGGGAGCACGTGAGTGGGGCTCACTCTTTCTTAGGCCTCAACATACGGCAGCTGTTGGGCAGTGCAAGGTGAACCCATACCTCAGTCCAGCTACCAACAGGCCCAGACTGCAGTTCTCAGCAACGCTTGGATGAAATCTTACTTTTGCTGCTCTACAAAAAACTACTTTTCTCACTTTGATAAAGCTGCAGGTCTTAGTCCAAGGCAGAATGACAGCAAGGCCAAGGCACAGGTGCTTTTATACCTGAAACTTAACACTAGCTTTGGGACACTTTCCAGCAAAAAGGTACATTCAAGCCTTACCATTTTCTAGTACTGTCTCATCTGGGGAGAGGTTTTTACCATCAGCATCAAAAGAGATCCTGAATAACCTTTTCTGATTTTCATTATGCCCTGTATCTGCAAGCAGCACAACTGTGATGGTTGAGATGCTGCAGTTGCTGTTGTGGTCTTTGCTCAGAAATCAAAAACCACATCTTTCCAAAAAGACTCAAAGAGAACAAACACTCTAAATAGATAAATATTCCTCAAATATGCAATGAAGAGAAATACCAATAATTCATTCAGAAAGCCCCTATATGATCCTTTTTTTTATTTTTTAAGGAATAATAGAAATTCTGTCAGGACAGAAGGCAGAATTATCTATACCTAAACAACTCACATCCCCACTTACCTTTTTCCTTGTTCATTCAATGTAAAGTGATCACTAGCTTCATTGTTCCAGGAAATTGGATTCCTAATATCATCTTAGATGTCCAGGCAAATGGCAGCCATTGTGATTCATCTTGGGAGCACTCAGTGAGTGAGGTATGTTCCCTTTATTGTACATGTCCATGACGTGTTGGAGGGAGGTGTCCCTCAATTGATACTTAAGTTTCAGTAGTTGTGCAGTCACTGAATGTATGTTTAAAGTATAAAAAAGAAAAACTGCAAGAGCAACTGCTGGTCTTATATATCTATAACACAGCAATTTATATACATAATTATATATATTTATCAATATATATACTTCTATAGATAGAAAAGAGACAGTGACAGGGCCAGATTATTGAAACAGCCTCAAAACAGTTTTCAATTCCCACTGTAACATGTTGAGAGCATTGAATGAAAGGTTCTAAGTTGGGCAAAACATTATTCCAGCAGGAAAAGTCTTGCACTGTAGAGTATTAAGTGCTTAAAATTGTCATACTATTTACTTCCATCTTCTTCATGTGTAAGACATATGATGGGTTTGATCTTTACATTTTGAAAATGCATGATCTGTACTATCAAAGCTATTACAATTAGCTTTCGAGATTTTACACTTTATACAAGTGTGCCTGTTAAAAGCAACTCAGTATATTGTTATCGATGTCTCAGACTATCACAGTTGGATACAAATTTTATTACTGTTATTTTGAACAAATCCTAGCAAATGTTAATTTGGTGGTTGTGGCAGTAACTCCCAAAATGAATTCTTTCAGGAAGAGCTTCATTCTGTTTTAGGGCAAGATATTTCTTAGCATTAGTCTAGGAAAGGAAGAAGATTAGGATAGCTGCACAAGAGCCTCAAGGTTTATAGTGCAAAGAATTTTACTTTGTAATAAAATATTTTCATTATTTTAGGTCGCAAGACACCTTGCTTTTCTCAATAAAGAACTTGAGGAAGTATGCCATCTCCAACATCATAGCAAATCCTGCAGATAGCTAATAAACACAATGACCACCTGAAGAACTTCGTGTCGGATTTTTATTTATATGGAAAGTAAACACCTTCTCCAGAGGATCTCTGCTCCTGGATCCCTGCTTTATGGGCATAAGCGCACAAAGCTGGGTGTGGCATTGGCTTATAAACATACAGACCGAGAACTGAATTTCTCTGCTGCCTGGTAGTACAGAAGTAGCTGCCAGCATAAATCAGTTTGTTCAGTAAGTTCTGTTCACACAAGCCAGCAGTGCAGCGCTACACAAGCAGAGCTGAGCACAGCGACTGGCACATAAAGCCTCACGTGAGTAGCACATGCACTTTGTACAGGGAGCCTCTCCATCCTAAGCCATCTCTTGTGAGACCACCTTTTACACAAGGCAGTAAAATCCCTAAGTAGTATTTGATGAAAAAGTCTCACTACTTCTAAAACTAATTCCCATATGTAGGTGATGATGACTGCTGCCCTTCCTATCTACACAGCAGTCATAGTGTACTGATCATATGGTGGGATCGATCAAACTGCAAAAAATGGACTCTCAAGAACAGCAACTTTGGTAGAACTCTTTGATCTGAGTAGATTAAAAATCTTGCAGTTACCTTTACTAGCATGGTAATCTTAAAAAGGAGGTGCCAAAGTCCCTCTGGAAGACAGATGAATGCCCCAGAGGATGATGCCAGAGTCTCTCCAGAGGATAAAACAAAAAGGATGCCCCCACTGAAGCAGCCCAATTCATAGCTTAGCTGCCCTCTAAGCAAGGCACAAACCAGCAGTGCATTGCTTTTTAAAATACGTGCTTGGTGCACACCTAGGGCCAGCAGCGGGTGGAAGATACACTGTGGCCATACTGTCCTCAAACCAAAACTAAGTTCCTGTGATGGACCCCTGTGCCCACAGCAGACTGCACCAAGTCAAATGCTGACTCTTCCTTTGGGCTGCATCAGCCACTGTAGGTGCAGCAAATGCAAATCAAAGCACAAGTGTGACAATCAGCTTCAGCTGTGACAGTTGCTTCAGCTGCTTACTCTGGACTAAAGTACACACCCCTCACCTCAGCCTTAGAGTAGGAAGAGAAGTAAGAGAATGCAAATGTATTCTAATTCAGCAGGGAGGGGAGGAATCAATTTGAAATGCAGTCCTGAGTGTAGAATTAGATATATTAGCTATATTTTGTTCTTTTCCTTACTAATTTTGAGGATAATCAGAGCTGTTAGAGTTGAGAGAAAAGACATCACAACCATATATATCAGTCCTGCTTGTGTTTACCTGTTTTAGCAAATACAGGGTATTTGCTTTAGAATAAGTTTCACAAACCTACACATTTGTAAACATGTATTATGAACTGCCACAGGCTTTGGAGCTCTTAATAACCAGCTCTTAATAGCCAGCAACTGTAAGGGGTAGCACCCAAAAAGCAACTGTTGTCTTTCCTCCCAAAAATACACACACTTTAACAGGACAGTTTTTTATAGGTTTACTTTTCTTCTCCACAGACCCTAAAGGGGAGTTTATACCATACTTTTTCCTTTTCATCACCAATTCACATACAAGACATTAGGTGTCTGTTTTAGTTTTCAGGTTATTTTGTACAAAGTTTGGAAAGCCAAAGAAAACTGAATATTTTTAGCATTTCCTTGAAACCAATATCTTCTAAATTAACACGAAAGCTTAGTTATTCTATTCCTGTACTTAACAGTTCATGTAGAGTAAATTTAAGGCCATGGAATAACAAGCTTTTTCTGCCACAAAACACTTTCCTTGAAAAGCTTCCATAGTATGGACAGGCTTTGCTGTTTTATATTCGAGGACCAGGCCTTCTCCCATTTCAGTTTTAATTAGTTTGGCAGAGACAGCTTTACCAGCATTGCTAAAATTAGTACTTAGCCTTATAACAGCTTCAGAGGGAAGATTAGGAACTATAGCTGTCAGGTCTATTGTCGATTCCTGCCCGAAGTTGAGGACCATCATGAAGGTTCTGTCTAACCCATCCAGTTCCCTCACATATACAAACACGTTACTGTCATTCCAGATGTAGCACATCCACCCCCGATTAATGGGGAGCTCGTTGTTGCGAAGTTGCGTCAGCTCTCTGTACAAATTCAGGGTTGAGTTGGACCAGGTCCTCTGGATCTGCAACAGTCAGTGTGAACAGGGTCAGTTCTTGGCACTGCATGTAGGGAATGCAGCTTCCCTCTCACGCCCACTCAGTCTGCTGAGAACGCGCCTATTGGATTTTAACAATTACCTCTCTTCAAATTTGTCCACAAATTTCACTGAAAAACTGCTTTTTCTCACGTACTTACCAGGCGTTTGTGAAATGGCAGAGACACAGGTTATGAGACACAATGATTCCTCAGCACTAACACTATTGCTTTCTCCCACAGCCTCCTTTTAGCACTGTTGATTCAGGAGAAAGCTGCAGCCATTCAAAGCTTGACACTGAACCTTTTTCTTTGAGTCTAATCTACTGAAGTCGATTAGACATTTCATGTTTTATATTTTTGATATCTTAGATTTTTTTTTCTGGTCTTCAATTTTGGTCAGCACCGTAGGTCAGCAAAATCTCTTTGCTTCACTGCTCTACATATGTTAGAGATAGTCTGTGTTAGGTTCTTGTTACACAGACAGTGCTTTCTGTGGCAATAGAAATGGGGGGGGAAAAAGACCCAATTTCAATTTAATGTTGTCCTAGTTACAGGGGTTGGGACCAGTTTATCACTATGTGAGTATAACCAAAACTGTGCATTCTACATCCTCTATGTCATTTCTGATGGACTGTTAATAAATGAAATTGTTTGCAGCAGCTGCCCAGGGCACACCTGACACCTCAGGCTACAAGCTGGGTGTTAAAGAAACCCTATGAGGCAGGGGAGTGTTCTTTTGTTTTCACACCAATGACTTAGCTGTGATAACTCCCCTCCAGAAAGGCATTAACACCTTCACACCCAGCCTAAGGGGTCATCGCTGCTAATGGGCCACCTTGGACTGGTGGCCCATGGACATAAACAGCTGCAAAACCTAGACCATCAAAGATTCCAAAAATATCCCATGACTCAGAGTTAAATCGCCCATTGTGAAACTCCCCATCCTGGGGGACGTACTGGACATATATGCTGAACTTGAGCATATATAAACTTCGGTGTGAGGACTTCTGGTACCACTCATTGGATCAAGAGGACAACCAGGATTTCAACAGGACTGCAACTGCCACTCTTGGCAAGACTGCAATTGTTACTTCAGCAGGACTGCGACCATCATCTGGACTAACAGCTTTTCCTTTCCTTTTACTTTGCACCCAGGGGGACCATGTGGTGGTTGGTACAGGGGCTGACAAACATTGTTCTGTTTTTGTCCCAGGGTGCTGGGTTATACATCTGTCTTTAGGGGTTAAAACCAGTTTTCTCTGTTATCATTGTATTGTAATCTTCTTAGTAAATTGTAACTCTGACTTGTAATCTTTCGAGTTGGGTTTATTTCTCCCACTGGTTTACTTTTAAACCAGCACAAATATTAAAAGGATTAAAAGGATGTTAAAGAGCCAAATTGCCACATCAACATCACAACTGCAGTTGCTCTGCTTAAGGGAATATAGATGAAGTAGGCTCCTTGCTGGTGCAAGGAATTCCTTTTCTAATAAAACTTGTGAGGATTCAGTGCTTTTTTCCCCCTTGAGTCTGTCCTTACTGCCAATGCCCACTACTAAAAGGAAGCCAGAGGACAACAGATAACGCTAAAATATTTTTAAACCATTAATTTGTCACACATGCAGATACCTACTTCCACATTTACACTTCCGTAGTTGGAGTTAACAGGTAACCAGCTACTGTTGCCTTCAGTAAAACCAGCATTAACTTCCCCATCCCACTGCATGGGGGATTTCTCTGGAAAGGTCACCTAGAAAATAAAGTGCTGATTAGCATATTGAAAAGGTATTCTTTGAATAGCATGTTCTCACATCTCCCAAATTCTCACCATTTCAGTATTGCTTTCTTCAGTTTAAGTTAAAATTTAATAAGGAGAATGTAATCCTGCTCCAACTCTAAGGAGAAAATAAGAACCAAGACAGTTCCCAAAATGGAGGGGAGTGGATGGTCTCAGATACAGCATCACTGGTAAAATGTGGAATTCCCAAACAACTCTACTAGAGTTGTCATCCTTTGCAACAGATGGTTGGATAAAAGTTTACTAATGACGGCCAGGATATTCTGATAAATATCTAGATATGCATCAAGTGAATATATGAGGTAATGAGTCCTAAGAAGGGATGCTGTTAAAATAACAGTAAACAACTAATAAATGCTGTTCAGTGTCTTGTTCTTTTGTAACCATCACACCTTTCTCCTTAGAACTTTCCAAGCTTACATTTGCAGGGGGTACAGTTTGGACAGGATTGTTTGTGTTAGAAAGATAAAATTATTATTTCCAAGTGCAAAACTATTGAAAACCAGCTTTTAGCTGATTAAAAACTGTCGATGTAAAAAGTCTGAAGTTCTCATTTTGAAGAATTCAGAAAAATTCTGAAAAAGCTTCCTCATTGTTATTGAAGAGCTGCCAAAAGATCTGACACTTAAATTTAATGATATAAGAGGGCATAAAATATTTTGCACATACTTTGAGTGTTTGTTTTCCATGAAAACTGTTTTTCATATAAAGGGCACTTTTCAATACAATCTGTCAGAACAGCAGCCTAACAAAAGAAATTGTCACTTTGCTTTGTGACATTACAAATAATGGGTTTCTCCTTTTTAGCATATTCTGAAAAGCAGGAGGAAAAAAAATCCTAAGTTTTCAACACTAGTAATGCTGCCTCTCATTTTTACCTCTTTCAGTGTCTCCTGAAGTGTTTTAAATGCTGGGCCTAAACACTATATCCTGAGCAAATACTCTCCATCTTTCAAAGACACCCAGTAATCAGGGAACCTTCCTCTCCAGATGGAGTGAAGGGTGGGTTTGCATTGTTCCAAAGCCATGAGCCACAGGGTAGCCACTAAAAGAGTGAACCCTGAGGAGCCAAAGGCGAGCCACTTTTCTGAAGAGAATCACTGTCAGCAGTAAGCAGCAGCGGCAAGAAAATACAGGAGATACTTTGACCTATGTGTTTCTCAGAGGAAATGAGATTTCCTTTTAAATCAGAGAATCATTTCCTCACATCTTAATCAGACAAACCTGGAGGTGATCCTGTGCTTCAAATACCCCTTTGATACAAAGCTAGCCAACACCATTTGTAACGTCAGAGGCTGTCTCATTCCCTAACAGAGGCTTTCCACAGTGAAACCAGCATCTGCCACAGGACCACGTTCTCATGGTGCTCAAAAACGGTGATGAGAGGCAGAGGTGAGCTGTTCCCTTTAGGAACAGACTATGCATGACAACCAAAAGTCAGTTCTGCTTGCCACCAGGCACCCTCCCCTTTGTGCAGATCCCTTCTGGGCATGGGCACACTGGAGATGGGTGTGGCTTAGGTGTCTTTCAGTAGTCAGAGTAAAAAGGTCTGCAGGAGATGGCGACTGTAGCTACAATCTCTCATGAGCTCTGACTTCCTTTAAATAGCAGCCAGGAAATAATGAACTTTGAACTAATGATTAGGGTACTTCCATGGGAGGAAGGAGATAGTGACTTGGGTCCCCTTGCCTCATATGACTGTAACACACCTCTCCTAACCTTTAGCCCAGGCCCAGTATTAGCACTTGCTGTCCTTCCTGCTGAAAGGAAACAAAGCAACACCGCTGCAAACCATGCAAGACTGATCTGGAGAAGGACAGAAATCAGGAACCGTAATTGAAATCCAACAGTTCAGACCCACATCCAGGCCTTGGTTCTGATCTCTGACCTGGCCATTTGTGCATGTGGTCCAATGGTTTTGCCATGAGGCACATGGAAAACTATCTAAGCAGTGAGAAAGACTGGGTTTGGTTAACAAAACAAAAGTTCCTGGTTTTTTGAAAGTTCTGTTACTTGGAACTAAACAACAACAGGATCGGAGTTCACATGCTCTTCACTTACATTTTCTGAGGCAATGTTCTCCATGCCTATTTCTTCACCATAGTAAGTTACAGGAGTTCCAGGCAGGGTTAAAAGCAGCATATTCATAACATTGACATACTTCTTCCCAACGCGAGATGAAATCCGAGCAGCATTAGGGCTTCCAACCTGAAGAAAACATCACTCTGTTAAATATACATTATAAAATTTCATGCATATGTGAAACTGATTAACTAATTTAACATGGCAGTAGATTATTTTTTTCTTCTATTTCTTTCCCCTCCAGGGCTGTGAAGTGCTTTATCCTTATCTTGGTGCCATTACAAACTTCTGTCCCAAATAATGTAGTACACAGAAGTCCTGCCAGCACCACAAGGCAGAAGTGATGGAAAGATAACAAGTAACAACTCTCCACAATTACAGTCCCTCGGATTTCTGCCATTTTCTCTACTGTGTGAAAACTGCTCTGCTTGTTTTGAAAAGATCCCTTACACATTCCGAACGTGCTTCCTAACAAAGACGAGCAGGTTCTAAGTTAACTGCCCTCAGCTGTCTGCTCTGTTCTGCCCTGGCCCCGGGAGGGTTCCAGAATCCATCGCAGTGAGTCAGTTTATGGTCAAAGATAATTATACTGATTCCATTCTCACTAGTCTTTTAACCCAGTGCCCCATCCTACATTGGAGACACTGAGGGAGAGGCATGATCATAAATTCCCTTCTGTCACCGTTGCATGGGGAGTGTAACTGTTATTGATGGGCGGGAGAGCCGGCGGGTGCCAACAACTGCAACTGCAGCAGCTCAGAGCTTTCACGTGGATAGCAACTATAGCCCAGCCACGGGCTCAGGCTGCTGCTGATCCCACTGAAATCAATGTGTGTGTCCGTGGGGTGGGGGTTCTATCACCATAACAGGAATAAGCCCTTCCTGTAAGAGTTGATATAGAACTTACAGCCCAGTTTGGCCATTTTCCCACAGGCATGTTTTTCATCCACAAGTCAACAGCTTCAAAAATACTGTTGCCTGATAGATTTTTCATGTTCATTAGGTTGAAATTGAAGGGAAAATCTGCTTCTTGGATGAAAGTTGTTCCATAATACGCCATTGTTGCTTCAATGTCTTCCTTTTCATCATCACCAGAACCCATAAATCTACAAAGAAGTACACAAATATCATTTTTGTCTCATTCTTTGTTGCACAAAAGGAAGCTAGAAATGGTTGAATATAGAACATTAAGCATTACATTCACTTCCCTCCTCCCCATAAAAAAGATTAACACAGAGAAACAATGTTTTGTAAAGCAGACAAGAAGTCAAGGAAAAATATTTCTTGGAAATTGCAGATGAAAAATCTACAAGTCGACACAAGGCTAAAGTATCTGCCTGAAGTCTTATCTTTCTGAATTCATGCCCACATGGCCCATTCCAGCAATTTCCAGCTTTCCTTCACAGAACAGGACCTGGGGAGCCCCCAAGTTGACCATGAACCATCAATGTGCCCTCGAAGGTGGCTTATGGTATCCTGGGCTGCATTAGGAGTGTTGCCAGAAGGTCGAGGGAGGTGATTCTCCCCCTCTGCTTTGCACTGGTGAGGCCACACTTGGAGCATGGTGTCCAGTTCTGGGCTCCCCAGGACAGACAGACATGGATGTACTGGAGAGAGTCCAGCAAGAAGCCACTAAGCCCATTAGGGACTGAAAGATGTCTCCTATGGGGAAAGACTCCTCATAGTAAAAAGTAGAGTTCCCATTCTTGGAGATGTTCAAAAGTCATCTGGACAAATTCCTGGGCAACCAGCTCTAGGTGGCTCTAATGAGCAAGGGCTTTGGACCAGAGCACCTCCAGAGCTCCTTTCCAAACTCAACCATTCTGTGACTTTAACAATCTCTGACTGTGTGTCTGACTTGAACTGCACTATTAAAACTATACAATAGAGCAGGCACAGGGTTGATGAATTACAGAGTCTCTGTGATCAGAATAGTTGCCCATTCTGCTTAGTCTTGTACAGTCCACACATTGAGCAGAGCTAACAGGGCCAATTCCTTTCCTTTCCTCACACATTGGGGAAGAGATAATATAGTCTATGCCCCACTATTTGCATTTGAGGATTTGCGCCTTTTTGTGGCATATTATATTAAAAAACCCAAACGTTTTATTGCTATCAGGGGGTGATGAATATTGGAGAAAAATTCAGCAGGTGTAATAACAATTACCTGTATCGACCAGGTTCTCTGCTGAACTGATTCATGGTCTGACGGAAGCTACGGACGATATCATGCATACCAACTTGTGTGGTCGTGTAGTCATGGTAGAGCTGGGAATAGGCTGTGATAGTCTCCTTAAAGAAGGATAGAGTATTTCCCATTAGTTCATCAGCATTTTAGATTTCAGAACTCTCCAAATTCTTCCCATCCCTTCCTGAGACAGCGCACCAGTCCACATAAATTTTAACGGGAATGAGTTTAGCATACTAACTGTGACAGCGCAGAGCTGAGCTGCACTTGAGAAACTCTAAAGATACAATAGCAGAAGGTTGGTTATTTTGGATCCCATCATCCAGGAGGGGAGCACTAGCCAATGGAGCCCATCTGCAGCAGCGAGCACAGCAGGTGCTGTGGCCACACACCAGGCTGGAAAGATGGACCGTGCCTTGATAAGGTACCACAACAACAACACTTGTGGAGCTGACCAGTTTTATGTGATCCTCACCTCCACAGGGGAACAGCATTTTAATGCTGAAACTATCTGGGAACGTCACCAAGTTCACCACCACAGCAAAAGCAAATAGCATAAGTAATAGTCTTCATGCTTTTGAGTGCGTCTGGTCACCTCTCACTGTGACATACTGCCAATATGAGGGTTTTCCTTTTAGTTTTTCTCCAATTCTTACTTGCAATGTAGAAGAAATACATGCTAGTAACTGCTACAGAATCCCAAGCAGGCAAGATCTCTGACCTTAACTCCTCTAGCAGGCTCCCCAAAGACAACCAATCAACTACTAAAAATAACGAGATTTGTCTTTTTAGAATGTGAATTGAAAAGCAAATGATTTTAAAGAGAAAATTCAAAGCAACAGCGTCAGAACAGAAAAACAAAGTGTATATGGACAATTCTTCCACCCACAAAGCTCCTGCTTGCAGGTATCTCACTGACCTACAGCCTCAGCCCAGCAGGCTTCTTTCTTGTGAGTGCTCCTTCTACAGAGTGCCCACCCGCTTTCCAAGGGACATGGCTGACCCAGTTTTCCTACAGCCACAATTAAGACCCAAAAGAGTAAAAACATACACTCTTTTGTCTCCGTAGGAAACGCAGGAAAAAAAGCAAAGACAGAACATATACATTACTCCATTTTGAGACTTGTTCACTTGAGGCTCATCTCGGAGATGCGTTGCTTCTAAGAGAAATTTAACAGTGCTGAAACTAAATCCATCAATTCCTTTGTTGAGCCAAAATTTTATAATATCCTAGACAAAGGTAAAAATTGAGAAGTTCAAGTGAGTCCACCCCATTCAAAACAGTATAGTCTTAAAAAGAAAGCTAAACCTTCCAGGAAATATTAATACGTAACAATTTATTTTTAAATTGGTACTTCAAATTTTTCAAGAAGTCAAAATGAATTTTGTTGATCTAAGGTCAAATAAGATCTAAATAAAGTATGTCTTATTATTTCATGCAGTATAAAAAAGAAAACAACTGGTCTGTAACTTCTCCCATAATTCAGGAGACCTAAACCAGGGCGTGACTCGCTAAAAGACGCTTCTAATCTCATCCATCAAAACAATTGGGCTCATGCTAAGCGCTGTTGTTGGTGAATACTCGTTCATGGCAGCACACAATTAGAACCCATTGATTCAAATATGCAAGAATATGTTGTTTTGCACAGACCTCGTGCCACCAATTTTCTTTCACACAATAGAGCTCTTAAAACATTTGTTCTCTCTTATTTGACTGATGTGGATTTTTTTTCTGTTTTATTTTCAGGGTTATTTATTTGCAGGAACACAAAAAATTATCATCCAACAATTACAAATGCTATTGATTTATAATTTCACTATCAAATCGAGAGGTTTGTCACTGTTAGTAAAATTATATCCTCCTTCAATAGCCATTACATTACTACAGTTTCAATTGCTCTAGTTTTAACAAAAGAAGTCTAAAGTTCAGTCCTTCGAGTGGTTTCTGCAAATGTTCTTTTAGATGCGATACTTGTCTTCATCTGAGGAAAAAAATCTTTTTTATATATATTTTTTAAAGACAGCTATTGAATTGCCTTTTTTAAAACGTATGAAATACACTTGCCTGAATAGGCTGGACTGGAACTAGTCCACACTCAAGCTTTACAGATTTTTGTTCGGCAAATAAAGACTCTGCCTCACTGAGCTGCACTTTCTCGAGGCACCATTCTGAAAGCAGCAGCTCCAATATGGTGTCTGTCCAATAGTGAATCTACCCAAAAACAGCCACACTTATGCCTGTGCTCAGCACAAAGGCAGCACCAGGTATCAGCACTGCAAACATCAAGCACTGACATGGTTCTCATGTAGGAAAGCTACAACATGCTGGCTGCTAAGTTTCCCTGTTCTTGCGTGCCCTTGCATGGCTAAACCAAAGACTTAAGCTTCTCTGCAAAAGTCCATTTGCTTCCTGCTCAGTCCTCCTAACCTTCTGGAACAGGATTTTGAATTAAAATACAAGACAAAGATTCTTCTTCAATGTGACATTCATAAGCATTTACCAAAGGCTGGTGTTACCAGGCCAAAATTACTAGTTTTCATGTCATCTTTTTGCTACTGGAGCTTCAGTAATGTGTTGGGTACCATGAAAAAAAATAATTAGCCAAGACAATTAAAAAGTGTGATGCTATGGAAAAAAGGTGCAAATGGCAAGACATGGCATTGAGGGAAGTATCAAGGCACAGAGAGGTTACTAGCAGAGTTCCTCAAAGACCCAGTCTCAAAAGCAGTCTTGTTTCATTATTTAGTTTAAAAGTATGACCAGCAGTGATTTGTTTCTTCAAGTGCATGCAGTACTCATGTGGTGAGGGGAGAGGCCCCACAGGGCTTGTGAGACCATCCCAGTAGGGCTGGGCAGCTGTGGAGACTACTGCCCAAGAAATGCACCAAAATTCGACAGTTCAAAGTAGCAAACATTTAAGGATTAAATCAAACCACTTGAAGTAGCTGTACTACCTGATGAGGTACAACTTTAAGGAAGGGGGGAAAAGAAGCAGCAATTGTCAGACTCCCCATGTTCAGGCCCACTTCCCCATATTTTAATCAAGTCTACGTTGTCTTCTGGGAGACATGATGCAGACAGACATGAGATTCCATCTGAGCACCACCACCTTCCCATAGTAAAAGCACTCTCACTGTGAAAACACTCTCATCACCCTTTTTCCTCTGTAAAGTCATCAGACATGTTGACAGATGGAAACTCTCTCCCTTATCCACAAGCTCAGGCATTCCTTGTAATTCAAATCACCACTGCCTCAGTTTTCTTGAAAATACAAACATCTCTCTGCTAGAACAAGGTGCCACTCCCACATTTGACTGGCTAATTAACAGTCCTTGTATCAAGAGAGATAAAAACTTCTCTCCACTTGAGTACATCAGCTCTGCACAGGCTTCAGTGCAGGAGCAGTTTTTCCTTCCATATCAATCCTTCCATTAATTGTTGCCCTGGATACAACATGAAGTGCCTTTGTCCTTGGCTTTTGATGTAGAGTGGCAACAGTTAACAACCTCCAGACAGCAGTCATATTGCATTATTTGAGTACTAGCACCAACTTCAAAGCAAGTAAGAGAAATCTTGGGGCCCAGAGGGAGAAGCACCTACGCCAATATACAGGATTCCGCCCAGACATCTCTTCAGGTCAATTTGTTAAATTCTGGCCATCTGCATTTGAGAAAAACCTCAGGATGGAAGTGATGCAAGGACTAAGCAGCGGCTAAACAAAGGGATGGATAGTCTCTCTCCAGGGAAGACTGGAAAATCCCTCCCCATTTAATCTACCTTGACAAGACCTGAAAAACAAATAAGCATAAACAAGGGGGGGAAAAACCTCTTTCAGTTGAAGGACAGGTATGATTCATAAGGAGCTAAGTAGGAACAGTTTGCACATAAGGTTAGTCTGAAAAGTAGAGGCGTCCTGAAGCATCAAAGCAATTTGAAGATAGACTTTAGTGGGAAGGGACAGGGAAAGGGAACTCCCTTTAAAGTACAATAGCCTGTTCCAAAGAAAAACATCAAGATCTTGCCAGGCTCTTGTGAGAGCAAGGGAGTTAAGTCAGCAAAGAAAAGCAGTAGCTGTCCCTTCTTAAAATCCAGAGGACTGCGACACCACCTGTACTACCACTCAAGGATGATTTTATTCAGCTTTTTTTGCCGGTTCCTTGTTTGCTTTTAATTAAAAAGACTGGAGTAAAGTAGATACTGGAAGCATTACAGTACAAAGCTTACATTTTGCTTATAAACTTAATGTTTTTCGAGACAGTTTTTTGTTTCAATTGTTTACATATGCTACAATCCTTGAACTACTTCCAACTAGACTGCAAATTGTGCATCACAAATAATCAGAGAAATCAAGTGTACAAACAGCTGCTTTGCTGTTGGGTCAGCAGCAGTGGGTTATATACTTACATGGATTTCTTGTTGGACATCAAGGTTGCGAAAATTCAAGTCTGGTTGTTCTTTCCCAAACTGATGAAAATAACATTGCTTTCTCATGTCATCAAACTGCCAGCTGGAATTCCCAAAGACACTCACCTGTTCATGTACGAGAAGGAGAGAATAAGAACTCCTCATTTAACAAACATTTACTTCTATGCATACTTTAAAATGTGCAGCATTACAAGCATATGATATAAAGCACAAAATGCCTAATCAATGGACTACATTGTGAATAGATTTTGGTATTTACATTTTTAATTTCTTTTTCCTATTAGCTGCTCTCCCTTTAGTTGTGCTTTGCCACATGTGTTTCTTGTTCAATGTTATGGGGATTTTTTTTTTAATTAAGTAGACTCCCATCGGGAATTATTTGGAATAGAGGAGGAAAACATGTCTGGGAGCATTTATTTCGGAATTGCTTTCCCTAAAACTTAGTAAAAAAAGCTTTAGTTAACTTAAGAGATTTCTGCAATCTGGTATTATCCCTTTGAAGTGCCAACAACAGTCAGCACGTTAAAAATGTTAACTTTATCATCATCTCTGTAATAGAAGATCCCAAAAGCTAAGATAGCTCTTAAGACTCTAAGTTTAGAGAGAAATTATATTAACTGGTACAAAGTATTAATTCTACCTTGAGTTTTTAGAATATACAAGTTCTTACACATGCACCCATCAGTTCAAATTTCAAATAAATCTATTTGAAATAGACAACACATTTTCTGGCCTGATCACCTTCCAGAAAAAAAAATAATAATAAAGCCAAGAACACATTGTTTTGTTTCCTTCCTTACCAACTACGATTTCAGAGGAGCTGACATGAAGTTTCTAGAGCAAAGTACCCAGACACAGAAGGGGGCATGTGTGAACAACTTGTGCACAATTACTCTTTTTTGTGTTTGTTTAATGAATGAAGATTAACACTGAGGTAAAGAAACACAAGTAATTTTAAAAATTCTGTTTAAATTAGGAACTTCCCCCTGATCTGGTTTAAATGTTAATCTGCACTAGCCCATGTAGAAACATCAGTTTGTACCTCTTAGCTGTCACTTATAACCCAGCATACTTTGGGACAATCATGCTACAGCTGCTTTTGCTCTGTGGCAGCCTGCATCCAGCTTGGGATTTGCATATGTCCCATCCCGTGTTTACCCAGTTGTTTGGAGGAATGACTGAACCAGCAGCCTCCACGCAGTCCTGCCAGATGTAGTAATCTGTGTACTTCCCAGTCCGATTGCGGCTCAGCTGAAACCATCGGTGTTTGTCACTTGTGTGGTTTGGTATTAAATCCATTATCACCTTCAGCCCTTAAAAATCAAAACAGTTAGAGTTTGCTAGTAGCTGGAAGACATCTTGCTGGTACTGCTCCCCCCAGCATGTTGCCTGGGAGGGAAGGAAGGGTGAAGAAAAAAAATCAGAACAGATTTCTGCTGTTATGAACCACTTCCACTAACTCTGACTTCAACATGTCTCACACCTCCCAGGTGGGAAAAGCACTTCACCAGCCTAGCATCAGAGAACACATATTCTTCATCACCCTTCCTAAAGGCTAGACGTTTTACTGAAATCTCAAATGTTTTTGGACTGGTAAACCATTTTCCCTTCAGCTCAACAGCTGTAAGAAGAAACACCTGAGCAAACATTTTGTCTAAGGCATAAACGCAGCAAACCAAGGATGCAATTACAGGAAGGAAGTGCATGTTCCTGCATGTTCAGTCAGAAACAACTGCACCTCAGCCTTGATCCCCAGATTTTGGATGCCCATAACATGTGCACAAGGGAGCACGGATGGTGTGCCAGCCCACCACCCACACACATCCTTGGAGGGGACCTCATGCCTTGCAGAGGACGCGCAGCCGCCCAACGCTGCTGATGCAGCTCCCTGTGCCTTCAGTCCTGCTCCCAGCACTCCCCTGGCACCAAAGGGCAGGACACTGGAATCCCAGAGCTCATGTTGCTGTGGAGTTCACTTGTACCCTTTGCTGGACCTCCATCTGCTTCTGCTCAACGCCACCACAGGAGGAATTGCCAGGTGCACAAACTGAAATCTCAGGTTATAACCTTGCACTGTAGGGTACATCTTTTTAACAGAGTTACTTTGCTCAGAGGTGCAGCTTACCTCTGTCATGTATGGCTGCAATCAGATTCTCAAAATCACTCATTGATCCAAAAATGGGATCAACATCATAGAAGTCTTCAGCTCCATATCCAAGGTCTTTTAAAGGGGACTTAAAGAAAGAGGTGATCCAGATGGTTTTTATATTCAAATACGTAATATGGTCCAGTTTTTCTTGGATGCCTATTTAAAAAGAAAAGGGCACAATCTGTTTAGAAAAGACAAAAGATTTTTGTTTAAGTTTGGCATGGGCTTTCAAAGATGGTACACAGGTCTCCTCAATACATAACTATCCCTTGTTTTCACTGATCTCAGGTAGCAGGACAGTCTTGACCTTTCTTCAGGGATAGCATGAGGTTACAGTATAGAAACCATTCAAAGCAAATTTTACATGGAAAATAAAGCAGGAATCAAAAAGGTTAGATCAAAACAAATTTACATTCTATATTATAAAATATTTACTATTTCATTTAATGAATTTAACACCCGCTTCTGAAAACAAGCTCCTATATTTTGTTAAAACATCAGTTACTCCTCAGACCACCCAAAGGGAAGCACAATTTTAATGTAAAGATCCTAGTTTTTTCCTGACTTAGGAAAAGTCTCTTATGGGGTTTTTCTGTTGTGTTTTGTAAGGACACCTCACTGCAACCTCCCTTAGTATTTTTAAACCCAAATCTTTTAATCTTCCTGACATGTACTACTGGCATGCAGCCACAGAAACAGTTTCTGCTCTTCACTTGCCAGTAGAGCATAGTGTGGCTAGTGCTTCTTGTTTAGAAATGTATTGTCCATTTTGGTGTTAAGCCTTCTCTTTCTACAAGGCAGTCTCAGTTAAGCTACCAGTAAGTGGCATTGTCCATGCATTCCTAAGAGCTAAGAAACACCTAGACCACAAGCAAAACAAGAAGTAACACATCTTTCTCTCCTCTTTGTCAGTTTTAGTTTTCTGTAGGAGAAGCAGCCAAACAACAAAGTGCTCAGCACCACCCATCCTCCCGATTGACCTCAGTTTTGTGGAGATATTTTACTCTGATGGCAGCTGTGTTGCTGCTTGCTCTCAGCCCCATCTCTCCATTATAACATCCATCCTAACTCCAGGCTTAGGGTTAACAACTTGAGCAAGCAACTCCTGGATTTATTCATGACAACGTGAGTTACCATTAATGTAGTCAGACTACTTTTCTTTCCCCTCTCCATTAGGGTGGCTTTGTCTGTTGGACTGTATTTTTCTATTGGTTATGTTCTTCATACACACACACGCAGCTTCGTACATACCAAGAATGAAAACTGACCCACCTTTCAGATCCCCATTCCCATCCATGTTGCTGTCCTTGAAGGAACGAGGATAGATCTGATAAATAGGACCAGCTTGCCACCAGTCAAGGCACTTTGGAGAGAGAGCAATAATTGCAATCGTAGCACACACAAGTGCAACAGCAGCAGCAATTATGAGCCAGAAGAGAATCTCCCTGGTGATTCTGTACCGGGCTTGGCTGGAGAACTTCAGCAAGACCTCCTTTGGCATCCCGGCATAAGGCTTCAGCACTGTCTCTTCCTCAGCCACTGGGTCCACATCAACAGTGCACGGTTTTGGCATTTCTTCTTGGCTACTGGTATCTGTTTCCTTGTCATCAAAAGCCTCATTTTGAACAAATCCATTGTTCTCCACACCTCCCTTCTCACTCAGCTCCATAGGTAAGCTCTTAGCTTCCTCCTCAACCACTTTATTTCATGAGTTGTGTCCTGGAGGCTCGGCCAGAGCAAGAAACCGTTGTCTAACACACCTTTGTTTAGTGAAATGAGAAGCAGTGCAGTTAGCATCTGGGTTGATAATCAATCCTGACCAACTGGTCAAAGTTCAAAAAGGGACAAAAAGGGCAAAGTGCTCCCAATTTTTCGCAGAATCGGCACCTTCAGCAAGATAACAGAATGCTATTGTTCATACCAGCTGAGCACAGTTATGTTAACTGTTGCTCTCTCCAGTACACCAAACTTCTCTTCCCTTTCACAGTGGGGGGAAAATTTGGTTTTTACCAATAAAAGATCTAGTAAATATGCAGCTTTCCAGACAGGCCACAGTCTCCCCCGCCTAAAGCAGTCTGAATATGGGTAATTTAAACACAGACAGCAAGAGAATGAGGTGTTGACAAGTACTGGCCCAAAAGCAACAATACAAACTAAGAAGAAAAGATACAAGGGCTGGTTGTGCTTCTTTTTCTCAGTTTAGAAAAACAAAATAACGCAACCTAGCCCACCCACAACTCTTAAGCACTAAGAACTGCTAAGGCACATACCGATCCTGGGATTCACAGCATGAGACACGAGAGGGATTGCTACACCCAGAGCTAGCCCCGGGTCAAGACAGGATAGCTCTGCACGGGCACAAGCAAAACTTAAAAGAAAACCGCACAGCCCTCTATTGAAATCCACCCCCTCCATTAAAAAAAAAAAAGAAAAAAGAAAAAGTTAAAAGGAACCTTTCCCCTCTCCCTCCTTCTCCCCTTTTTACTACCCTAGGCAGGAAAAAGCATTGCCCAAAGTCTGCACAACATGCACATGTGTACACATCTGTATGCCCCAAGCCCCAGCTGCCCTGAAGCCAGTGAGCCTGCTTTTGTCAAGACATTGCCTCCAGCCGGTGCCCCCTGCCCGGCATACCAAAGGACACACAAAGCAATAGGTATTTGCCAAGGAGCTGCCTTATCTCCTGTAAAAGTAAACACCTGCCCACGACCATAGGGTCAGGGTCCCAGGGAAACTCTCATGGGCAACTGCAGCGGAGAAAAGGGTGGGTTTTGACTAAAACAAAGTGTTTGTTTTGTTTGCCTCAGACCATGAAAGAAGTTTATAAACTAAGGACCGTAAAAATTCCAGCACATGACTCAAATGCGTTGTCTCTTCAGTAGCTGAGCTAAGAAGAGCTGTTTTATGCCGACAGATTTAATCCTTTTCTTTCCCTTCCTCACAGCAGTGCCTGGCAGCAACCTCAGCCCGTGCAGTGTCAGGCGGGTGCCAGAGTATCTGAGATAACAGCAGTAGTTTCAGTGCCTGTAATTCTGTATTGCCAGGAAATTCAGAAGTGGGAAATTATTTGAAACAGTCTCACTCCCATCTAATGACTCTACAGTCTCAGCATCATCACACCAGTAAGTTGTTAAAGTTTCCAGGCAGACACGGTACACTTGAGGCATAAACTTGTATTCAGTACAATGCCAACCACTCCACACCCCATTTCAATTGTTTCATTCCAATGACTTAACTTTCAATTAAAATAGGAAATGCGTATATACAGAATTTTTTTTAGCTTGCATCACATACACCTCAAGACATAGTACTCCCCATCTTGCTTTTTCCCCCCAAACTCAGAAGTTTAAACATGCTTTAGGTAGCTTCCTGCACTACCTAAAAACTCCTTCAAGCACCTAAGCATGTCAGAGGCAAGAGCAAAGGATGACCAAAATGCCACAGATGGATTGGTCAGCCAAGCCAATGAGACTCAGGATGGTCAGGTGCAGAGAGGGCTTGGTACCAGAGCCAGGAACGTCTGAGAACACACTCAGAGCACCCCGTCATGCTCTCAGTTTGCTTGGTACCACATCATGACTGCACCAAACAAAACCTGCCACAAGCCACAGTGAGCATCTCTTCTGAAGAATACAGGCCAAATGAGGATCCTGATATTTTACCATTTTGCAGCATGGGCATACAATGACAGAAGGTGGGTGTCAGAGCATTTACATACTTTAGACACAGTTTAGCACTTCTGCAAGTCCCAGAAAGCATCTCTGGCACATCACTGGGACACAGACATCTAACTCAGTATGACAAATAGCTGCTCAATAGGCAATGCTACATGACTGTGACCGAAGTTACAGTTTTGTGTCTAATTCACCAGCATTTAGTGCTAATTTAATCAACTCTTGACCACTTGGTCTGGCCTTGCATCGCCTCTTGCCTCATGCCACATGAAGTATTTAGGCAGATGTGAAGTGAGCCAGACTGGGAAACAGATTTGGCTAAAAAAAAAATTTTATTCTTCAGAAAGTTCTACCATCAGAAGACCATACCAATGCTTCAGCCAGACATGCACAGGGAAGAGGAGGAGGGCAGCAAGCAGGGAGAGGGGTCAGGACACAAAGCCCAACAACTCAACTGAACAACACTCTAGTCAAATCATAGCCTTCAGGTCCCAACATTTCTTTTATTACATTCTCATCTGTCCCTCGGAGAAACTCACGTAATCACACAGTCCTATGATTTCACTTCTGGGAGCAGAAGGCAGTTAAGTTTCACACCCACTGACACTGCTGGAATCAGAGATAGAGGGAGGGTTTAAATTCCATAAACGGCTTATCCCGAGTCATGCATGAAATCTGCAAAGGATCAGGGACCTAACCCCAGTTCACCAAAGTACTACATCACCATTACACAAAACACTATTGAAAGTCTGGTTGCAAGTGAGTATACCAACTCCCCCCTCACCTCTTTTCTTTAAGCCAGTAAACTCTGTGATGATAATTGCCTGCACAGACCCTGTCTGCTTGATCTAAAGATAGAGGGAGATTACCCTTCCCCTGCATGTGTTTTACAACTGATAGAGGTCAATTTAGTATTTCAGTAGTCAGAAGCTGCCACTGCTCTCCGTATGCACAGTTTGGAAACCATTACTTTCCCCTTATTTGAACATCTTGCAGGAGCACAAGGGCCAATGCCTGCTCTGCGAATCCCGCTGTGCGAAAGCCATGCCTTCAAAAGAGCCCCTCTTGTCCTAATGTAATCCTCAAGTAATATTAAAGGCTTATTTATACCTTAAGTAGGAAAGATCGTGTCTTAATTGCCAAGCGCCTGGCTGAAAAGAGGAGGATTATACTGCTGTGGTAGATAAATGCAGCACGCAGGAGGCGGAGGCCATGGATAAGATACAGCGGCACAATCACTGTAAGGTTAAAACAGAACATAAACCATCCTGGAAACTACCAAGTGGCAGTCTTGGTGAATATGAGAGTTTTTAAGAGTCGGACTGACCGGGCTTACAGTCAGACTTCAGTCATATTTCAGATCAACTCCACGTTGCTACATAAGAAGAGCAGAAGCAGAAGCAGGTACCAGCGGAGCACAGGTACACTTAGGATAGAAATCTGGACCTTGAATACTAAAAATTCTTCTAGAAAACCTGCAGTAAATATACAGCCAAGGAGCTTAAAATAGGAGAACAAATCCAAGAATCTGGTATTGTCCTCTATATGTTTTTCCTCATAGACTAAAAATAAAACCACACAGGTATTTTGTTGTTATTACAGACCTTTCTTTTTCTTCTTCCAAACCTGAGGAGTTGCTTGCCTTAAAATTATTTGATAAAGGAAAACTGTAAACTTCATCTTAAGAGAGGCAGATCACCAACAGTTCCCACTGAGCTTTAACTTTTTCCTTTTAAAATATACTTTATGTATGCAGGCATTATGCTTCTGGCTTGCTCTCCAGCAATTCTCAAATGGTTCCCCTCCTGAGCGATTTTATAGTTTAGCGGGAGCAACTAGCCAATGCAACTGCGTTAGCAGAATCCACTGAAAAGCATTAAGGAGTAAAGAAAACACTTCATATTCTCTGCCAGTTACTCTGTTTACCTCAGGGTTAGGTAGGGAAACAAAACCAATCGGTATGTGGGCAGTAATAGCTGCTATCTCCACACAGATTGCCATGGTTATTTCTATAAGATGGAGGGGTTAATTTCCACAAGTATTTCTTATATATAATTATTTAGATGCACTGACTGACTTAGCATCGACTGTTTGATGCTCTACAAATGCCAAGTAGCTTGCCAGTTACTCAATACCATACATATTATGCCAAAGACCATGCAGAGGGGTGATTATGCACCCTAATGTGCTAAGTGTAGGAAGACGTTTATTGTTAAAAAGTTCTCTTGCTTAACGCTTTTTCATTAAAAGGTTTGTTGCCACTGGAACTGGTCTGACATAATGCATTTTACCGCTAAATATAACCTCATTATTTCCAGAACCAGGGCCAGCTTTACACCTATGGAAAAAAGCAGACAGGACGGTTGTCGGTTTTTCCTCAGTGGCCCCCACAAGACTGGTGGATAATCTGACCTTTAAAGTTGCCTTTCACTCAGCACTAAGAAAGTCCTCTCTTGACCCGGAGGGCAGCTGTCAAGAGAGAGATTGTCTCCAGGAACAAGTTTCTGACACAGTATCTTTTACCCTGGGAATCCATGAGCATGTATGAAGTTTCTGCCACCAGCCTCAAGTCCTGGGGTGGCAAAATGCAATTGCATAGGACACTGTTACGTGCTTTGATGAGGGGGGTTGTTACTTTTTTTAGTGCTCTTAGTCCACTAGTGGACTATGTGATTAAAGGTTAATGTCATTATAAATGCTGTAATTAGCTACTGCTTGGCCCCTGCCCCCCACGGCTGATCACCATGGCTGGCTTCTCCCACTATTTTTGATGAAAACAATTTTCCACTAATTCTTGCTGTTATTGTAGCTGCAAGAACAACAGCACGCAGCGTTGACTCCTTCCAGATGCCCTCCCCTGCAGAGGGTCAAACACTGTCACACTGTCAGACACCCATAGAAAATCTTACCTAAACTCCAGGTTTGTTACCTCTCCAGGAGGAAGCTCACTTGCATAACTGCACCCTTCTCAATTTACCCTCTTCCCTTTACAGCACTCATCCATCACATTTCTGTCCTAGGAGATGACAACTTCAAAGGATTTTCTTTTCCAGCCTACTCCTTGAAACTTCTCCCAGCAAGAGACACAGACCTCGATTCTACCCTTGTGTGAACTGAGAATGTTCAGCATAGTACCGAACCCTGTCAGACTGTTGCTGAAGTTTTGATGGCTATAAACTCAGGAGTGACTTTGCATTACTGAAACATCCCTGAAATGGGAGATTCTCAATACAGACAGCAGAGTCAGGCAGCCCAACAGGAAGCCAAGCAGAAGCTCAAGAAAATAAAATGGTATCACACTGCATCACCACCTCATCCATCCTTTGGGTTATCAAAAGGCAGCACCCCACAAACTACATCTATCCTTGCTGGGGCTTATCTCTGACAAAAATTTACATTCACTCAGTAGTAATCAAGGAGCAAGTTTTGGTCTGTTGAGCATAAAGCATTTCATCATGTGGAAGGATGAAAGGACTTATAGGAAGGGGCAGTCAGGCAGGGAATACTGTGTTCTAGACAGCTGCCACTGCGTCAGCACTGCTATTGCCATACTATACAAGCTGTGCTGCTTTTCACAATGCCTGCTTCCCCACCTGCAGGAATTACACACATAGTATCACAGCTATATATGGTGCTCCGTATGAATTTACTCCTTTCCATGTCTCTCTAGGTGCATCCAGATAGGCCTTCCTGCAAATAATTTGCCTTTTAACATATATCAAATTGGTGACAGGCATTTCATGATCAAGCCTACCCAGGCTGTACTCCTGTGAAATAAATTTCCTGCCAAAAGAGCTCAGTTCATATAAAAAATCTCCAGTCTTTGTACAGAAAGCTTCACTTGCTAGCACTGAATTGCATCCCAAGTTTTTTGCAATGGCTTCTTGGGACCAACAGTTCACGGATTCCACATCAGACCATAACAGTCCAGTAACAGTAATGCAATTGAGTGTGCAAAAAAATCAGTGAGAACACTGGGAGTAAAAACAAAGAATTGGAAGCATATATTTTATTAAAAATAATAAACCCAGTTCTCCAACTCAAGTGGATGGATGTAGCTGCAAAACAACAGCTGGCACATGCAAGGTGCTGCATTCAAGGAAGAGGTGCTGTGGCAGCACAAACTAGACTTGTGCATCAGGTAAACACTCCACAACTATAAGAAATCATTTCAAAAGATACACTGCAGACATAAGTAGCAGAACTTAAATTTCATTTTCACATGAACATACAAAGACTGAAATTGAAGACAATCCAAAAGCTTTTATGTAATTCACCTCAAAGCATAAGGGCTACTAGGATCATATGAGAAGTTACACCTACAAGATATAACTTCGTGGTTTTTTTTTTTAAGTTCAGAGAACCAGCGCTTGAAATATAGTAACCGCACGTAAAAGATTGCAGCAATTAGTCACACACTTGGATCTCTCTGTTTTCCTCTTTAATAAATTGAGTGGGAAGTGAAATGCAATAACTAATCTCTGAAACAGTAGCATGGAACTTGCTACATGTTTTTAAGGTAAGGACAAGTGGGACTGAAGGGATGAATGTAAAATATATTTCACCATTTTAAAATTTCACAGCCAGCACAATGCAAAAAAATACTACCTAAAAGCAGAGACTTAAGAAGTTCTTGTAAACACGTCACACTTCCAAACACAAACGTGCTGTTTGTGTTAGCAGAGTATTTCCTACAACATCCTTCCAAATTAATGCAGATTTATTGGAGCCACAAAAAGTATTTTGGTTTGATTTCATACATTCTCTGCTCCCAAAGGTGAAATATTATTGTTGTAAATATACTAGAAAAACACATCTGCTTTACATATCCAGGCCAAAATCCTTAATGCGCAATTAAACTTAGATTATGTTTATAAAGACGGATAAAAGATTTTAAAAAAATAAATCTCAGAGTGCGTTATCCAGTTTCTCCTAAGAACAAATTAAGTACTGTAAATTATTTGTCCAAGATTAAGCAGACATCCACCGTTTTGCATGTGAGTAACCCACCAAACAAACCAAAGAATGAATTTGATAGGGATGGCATTAAGAAGTTTCCTTGTAAAAATACTGGGAAATATATTTTCATTAATGCAATCAGAATTTAACATGTATTTTACTTAACAGTTAAAATGCATTTACTTCAATGTTTCCAACTAACTTCTGAATGTAAAATATTTGGTAAACTATGTTTAATGTTCACCTCCCAAAGAAGTACGTAAATACATCAATGTAGAGAGGTGCATTTTCACCACAGCTCTTTTAGCACATGTTTTAAAAAGACAATTCAGATTTTTCAAGGAAAAAAGTAATACTCTTGCAAACAATATAACATACACAAACATTTTCGGGTACCCTTTCTAAGTTCTGGATACTTAACTCCTGAAAGTAGTGTTTCATCTCACATCATAAGACAGAAATTTCATTACGAATTTCTGTCCAATTTCTTTCACTTAAGCTTTGCAGCTATTTCAAAGTGATAAAAGCAGTACTTCTGTGTTTACAGATCTGACAAACTTTCAAGATTTTCATCAGAGGACTCATGAATTTCATTCTTTCCAGCTTTTTAAAGGTCAATGGCAGTGTCCTTACCACACAAAACACTATTATACCATAGACTCAACTGTCCCACAACTCACCTTAAATTCTAAAAAGTCCGAGAAAGCAGAAAACCAGGGTAAAAGTAATTTCTTAAACAGACTTGACACAACAGGAAAAATTATTTCGAACAAGACTGTTTCAATTAATTGCCACAAGTCTTCAGAAGGTATCTTCCTACTACACAGCGTTTTTCTTCCTTTACTAGGAAGGACAACTGCTTTCAAAGATTACCAAGCTGATGGCAAATGTCTATTTCTTTCTCTCCTATCAGCCCATCCCCGTGACCTGAACCCTTATCAGCCTTTGTTAAGTTTTAAAAGCCGGTGCTGATGCAATCATTAGCTGATGTTAATTTACACTCACTAATCGCAGTATCAGCACAGCAGAGACTTTTTCTGTTGGAAATTCCCCGTCAAGCTGCACATAAACAAATAAGGACAGCCAAGGGCAGAAGCAGGAAGTTACTCATCAATGGAGAAGGAAGATCTCAATACTCCCCGGCAGCCTTTAAATCCAGGCATCACAGCAAAGGTGAGCTTTACAATTTCTGAAGAAATTAAAATAAGGTCTTTGGGAGAACACGAGCTTTCAGATGTACAAAGAGCCAAGCACAGCGCCACTGATTAAGTGTGTAACAGAGTGAATGATGGAAACAACAGGTGACCACAAGCAGTGAGCTGAACACAAACAGGAGGCCCAGTCTCACCAACATGCAAAGGCTGCTCATCTTTTGATCACCAGAGAAACAGTCAGGTAAGAATATGAGAGGTATAAGCCACACATAGCTAAGTCAGGTCTGTACAGTAACAGTCCAAATAAACACAAGCAAGACAAGTTCAGATTGGCACACAGAGAAACAGGTTACAAAGACACGAGAATGCAGGTGGAGCTTCAACTGCATGAGCTGCATACTTACCTGGATTATTCTCTGTAAATTCAGTGACTTTGGATACTTTCCTGTGGTTTTGTCAAATTGCCTTCATCTCTGGGAGCATCCTATGCAGTTGCTTACCTGCAAGGGTGCAGCTACCATCCTCTGACTTCATTTTCATTTTAGAGCTAAAAAAGAACTATAGAGAATCAAAAGCAACATGCCTTCAGTACACAATCCTTAAATCTAAAATTTGCTTTTTAGCCAACAAAACCCAAATTAGTTGATAGATTAAAATCTGCTTAGCACTGTGGGTTGTTTTTTCTTTTTGCCAGTATAGACCTGATACCTGATCTTAGGCAGCACTGCTTTTTGCTTCATCTTCCAGAGGTAAAAATTGCCCGCTACAGTTCGGTTCAATGCTGTAAGTAATCTCAAGGTCCTATTGATTCTGATTTTCACTATGAACCTTTAAAGTGCTAAAGAAAAATGACTGGTTTGCTGGGGCTAACTTTATTTTTTAAGATTTAAGCTGGTGATTATGGCTGACAGTGTACAAAAGCTCAGAGGCTAACTGAACTCCACTTTATACATATCAAGAACCCACCTAGCCACTAACAGCTCACCTGTGATGTGTTAAAAGAACTGACAACAATTTCAAGTGTACAGTTTGTTTGGTTTTGTGATTTTGTTCTTCTCTTCTTGCTTTTGTGTTTTGGTTTGGGGTTTGCTTTGGTTTGTTTTTTTTTTTTACTGCCCCCACATCAGATTCACATAAGGCCCATGAAAAGTATTGATACTTTGGCCAAGTCTTGCAAAGGTTTGCATGCAGGCTCAAATAACCACATGAAGACCCAGCCTATTAAGAGGAGACTGTCAGAGTAGTTAACTATCTCTCATAGGAGATTCCTGAGAAGGTGAGTGACACCACTTATATTTGCATCTGTTTTATTATTCCCTATTCCATTTAACATGTTAATGAGGGCAGTTAAAACAGATCTTTATTTTACTCAAGATTATCAGAGAGCAGTTTTGAGAACTGACATGGACTACTTTGTCTCTGTTACAGGAGAAGTCATAAAAATGAAATCAAGCTGAATTTTACCCATCAGAAAGACTGAGGTGGAAAAGGTACTAACCACACTCAGCTGTCCACAGAAGTATCTTTACATTAGTTACCGGGTGGCAACATAATTAACACAACATAATTTTAAAACAAATGTTAAAATTGACAAGTTACAGCAAATACACAAACAAATTTTACCAAACATTCAGACTTCTCATACTAAGAATAGAAAGTCAAAAAGGACAGTTTTTCTTTTTTCTACGCTGCTGAAATCTGCACAGTATTTTGATTAAACTAAAAACATGGTTAGAAATCATAACCAAGTGGATGCATGAATGGCAAGTAGTGTTAATTTAGAGGAAAAGAAGCTTTCTGGATTTACACTTTGATGTAGCTATGCAAGCTATGGTCCTTCTCTTTGAAAATCCTGTGCCCATGCTTCACTTCTGGACAATGAAAGCATAAACCCTTTTACAGGGAGACTATCCACATAATGCAAAAAATCTAAACAAATAAAAGTTCATAGGATTGAAGCCTATGGAGTACAAGAACTCTCTTCAGTGGAATAAGGCATTAAAATTTCAGCTCATGAGGAAAGCATGCAGGGATTATGCTGTACAAGCAGATCCAACAAAAAAGCTCAAAGAAATTACAGATTTATAGACTCAAAAATCTACAGGTAGTTCAAAAAAACATCAAATCTACAGTAACACTGTTCAGGCAGGTTGTTACCCTGCAAGTATCAATATCATAGATGATTTCATTCTCCTTTTCCACTCAGCTAAATAAGTTCAGTAATAAGTTGGAAAAAAAAAATCAGTAAAAGTTCTAAAACAAGAGCATTAACATCAGAAAAATTTCTATCCAAAACACTGCACAATAGTGTAACTTTATAGGTCTAACCCTAGATTTTTAAGAAACTTTGAGAAATGAATCGACTAAAAAGTCAAGTGTAATCTGAATTTTTAGACTTTAAATGAATGCTCTCCTGTAGCCAGACTAAGACTCATTCCAGTTGAACTTGGGACAGACTTGCCCTAGGAACGCTAAATGTTGTTTGCACTCTTCTGTCTCCCACAGAGAAGCCTACTTTGAGACTTCTGCCTTACTGTAACAAAGGGTCATGTTTACTACAGAACAAACACAAATTCATCAACTAAGAGACACCCCATAAATCCTACTGGGTTACCTTTTTATATGGAACACTTGCATCTTCTTAGTAAGTCGTTGTCAAGAAAATAGAAAACATGTCACACTGTTTTAGCAATCCTTTATTGAAGATAACAAGTTGGTTATGTTCACTGTATTGTATGAAACATCACAATATCATACTGGGAAGGTACTATCAGTACAGGGTTGGACCAGAGCGGACAGTCTGAACAATAAACCATTTTGCATTCTTCATTCCCTATCTTTTAACAACCCCAAAAAAACCAGTAAAGGGACAAATACCTGTTAACATCATCATTTAAAACACTTTAACTTACAAGGCTAAAATCTAATGAATAAATAAAATATATTGTGGCAATAATCCTCTCTAGACCAAAAAAAAAAAAATAAATCAGATACACAGTGAATCAAAATGACTGGGAAAGCTGGCCTTCGGCACCAGTATGAAAGAGCGTGTGGTTTTTACAGACTCACCATGGGGATAAAGTTACAGAAAAATACCATGAATTTCATTTCACACAAAACCAGTTGATGACTGTCATTAGCTTAAAACTACACACAAGGGCAATTACATCCTCGCTGAAACACAGTTTAAACAAATAGGAAAATGTTTACAAGGCATCCACAGCATGTAAATCATGTACAGATGGATACATTCATTGTTTCCCCTCCCCAATAGCTTTTATTTTAGATAAATACTTTACTCTTCCCCATTTTCAGCATTTACTGGACTCATTACATGCACAACTCAAAGAAGTCAGAAAAAAAGTCAAGGTTATTGCAAAAATAGAATTAAACTAAGAATCTTCAAGTACCTTACATGACAGCCACTCTGTACCATGCCCATTGCTTATAAAATGAAAGGTCATTGAACCCATGAAAATATCTCTAATATTTTCTTAATTTAAAATAGATAATTTTAAGTGTATTTATAGTAATCTCAAAGTGATAATTTGAACTTTGAAAATAATGCAAACAATTAAAAATTATACCCATATTACACAAGACTTCTGTATCTTAAGCTGAAAAAAAATCAAAAAACTATAGAAAACCACATATAGAACAAAAAAATAATCACAATTTACATTATAATAAAGGCAAATTTTCAGCATTTTTAAAAAAACCTGCAGCTGTGAGAGATGTCAAAGCAAGTCACTACTAACTATAAATTCACCAGTTTGGTTTTTTTAAAAGATTTTCTCTAGCAAGAGTTTAAGGGTGTGTTGTACACATGCGTAAAATTCTTACTGGTTTTAGATGCCTAGAATCTTCATATATTATTGCCAAATACACTTATCTTCAAGCAAGCAGTAGGCAATGTATCACAATTTGGACACCGCAGGGAAACCCAACGGTCTGGTAATACAGGTAAAATTGGAAAATTAAAAAAAAAAAAAAAGAGAAATAAAATACACATCTGATAGCGTATTGCCCAATTAAAATTACTTCCAAGCCACAGAGCTGCAAAGCCTTCCAACTCGGTAAAGTGAAATAAGTAATGTCTCAAACAATTACTTGTACTCTCTCATGCTTGTGTGTTGCACGTTTCATTTGGCCAAAGTGTATCTTCAGAGTACACCTACAATCCCATGCACCTCAGGTACATACACCGGTCTGCTGAGAGACTCCTTCCTTCCTTCCTTTTTAGGGCCAAAGTTCATTACAGATGTAATCAGTATGCCTGAGGCTGGTAAAAATACTGTAGTACAGGCAATGCTAAGAGTGGCAATATCAGAAAACACAAAAATGAACAAATGATGGAAAATTCTAATATCTTTCTGCCCATTTCACAAAATGTTGGAAATCCACCAGAATTTTTCCCTTGTATTGAAGAAATCAGATTTAAAAGTTTTTTTTTCCCCCTTTCAGAATCAAAAGCATTTTAGTAGATTTGTAAGGCTACCACGGATCTTCTAGATCTCCAGCACCCTACAGGAAAAGAAGAGGAGAAATATTACTACTCACCAACACAAATGAAAACATTTTGTTGTACTTTGGATTTCAGTGGCACAATTAAGAACACTAGTGTAAGACAGACAATATTTTCCTTGTTTTCCATACCTGTCCACTTCCACACACAAATATTTGCTGTTCGTCAACATCATGAGGGAACTTAATTTTATAAAACATGAATCCACTAAAGCTATTATAGTAAAAAGACTTAAACCCCAAGATTTATCTAAAATTGTACTAAATCACAACTACCAATACATACTACAACTGTGGACTACAAAACAAAAAAAATTTCTACAAAATACTGAGGAGCTCAGCTCTTCAGGTACTCCTGGTCCACAAGAAATTCCCACAGACTCATTTTCATTAAGGCGGTGAAATCTGTACCTATCTTGAACAATTATATTTTTGTGATAATGTTATATATTATGAACTGACCACTGACACAAGAATTCCAGATTTCACTTATTAGCAAATGAGTTACCACCACTGCAAATTCCCAGTGTTATCACCGGTCTACCAAAATGCATGTACGTGTTGCACCCCAAAAAACAGGAAAGAGATTTGGTAGAAGGCAAGCTTTAGTAGAATAGTGTATTCATTTATACAGTTGATGTGTAACTTGAACCCAAGAAATGTTGCCCAAATAGAGGATTATGATGAATGATCCAAACCAAAAACTACTCAAAGATTTGTAGAAACTAATGAATGTCATGAGTTAATGTGAGAAGCTAGGAAAAGTTTCAAGTTGTGTCAGAGCGATAACACTTCAAAGAAAGTTTATTACTTGCTTAAAAGAGTCAATATGCATACAGATATTATTCCACAGCATATGCTTTATTTTCACTTGAACACAAATTATTATAACTTGACACTAGGTACTAAATCTAAGTACATTTTCATTTCTGGATATATGTTGTGCTACAACCTGGGATTTAATAACACAATTGTCTAGAAAAATTGGTATTTACAATGAACAGTGGATACAATCTAAACTGGGGGGGGGGGGGAAATCAAACACATAAGTGACAACCTAAAATGTAACTGCTTTTGTAATTTAGTCGTAATAGAAACTATACACAATTCAAACACAAACATGCAGTATATGATGCTGGGGAAAAAAAAGACTAAAGAATTTGTATAATTCAATTAAATTGCACAAAAGATACAACTAAGATGTGACTTGCTTTACAACGAACGAACACATACCATCAAAAATATTTTAAAACGTATTTAAAAGAAAAAAAACTAAAATTTATTTTTGCATTATCATGTTAGATTCCTGTTGTTGGTGTCATAGGATTAAAAAAAAAAACAAACAAAACCAAAATCTCAAATAGCAAGTTAACTGCTTGCTACACAACATAAGATGCAATTACTATTATATACCACAGCCGTTGAACTTCTAAGGAAATAAGTGCTCTCTATAAACAATCTGTACAAATAACTAAAGTAAAACCAAACAGTCTTCTAGGATAGATGTGACAAATGTCGAGATACAAACAAAGGAAAACACGCCAAGTGAAGCGAAGCGTTAAATCCTCTACGTAACAGCTTATGTCTGTTTATCGCTCATGTCATCGCTCCCCGCATCTTCGTCCGGGCGCTGCGTTGCCGGCGGGCGGTCCCCGGGGGCGGTGCGGGTGTCCGGCCGGGGCGGGGCGGGCTCTGCCGAGCGCTCCGGCCCGAGCCCCTGCGCCAGCCTGAAACTACTGAGCATCTCCTCCAGAAGGTGGCGGTAGTTCCCCCTATGATTAATTCTCATTTGCCTCAGCGCCTCCACCAACTTGCCCTGCGTTCCGCCTTCCTCGGCCGCGCCGGGGTCCTTTTGTTAAGATTCAAGACCCCAAAAAAATCATGTAGTTAAACTGGAATGTTTTCTAACGACATGATAAAAAAAAAAAAAAACCACACCAAAAAAAACCCCAAAACAAAACCAAAAACCCACACAACCAAACCCATTTTTTTTCCCTCATTGACAGAACATCAGCTTTGCTCTATTTTAATATAAAACACCTCATTAGGAATATACATCTTAGAATGATATATTTCATGTTCATCTTTTGATACAACACAACTTAAGAAACGATAACTATTAAACCAGTATTTTAGTAATTTCACTTCATTGTGAGCCAGTCATGGTACCTCCTCACAATTAACTCAATAGTTATTCAAAATGTCTTTTGATGAATATAGCTGATACTCCCCAAAACTTTATTCATTTGTCAGTGGAAAATTTTGAAAATTTAAGCTTCTTTAGCCACCAGGTCAATATATTTAACTATGAATTTCTGCACAGCCAATAGCAACACAGTTCTGTGAATAACTCAGAGAATAGTTAACCCTACTGATAGCAGTTTAGTTCAAAATAAACGCTCAGTGTTTTAGTAAACAATCTCTGATTTTCACATGCATGATGCTGCCAGAAAAAAAGCAAGCAGCTACCCTTAGCACCAGGAGTGATGGTATTTGAACAACATAAGACAAACCTTTGGCAGATTGTGTATTGCCTAGAAAAATTAGCACGTAGAACAGTCATTTACAGTCAAATCTAAGAACCTACAGCACAAAATCTGAGAAGCAAGCACTAGTTAAGGAATGGAAGTCTCCTCAGCAAAGAACGTATTTGGTTACAAGCCTTCCATTGAAAAAAAAAGTTGTTTTTTTTAGTTTCTTTGTTTTTTTTTTTTTTGTGATAGACTTGCACATCTGTTACAGTGCTCTGACACTGACACTAGGTATTTTCACTTTCAAGTGCTAAAGCAGTACTTTTGCTTTAAGGGAATAGTACATTTTAAATTATTAATATCTAGCAACTTATCAAGCTAGACAAATGGAACCGTGCCTCTGGAAGCTGGCAGATTTTGCAAGACATTAGAGGCACAATTCAGACAGCCCTGTTCTCATGCTGACCTCATTTTACTGTCAGGTAGTCCAAAAGCTTCCTAACTACAAGTATTGCTGTCACTCATTTACAAGCTTAATAGCAGTATTAAGAAAATATTTTGGGGTCAGTAAGACTTTGCATGCTGTATGTAATGTTGCTGGAATAGAAGCCCCGAGACTGATTAGCACAGTTCAAGTTAAAAAGGGGACAATTTTACCACAAAAATTAATATCACTGCATATAATGCTGTCCCTCTAAGTTTAATTTGTTGCATAAATAAGAGACATACTTTCAGGGTGGTTTACTGGTCTCTGTTCGAGATGTTTTGACTCCCATGTACTAGCATTTTCATATTCAAATATGAAAATATTCAAGAGAATATTCAAGAATTCAATATTTTCTTAAAGAGTCCAATGAGGAGAAGCAAGATAAAGGAGGCAGTTTTAATGTATGAAGCGGGATTGATTTAATGCCTTATCAGCACAAAGTCAGTGAAAACTCATGGAATCAAGATGAGGATCTGGATGCATCCTGTTTCTTAGGTTTTGACAAAGAAAAAAACTCGAGTCATGTATTTATCTAATACTAAACAAGGCAGCATAGCTGAAGACTTCTCATTTTTTAAAATTCAAAGCATATCTAAATTCTATATTTCATCTATTCCATCAGTTTTGCTCTGAGGTTGACATTAACAAACACACACACTGAATTTCCACATTTCACAATACCGAGATCTTTAAAAATTCCTTTGGCAGATTGAATAATTTTGCTCCCATGCAACACTGAAGAGTAAAAGCAATAAGTAACATAATAGCAGCCCTGAGACTCCTAAACAATTCAAATGCTAGTAGGAGATGAATTAACAGTACTGTTAGTGTTTGATATTCAAGCTCACATCTTGCTTTGCGTTGCACCCTATTCTATGGCAGGCTGTTTTGTGCTTCACTTGTGTCCCTCAGTGCTAAGAGACAAGAAACCCCACAGACAACAGTAGGACAGAAACTGCCTCCTCTATGTATTACACACTATATAGACAGTGATTTCTCTCTAATGATGTGTGGCTAGAACAGGTCCCTGAAAACTCCGGTTATTGTGCAAGGTAGCATTTGTCTTCCTTCATGTTCCAATTCAACTTAAGTGCTACTGACATAAAAACAAGAATAAATTTTTGCTAGCTATATTCAGCATGAGCATTCACAATTTTTACACAAGTTCTGTTCTACTAAATTATGTGTATAAAAAGGGCTAGCATGTATTAAGGACTGGATTTACAATGTTGTATAAAAAGTGTAAGAATTGTGTCCATTTACATTTTTTAAATTATGTGTAGCAGCTCTTAACGACACATGATTTGGTTCAGCAAAGTGCCAGAGTATATTATTAGTAAAAAAAAGAGAGAAACATGATTGATTTCAAACAAGATGCTCAAAGGCAGCTTTAAACAAATACCACTTGGAACTATTAACACAGCCACTGTAATTTTAACATTGTTCCTTGTGTTTAACGAGATATACATATACAGTAAAGTAGTCTAATTGGTTAGTATTCTCCTAGTCTTAGGGGCACATCAAAAAATAAAAATGGTCAAAGAAGTAGCCATAGAGAAAAAGCAGTGCTTTTACACATTAGAACAGCTCAGTGGTATTGTAACATTACAGTGTTAACAATTATTTAGCTATGAATAAGTCCTTTTAAATCCCCTTTAAAGAACTGAAAGCACCAGTCCCCAATACATAACAGATTTCTGTGCTTTCACTCATATTTGTAAAGACACTTATAGAAGTCCCTCTGCTCAAACACTGGTAAAGTTGTTCTTTGTGACCCCAGTGCAGGGCTCTCTCTCCAGCCCTTGATTTACAAAATACTGGTACTCTGAGATGCCTAGCAGGAAAAGCTTAGGACTGCTATACCCTAAAGCCACACACTAGTGATCTCTGAATACTGCTGTAGTAAGGACCCTTTCACTTTTCAGTCTCTTGCTCTATTCCACATCTCCTTATTTAGGCTCCATGTTAAGGATTCTCATAAAAGGCACATGTGAAGAATGGAAAGAAGTTACTCTATAATCCCTAGCTTGGATGACAAAAAAAAGTTTCTAAGCACAAAACTACCTGAAATATTTAGTGCTGAGTAAAACAAAGCTAATCTAGAAAGAAATACAAGCTTGGTTTTAATTTATACACTTTCTAAGAATTTACTTGCAAAGCTATTATGATCCAGTTCATCACAGGAACTCAGGTAACTATTTTAAATTGTAAAATGCTAAAAAGTATACTTTTTAGAAGGAAGTCATATTCTCAATTGCAAAAGTTAATTAGATTGTTTGAGGGGGTTGGTTTTGTGTTTGTTTGGGATTTTTAATTGTTACACATGTGCATTAATATTTTAGCAACTAATTACATTATTTTGTATTACATTATTATTTACAACCGTAAGATGAAGACGACTGCTACAGGTAGACTTTCCCTTCCAGTTAGTAACAGCAGTATTCTGCACAACACCCACACTTGACACATGTGCACTGTTAACTACACATGGGGAAAGATACTCAAGTGCAAGTCAGTGCCCCTCTGTGCTCTGCAGACTCAGCATCCTTGTCTCTAGCTCCTAATTTTTCATATGAAGATCTGCTCTTGCTTCCTACTGGTTTAAACAGGGGCATTATTAGCTACATTTCAATCTCACTTGGCAATGTCATCACTGAGACATAATATATGTTTCCTTCCTATTTTGCTTCCTGTTAAATTGTGAGACCTGTAGCAACATTATCACGTGTGGAAACATTCTGAAGAGTTTGATGCTGAGTAACTGAACAGCTTCCTTCCCTTTTACCCTCCCCAGGCACTAGAGCATTCAGTTCAGAAGGCTACAAGATCACCACATATGCACCTGAAACTGAGCAAGACCAGCGAGGAAGTCATGTTTCCATCACCTCAGAAATAAGGCCCACTAAATTCATCCACTTCAAGGATGGCAAGATAACTTGTTGGGAAAGTGCAAACAGGACTTGCATCCTTCACCAGACAGGAGATCATCCTCTCAAACTGCTCTGGGTCAATATCACTTGGGATGGAAAGAAGAAAAGGTGCTGACTGGCAAATGACATCACAAGATCACAGTAAAATTTAATCCAGTCTATATAAAACACATCGTTGTTCAGATTTGCACTTATATATCAACATAAGAAAAGTTTACAAAGCAGACTGGAGTGTAGTGTTCACATCTCCTATTAAAGAAGCCAAATTAAATGCCCATCCAACTACCAGGGATCCTAATGGCAAAAAAAGTCAAAGCTGTTAATGGTATATTCTTTTATGAGTAAAATGCATATTTAAGTCAGCTAACTCACTTTACTAAATTAAAATGGATGATGCACAAACATTTTGTGAAAGGAACCAATAGACAAAAGGCTGCTGTACTGCATGTTAGGACTTTCAGCAAGCTTGCATGGCTATTGAAAAGTAAATTTGGACTTGGATGCATCATAAACGTAACCATGGCACATGGCATTTCTAAAAAGTAATCATTAAACAAACTTTCAGGTTTTTTTCTTAAAATACCAATCAATATGTAAAACCTAGGCTGTCCTTTTAAATAAACCACTTAAACCAGTAACTTTTCCCCAAAAAGTGGGAAAAGTTCTGGCTAAATATAAAAAGAAGTAGCAGGCAGACAGAGGTGCAGAGTTTCCTGAAGGACTAAAGAAGCTGAAGAGAGGAAAATTTTGTATAGCTTGTTTTGGGGTACTGTTGCACAGTTTCTTGAAAGAAAAATGAAAAATGTATACTCTATCACTTTCAAACTACAAAAAGGAACAAATTCTAGTAAAATTAAGAAGCTAGAGATTTCTTCTTGATTTGTACTCTAACAGAATAGTGGCCCCTTCCACCCACGGGAGCTTTCTAACTGAAGAGAATAATTCAAATATAGGTAGTTAAGAGAAGATGACAATGGGAAAGACAATAATTGTGGTGAGACTGTATTTACAATCTCAAGGTGCACAATTGATAATTCTGAGGTATTTCAAGTAGAAGTTGACATCTCCTCAACACCATTCACTGTAATGACTACCTGACTGAGGGCCTTGTAGCCATCTCAGAAGAAAAAAATATTACAAAGGATTTACTAGAATATCAATGGTACTTTCACAGATCACTTCACATAAACTGTACAGGAAATAACATGTGTACAAGCACTGATGTTTTTTATCAGTTCATCAGTTTTCCCACAGTTTTTAAACAAATTTAAACATAATTGATAGGAACACCAGTTATTACTCATTTATACTAAGAGCCACCTAATAATCAGGCTTAAAGGTACAGTAAACCATATTTCAACACACTATTTAAAATTCAACTTAGTAGGAAATCTAAGCCATTTCAGAAATCAGAACTGATGTAAAGTAAAATCACTCTACATTTTCCTTAGATCAGTGCATATGGGATATGAAAAGATAGTTAAATGCTAAAAAAAAAAAATTGTCAATATTAGTCTCATTATCTATTATATTCAGTGTACCAAGGTCTTCCACACATACAGAAGCAATAGGAAGTGTGTTTGCCCCTTCTTGTACTAGATTTCTGGACAGTAGACATAATAGTTAATTAAGTAATGAATTTGCTGACCGTAATTTTTTACAATAATGAACTATAATTTTGAAAAACCCTGCACTTTTGCCTCACAGGTTTGACTGACAAAACAGTAGTCAATTAGATGTTTAAAAAGCCTTCAGAATTGGGTGTCATTTTTCTGTCTTTTTGAGGATGAACTTCGATATCAAATCCATCCAAAGCAAGGTAAAAATTACCAGTATGCTACCATACATATCCTGTGTTTATAACACTTTATTTACAGTGATGTACACTTCTGCTTAAAGTATGACAATACTTTGATGTTCACATCAACAAAGAGATATAGCAATCAAAATGAGAACTTACCCCCTCATTCTCTCTGTGTGGATTCAGCCTACTATACACAGCTTCAATAATATTACGCCTAAAAAAAGAAGTTTTAAAAAAGTTAAGCACAACGAAGGATTTCAAAACATTGAGGAAAGTTTGAGCATGGCAGTCATTTTAAAGTGTTGAAGATATTTTTCTTTTAACCTGCCTTTTAAAAAGGTGAAGCCCACTCTCAGTGCCTTTACTCACTTTCAATATCATATATTACGATCTAACAATTGGTCAGGATTTGCAAAGACTAAGCAAAGTAAAACATTTTCTTGCCTTACCCTCCCCATGGTCTATCTCTTTTTGTCTTTAGAGCTGCATACTCAGATTTTGCCAAGAGTAACATTTAAATCTATATTTTGCTTATTTTAACAAAACTCTTCAAGATTGCTGGGTTTCATGCCTTATTTCTAATGTGGAACTTGAAGACAGTTCTGTTTTTTCCACATTTTTATTACATATTTTGAAGTGTGGTGCCCAGAATTTACAGCCTCTGAGATGTGTTGTCTAGTGTCTATTCACACTGTAGAAATTAGGACCCAAAAGCCACTAACTAGACTAATTCTGGCAGTGCCATTTGTGGCCAGACCTTCACAGGCAGCAAAATAAGCACAAAAAGCTTCACGGAAAACAAAACCCAAGGTATAAACAGACTTTTGAGAAAAAGGTTATGTACCTACATCTTCAAATCAAAGTTAAATCTGGGAAACGTTCAGACAAGTATAATAAATAAGATCAAAGTTACTGACAGTTTCAACAAAAAAGAACTGCTACATGAACTAAGACTCCTAAGTCTGGAAGTGGTCAAGATCTAGAAAAACTGTCTTACAGAATGCAAGCAAGCACCAACTGTTGACCCCTCCAAACAAAGAGCACAAGGGCATCAGATGAAGACAGCAGCAAATGTCTCAACTACATAATGATGGCTCTTGATGCGACAGAACTTTCTGGCCTAGAATAATGAGGATGCTACAAATTTGATGAGGTTCCTTCTGAACATATTTAACATATTTAAGAAATCTAGATAGGTTGGTTGGCTGAGCTAGTATGGGATCCATCAAACTTCATGGAAGATCTTAGAGAAAAGAAGGTGAATCTTTTCACAGGTGACAAAGGAAATGGTTCTCTCCACTTAGTTCCACATTTAGTGGTGGAGGAATGGCACAATTCTGACCAAATGTCTGTACTACAGAAAGCAAAGGCACCTCACACCAATGTAACTGAAAACACCTGGCCAGTCCAAGCAAGGTTGCCACAGAAGCAGCAGATAGCCATTGCAGAGGGTTTAAATCAGACTTGAAACTCAGGTCCTTGGGACTTATTCAATCTTTTTAAATCACTTTTCTTTCCTTGAACAGTGTATTTCTCCATACTTTCCTTTGATGGTAAAGCTCAAGAGGCAAGATGTTGAGTGGTACTAACACTCAGGTGCCAGGGTTGCTCGGGACTTTTGTCTACTTCAGCAACAAATGATCATTCTTGAGGCGGCACTTGAAGTTATAAGAAGATCAGAGTCAAGTCAGAAGCCAGTCTTTGGAGAGCGAGATTTTAAAGGATAAAACAGCACCATCAGGTGACCACAGCAGAGCTGATACTTGCAGACCTCTTGTCTCAAAGAATGAGCCAGTAGGGGCTTCTATACAAGTGAGAAGCTTTCAAGAAGCATAAAACACCAACAGAAGTGGAGCTACTTTAGAGGTTCCTAAGGTTTGCAAACATACTCCTGGTCACAATAACATTGCACTGCATTTCTTCAGCTCTGACATACATCAGGAGCAACTATAACTGGTGCTAAAACCACGGATGTCAGCCACAGACAAGCTCTTTCTGCAACCTGTTTGAGCCAGGTCTTAGAGTTCAAATGGAAGGACAAAGTGTGAGTTCTTCATGACCTGGTAACATCACAGGATAAAAACTTAAGACAGAAAACATTCTCTCGTTAGGACAAAAATTTTAAGTTACACAGTATGTAAGTTTGCATTGTGTAATAGTGTTTTTTTCAAGACTTCCATTCGGGAGCTCAATCTTGCAAGTAAAGTAAATTTAAATAGGTCACTGGCTGTCTTTGTCCCAAGTTTGGAGGCCAAGAACAAGTTACTTAATACTGTATGATATTCTCTTGCAAGAAACTGCAAATACACTCCCTGAAGTCAGGGGACTTTAAAATATAAAACGGAGAGAAAGGCATCAAAAGGCAAATTCTGAATGAAGCCCATGAAAAAATGTAATCTGGATGATAACAAATTAAAATAGACTTTATATGCAAACGTTCTGGAATAATGAAGCAGTACATGATGCAGTTATTAATGAGCAAAACAACAAAACACAGCAGTTAGGAGGCACCAATAAGAACAGGCACACACATCTCTGAATGCCTGGAATGCACACAAGTGGAGAAAAAGGCCCACAACATACAGATACTTTCAAGGCCAGAAAGATATAGTCATGGCAAACAGTGCTCATTAATAAGTGCAGGCAATGAAAATAGATGTATACACAAATGCTCAAAAGACGGGACTTCATGTTTTGTAAAATACAAATATTCCAGAAACAATATGATCTACACCAGGGAACAATAATAAGTCCTACTCTCTGGGGAATTCTAGATTAACAATTGTATATGCAATTCTAAATTATTTTCATTAAAATCCTTACATTATAAATTTCTAGAACAACATCATTAGTCTCTCCAGAAAACCAATGTAATTTCTGAATATTTATTTCAATTAACTTGTAAAATGCATATCCTAGTTCAATATTCTTGGTTATATAACATTCAGTTTCAGACTAAACAAATAAAAACAATTTTCTTATGAGAATGTTTGTTGAGCAAGTAAGTACTGTCCCAAACTTATAATGGACACCAGATGGTTGGGAGAACATGACATAAGGAAAACTGATCTGGTATTTTCATTTTCTCATTAAGTTATTGATAGCTCTTAACAAACGTAAAGAAGTAAAAAGCCAAGAATACATTTATTTTTATTTTTTAAAACGGACATACGGAAATAGTTAACTAGTAGGTTATGTACTAGAATATGAACAATGTGTTTCCTCTCATCATTCTGGAATGGGAATAGTGATACAAATGTTTATATACTGCAAAAGGTAAACTAGCTTCAAATATAAAAAAACTTGATTTGAGTATAGCTATTAGAATAAGAAAGCTTTAAAATATTTAAACAAAAGAGTTTCAGTGAATTTAACAGTTCAAGAACTTCTAGTACTGTACTCACTTGCCAGCTAAACCACCTCCTGGTGGTAAATTAGGGATATTCTCCGCAGTTAAAATACGAATAACATGAGCAAGATCAGGCATTCCTTCTTCACCCGATTTTTCCATAATTTCTAGTTTAAAAACAGAAGAAGTCCTGAATTAATACTACCCATTGGTTAAGACATTGAAACGTAAGATATTACCACTTTTTAACAGAGACATTATGAAAAAGTTACATGTAAACAGGAAAACATTCTTCACATTTTAGGTTAACAGTCTTTGCATGGTGTAACAGGACAATTCAAATCCATAGTCTGTCTTTTCGGTATGCTTCGAGCCTTCCTCTCTCAGAGAAGCTCAGAAGCACTCTGTGAACTGAATAAAGTATGTTGAAGATAGACAGCCTGTTCTCTTTGGAAAAGACAGCACAGCAGCTGGGAGTCTGTTTCAGTTACCTACCCATTGCAGTGCAACACATAATCAGAAGTTACATGCCATAACGCCAATGCTTCCGAGGGATTCTGTCATGCTTTGGTGTGAGTAACACCTTGTATTGTCAAAGGCCTGAATCTCCAGTGCATAAACGCTATGCCCATCACGCAAGCAAGGGGATATATAAGGGATATAAAATACTATCACTTAAGTGGCCAAAACAGAACACAGAAGGGATGAGGAATAATTAAAAATATGGTATTCATTTTCAAAGCAGAAGTATGACACAAGTCAAGTCCAGTGCTAGTAAGTTCTCCTACCTTGGAAAAGAACTGCCTAAGCCAAAGAAAATCTTCCCATGTTCTTTTTCATCAAAAAAGGTTCACCAAGTTATCTACAAATTGTAGTTGTATGCATGAATCATGTATTTTTAAGAGAGGATTTTTTTTTCTGAAAATCAAGTAAGCTAAGGAACAGAGTGCCATTTCCTGCAGACACTGTTCTAGACAAAAACTCTTCTTTGAGCCAAAACCCAAAAGGATTAAGAATGAATCCTCTCAAACATCATCCTAAAAAGACTTTAGTCAGTCTGTATCTTGGCTACTATACAAAGATAAACAAATCACCTAAAATTCTTACAGTTGATTATATTCTGGGTAACTGATCTGGAGCCTGCAACTCAAGCCAGAAGCAGCCACAATTTGAGTTTCTTAAGTTAGTAGAAAAGTGCATCACCTACCTACTTTATACCCTTCCTCCCAAGTTTCCTGGTATTTAAACCTCTCTTATGTCTATCACTTATCTAGAAAGCAAGTTATATACAGGCTTCTCTTAGGACTACTAAAAGCAACAAAGTGCTTGGCAAGGTACTCACTCTGTATCAGGGAAATCTGTAGGAAAGCCCCCCAATAGCAACCACTTGTAGAATAGTTATAATACCCTGTAACAAATAAGGCACTATGCTTCTAAGTCCCAATTTTAAGCCAGCACCATACAATTTTTGCAATGAATAAGACAGGTACACTACTACTAGAAGTGATTAAGCACTGTTTTGTGAAACTTGATGTATATTACCATCCACCCATTAAGGATGAATCATGGCTAGCAAAGGAAATGACAGCTGAATAACTATGCCTGAATCTTAGAATTTTGATCACTTCTTCCAGTCACATTCACACAAATTAGCCACAACTCCTCTTATACACTGCATCCTTTTGTACAGTTCTACCTAGTTAGAAGTAATTGTACTGCTATAATATAATTTTGCTGAGACCATTTTGACAGGAAATATACCTTTTGCATACACTACTTTTTATATCAAGAGTACATCTAATTCTGTACATAGGAAAAGTAGACAAATAGCAAGAATTAATAAGAAGAAAGGTTACAGAAGTAGCAGTTACTAAATATTAATGGAAGCATAAGTTTTTATATCTTCTTAAAAAGGAAGGAAAGCAATCACAGCTAAGGACTGCTGTTTCTTGGTACTGGAAATTTCTACTTTATATTGTATAACAACTTCTCATGGAGTGCTGAACTGGACCATGAGCATCTTCTCTCCATTTCCAGAAGGTGTCAAATCAGGAATTCTGGTTGAATTGACCATCATATTTCTCTTTTCCTGATATTAGAGTGAATAATTTCATCCAGAATCTGTCCCCTCTCTTAAAAAAATGAAAAAAGCGAAAAGCCTCCTAATAGAAAAATCGAGAATAAAGCAAATGACCAAGCATAACCTTTATTTCATTACACATCAGTTAGCAGATACACACTGTGGATTTGTTTGACAAAGGCCACTAGAGAAAGAAACCACATGTTTTCAGAAACAGATTTACGGGCATTTGCAAGGTTTTCACCTTCATCTCTATGATGTTAAGAATAATCCTGCAATTAACTTTGCATTACTAATATAATTCCGACACTTAAAGAATAATTTCCTGATATTATCATATATGTAAACCCATGAAAGTCCAGTACTTTAGTCCTAAAATACTTCCCACTGAAAGCCTAAAACACTTAACTCACAGATAGGCATTTTGAAAATTCAGCTAACATTGTATTTCCATTTTATATAACACAAGTCCCCAGCCAGACAGCATTACAAGTGCTCTATGTTCCAGCACCTCCTATCATGCCCAGCTATTATGACAAACCAGTTTTATATACAGTATATATTCCACACATGTAAAATGCATCATCCAACTCACTCTATTAACTAAGTATTTAGTAATAAGACTGTTTAAGCCCACATTGATCACGTGCCCCTATTTATGATTTGGGGGGTTATTGCTTATCGGGTTTTGTGAGGTTCTGTTTGCCTGTTTGTTATTAACTGCAACTCTGATACACCCTTTCAAATAAACTGAAACATAACAGAGAACTGAACTGACTTCTGTGCCTAGTTTTCTCTTTCTGTCACCAAACTTTGGATCTCTGAAAACCAGAGAAAACCAGAGAAAGTAGTATTTGCAAGTGGTAGTAAGAAAAGACTGACCCAGCATAACTTCACTACTGTCCAACACACCTGTATTACTAGTGGAAGGTGCCCTACCCACGGCGGGGAGGTTGGAACTACATGATCTTTAAGGTCCCTTCCAACCCAAACTACTCTATGGCTCTATGATTCTACTTTGGAGTCTGACCAGTTAAATGACTCAAACCAGAAGCAGGGCTGTGCTCACAGTCATAAATGACTCAAGCACAAGCTACTGACTACAACCTCATTAAGTATTTCAGTATACTCTCGAACTGGCAGCTTTAGAATGTAGTTATCCACCTTCTGTCAACCTCAAGACCCAAACTAGCAAAAGAGCATTGGTATATAGTTCTTCCACTAAAACTCTCTTCCACTAGTAAACTCTGACTTGCTGAATATGCTTTTTAATAAATCCGTTACAGTAAACGATCTCTTCTAGTATTGAAACAATAATTCTCTTTTAATAACTCCAGAAAGATCTCATGGAACTACTAACTCAACTCATTATACAAATACACAGAATCTCAGCATGCTACTTAGGAATGGACAAATACAAAGTAAAAATGTTACATGTGCAAGTATTAAATTGCTTTTGAACACAGATATTTTTTTCCACTTCTTTAAATCAAACAAAAGTATGTCTCAAACACAGCTTTCTTCTCCGAGCCAGAGCTTAAAATGTCCAAGTACAGTAGTGAGAAAAAAAAACAGTTGCCTAAAAGGTTTGATGGGTTAGTCCAGCCAACTTAAAATTTAAGGTCCACAAAAGAACAGAAACAATAGTCCATGCTGAATAGTGTACATTCATTAACAACAAACACCAGTGATCAAACTAAAATTGCTTCAGGAAGTCCCAAAGGATTTTATACTAAGTTTTAATATTGCCCTGATTTACATTAGTCACTTACTGAAAGACAAGAGTATTCAAGAGAACTCATAGCTTCTATTTTTGACATCTATCTTTGCAGCTTAGTAGTTCTAAGACAAGCTCATTTTTTTCAGAATGTTTTTACTACAGGTATAAATAAAACTGTTATTGGCAATCAATCAAGTGCACACAACGTGTAGGCTGTTAACTTTTTAACTTACTGTGTTCAAAAGCCATTATTTTCCTTTTTGAAAGGAATAGTCATCGTCTAGAAAGGTATTTTAAACAAATCCATATTATCAACATCATAACGTATCTACCAAGCTTTACGTTTTTAGAATTAAGTTAGTTTAAACCCTTGAGGCACAGCTCTTTCATGCACTGTTTTCTAGACCACACTTAGTCTAACGATGAATGCAAAACTGAGTAAGGCAGAAGTCCTCTCTTGATCAAAACAAGTTCTCACCTTCCAAAACTTTTCTTTACTACTCTAACACTTGAGATGATACTCTTCTCCCACTTTTTATTTTGGTTTTTAAATTAAAAAAATCCAACATATTTCTAAACAATTTTCCTCATGCTGCTTAGTGGTTTGAAACATTTTGCTTAAGCTTCTCTCTATAATTTCTGAACTACTAATACTCAAGGCACAAGTGTAAGGTAAAAACTTCAGCCCAACAACCATTTTTTATTAAATAAGAAGACTGTATCAAAATTACAATTTCATAGAATTTATTAATAATAGAATTTGTTAATAATCAGATAAATATTTCAAGTTCTTCTGAAGACTGCTTCCTTTACTTTCTCCAGTTGTTGACAGAATTTCCTCAAATATGCTATCATTCCTTGCTAAATACTTGACATTTAAAGGTCTTGCACTCTGTCCAATTAGTAGAACACAGAATGACACAGAGAACTCATGCAGGAGGAAAAAAATTAAATAAAAAAAATCAAGAAGAGCTGAAGCAGCAGAAGTTCAAGCTTTGAAGCAATTAATTTCTCTGAAGCACTTAAGCTAAACAATCATTCTGAGTTATATTTGGAATGACTACACATCAGTTTAGACTACACACTCTCCACTGTTGGGTTTTTTTTGGGAGCATGTAATATTTAGTTAAATATGACAATAGAGTTAAAATTCTCAGTTAATCCACTTACTGATCACAAGTTATTTGACAGCTTTTCCATTAATCTTAACATTCACTTATGAAAGCAATAAAACACACTGCAGTTCCATTTATTTTTCACCTATTTGCTAACAGAGAGGAGCCACCAAGAACCTGGGAATAGTAACCTGTAACCACTGTGCACACCTGACTGCTGTCAGAGAAGGTAACTGCTCCTGGCTCTCTCCCAGAGCCCATTAACAGCTCCCGTATTCTACTCTGACACAGAAGGTAACAAGTATTTATCTTAACTAGTGTCATCTAGGAAGCCTGGGATGTAAGCCAAGTTCCAAGAAACATGCCTAGAGTTAGCATTTGAAGTGACCATTAGTGCTCTCTAATCTCAACAGAAATTACAAATAAGCAAACCATTTCAATTTACATCCCATTTAAACACGAGGAAAAGACACCACACACAACAGCTGTGAGCTCAGAGATTAACTTGTATCTGAAGGCCTTCTTACATATATATCTAAATTTAGGTTTGCTACATCAACTAGCTAGATTACTGAGACATTGACACAAAAAACCAGTACAGACTTTTCATTTTGTCAAAAACTTCCACAGGAAAGGGAAGAAATAGTACAAGTACTCTTTTAATATTTCATAAGCAGGACATTAGCAAGATCACAGTTTACTGAGCTGATATAACTTTTTGCAAGTTTGGTAGTTGCATTTTGACCTGTAAAGACAGCAGTAAAAACCCTGAAACTCACATTAAGAAAATGCTTGCAGAATACCAGGATAAACTAAGCACAAGGCCTAAAACACTTTTCCTGACAGACAAAAATTCAGAGTTGTAACCAGGTCTGAATTTGACTCAGCATAAGGCAGGAAAATGGCTTTCAGAGTTTTTGTTTTCATGCTGAAGATAGTTATGACACTATTGTGCTCACTATCACAATTGAATTGTTATTTGTTCACTATCTAGTGAACAAAATGTATTTCTTACCTTCAACCCGTGATTCCAAGTACTTATCCAACTCGGCATCTTTTTTCACTGCCTCATCTGAGACCTTAGGAGCATTTGAAAAACAAACTAATACGATACTCATGTTATCACGACTCCCCTACATGACAAAGAAAAAAAGAGAAGTTAGTACCTTTAATCTTAGTTTTCATTTTTCTACTCTAATCACATTTTTACTTGTTCCAAATACAGCACTACACATAAACATGGGAAAAAAAGAAATCCTGCAAAAAACCTGTATTTTGATCAATAAGAATCTTTAAGTGTCCCAATGATGCTGCTCACTAAAATCCATTTTACTGATATTGACTGTATATTCTTGGTCCTAAAGTTAAAAATAATTAATGGACTTATTTACATGTCAACCACTTAAAAATTCTATCTGTAAAGCAGAAATAGAAAAACAGCTCCTATTGCAAAATGAAATGCAGAACACTCTCCTAGACTATTAGAACAGCTTAGCTCGAGCTACTGGTTTGTTTCAGTTGGAGGGCATTCACGTAAGCCATTACATTCATTACAAGTCTGTTTATCAGAATGCACCTGTCACACATAGCACCTTGAAGCAAATACAAAATATGAATTCGTTTAGTATGGCCAAGCTGACCCTACAGACTATGATGTGCTCAGAAACATCTGTCAACGGCTCTTTTAGATACTAATTCTAAAGCCAGTTCTTCACTAGTAAACTCTCATACCACTTTCCTGATCATATTTCATTTTCAATATTATAATTCACAGCCAAATTTAAAAACACAGTTCTAATTCTCTTACAAGGAGATCGAGAACACCTATAAACTACTAGTTTATAGTTATATACTAGTTTATATCTTAACTTTTTTTTGCTGTGTCACTGCATATTGTTTCTGTGTAAACCCAATCTACCAGATAGTTCTTATCATCTATGACAACAAATCCTTCTCCCGAGGCAATTAAGTAGGAATGTGACATTAATTCCTTCAGAATACTCAGGAGTTAGTCTGCATTCCCCTTTGTACGAAGCATATGGGGACACCTATCAGTTAGTATTATGTGGTACAATTCACATCCTGAAGACAGAAGACAACATTCTAATATCGTTACAAACTGCAGAGATCTAGGATAGGACTTTGGAAAATAAACATACAGTCACTGCTCAGTTTTACTGGAGTGACCATCCTTTAACAAGGCTGGTTGAGTACTTGGTCAGACAAGCCACAGCATTTAAACCAATCATACAGGTATGGTATATGCTGGAAACCAACCCTATTTCTGAAAAAAAACCAAACCACCTACTTACCCTTTATAGTTACCATTCTGAATTTTAGTATTTTCCTCAAAATTGCATGTTTGGTCTGTGGCCCAACAAAGGAACTCTATTTGCACTAGTAGGAGCTGCACTCTTCAGGAAATGCTGGAAACAGTATACCTGTTTAACATGTGTAGACCAACCTGGACTTGCTCCAAAAAAACTCTAAATTTGAGGAGTGCAAGCAAGCTCGGATGCAAAAGTAGTGCTTCTCCAACTAAGCTACAACAAGCTAAGGACACCACTTCAGATGACAGACAAACCCTACCTTGAGGAGAAGATGGTGCCAACACTGGTTTTAGGTAAAAGATACAAACATAAACCCAACTTTAAAGAACAAAAAACTCCACAAAATACTTTCCTCAGACTTGATTCCTTTTAAAAATATTGTATATAGAATCAAAGTTTAGAGCTGGAACCATACGCAAACCTTTATTTTTGCAATTGCTATCATCTCTCCAAGCATAAAGGATGAGGCTGTATTTTCTTCAGCAAGGATATATAGTCAAACTGGTACAGAACTTTGAGGAAAGGAAGATGGAGAAGTGGAACAGTAGGCCAGGAACTGGTGTTAACACCTGTACCCATCTAACCAGAAGATAATTTTAGAACAGCTGCTAGGAGAAAAGTTACATACCTTATGTAAACAAGTGTCCACTACCCAATTGCACACTTTTTCCAGGTCATCTGATACTTCAAGTCTAGACTTTACAAATTCACAGAGCTCTTCATTGCTCATTACATCCCAGATTCCATCACAAGCCAAGATGATAAACTCATCTTCTTCTGCCCTTAAAATTTCACACACCTCAGGCTCTGGAGAAACAAGTTGTTCTGTAGGGCCTTTACCATCAACACATTTGTAGTCATAGTCCCCCAGAGCTCGAGAAACTGCCAATGAACCATTAACACGCTGAATCATTACACTGCCTCCTGCATTCTGGATTCGCTCTTTCTCTCTCGGGTTGCAAGGTTTGTGATCCTGTGTTGAAAAACAGACTTGTCCATTCCTATAGAGAACAGCACGTGAATCACCACAATTGATAAAGTATACATGCTCAGGTGAAATCATAACTCCCACTGCTGTTGAGCCACTTCTGTCCATCCCATTTCTGAGGTCTGAGAAATTGCGCATATACTCATCAATTTTCAAAAAGCCAGTTCTGATTCCACTCTTGACATTTTCCACTGAAGGTTCAAGAGCAGATCCAGGTTTTTCTGTCGCCCTAAAGTCTTCATTGTTAGTGATGTGTTCTAATAAGTGCGTGGAGCAATAATTTGCAACACGAGATCCTGCGTGACCATCATAGACAGCAAAAAAGGACCAGTCCTCTAAGCCATGGGGAATACCTACAACAGCCGTGTGAGCATCTTCCATTTCCACTCTCCATCCCTGCATACTGCTGAGGCCGTAACGCAAGCCATTCCCTGCACCATGAGCATTATGTTTTTCAGTTTTTGGTTTATCCAAAAATGCACCCATGTTTATGCAATATTGAATCTGGAAAACAGAGAAGAAAAGTCTTATTTATAAAACCACCACTCCATATAAGCTTTGTTCTCCCTTTCCTGTGTTTCTTCTTTATAAAACAAGTGATAGAGCATGTACATGTGCAAAAGTCAACAGCTATGTTGGAGGAAAAATTAATTAATACATGACACAAATGAACTGTGAACTTACAATCCCGTTTGCATTTTTAGTGTAGTTTTTTTGTGTGAGGTGCTGTCTTTTTTAAAGAACTACTTCATAAAACTTAAAGTATCTCCATATGAAGGTAGAGTAGTTCACATACCTTTGCAGCCCTGCCAATTTTGTCATCCTCTGCAGAAACTAATTTATGATGGAAAAATAACAACCATATCACTCCTACTCTCTTTCCAGTTTTATTATCACATGAAGAAAATAAAATTCATGTTCATGAATAAGAACGGACTGCTTTGCATGTACTGTGCTACTTCTGTATTCTTGTAAGGCATGCCAACAGTGACAACAGGGGGAACATAGACCATTTGCCAAAGGAAACAAGGCAGCAATTCCCACTTCAGTACGAGAAAAATTCTCACAGGATTCTCTTAACAAATTATATTTAGTCCTTTGTATAACAACATTTCAATTTTTACTAGAGAATCACAGAATGGTTTGGACTGGAAAGAACCTTAAAGACCATCTAGTTCCAACCCCCCTGCCACGGACAGGAAAACCTTCCACAAGACCACATTGCACAAATCCCCAACCAACCTGGTCTTGAACAATTCCAGGTATGAGGCAACCCCAACTTCTCTGGGCAACCTGTTCCAGTGTATCATCACCGGCACAACAAAAAATTTCTATCTCTTATCCAAACCTACCCTCTTTCAGTTTAAAGCCATTACCCCTTGTCCTATCACTATAACTGGTCAATAATCCCTCACCAGTCTTCTTGTATGCCACCTCTAGGTACTGAAAGGCCCCTATAAGGTCTCCCCAGGCTTCTCCAGGCTGAACAACCCCAACCCTGAGCTATCCCTAAAAGACTGTCACATGCGATTTTAAGTTCAAAGATGCATTGGTCTTGCTGTTAAAATTTATTCAATTACAAGAGATATAAGCTATCTAAGGGAAGAAAATCATCCACAGAAAGTTACAAGTTTTTCAGAGTTTGGAGACCTATTTCAAAAATGTGTGAGAAGAATCATCTCCAGAGAGCAAGCTTGCAGGTAAAATGTGAATAATCGAGTTCTAGAGAACTTCTTATTTCCTTTCTTGTCCTTATTTCCTTCAGTTGCCCTATACAGACCTGGAAAACTATCTTGCACTTTACAAAGTTAACAGAGAATACATTCTTTAAGACACAGATCCAGAAACTCAGATACCACAACTTCTGACCATGCTAAAAATGACCACCCCATGAAACCCTTTGATGTGAAAATCACAGCAACCTTCATCCAAAAAGAACTGGTGAGAATTCTGCCATGACTGACCCTGTGCTGTCAGTCATTAGGTCTCTGACACAGTAGTACCCACCTAGTCTGCAGAGCCGTGATAATTTAGTTCTAGTTTAAGAGTTTGTTACTAGGCCAGAAAGAGGTTCTGCCATTCCCCTCATCTAAAGACCTTTTAATTACACACAGGACTACACACAGATAATTCAAACTTCACACTACCACTCTACCTCAATGACCTTGTGAAATGCTGAGGATCTCCACTATTAGAGGCCTCAACAGCTTATGTCTCTTTAAACTGTCTCCCACTCTTAGTTTAATACAAATTTTGACAAACTTCCCCAAATACTGCAGCAACTCTGTACCTGGTTTACTTTTTAGTCTAGTTTTACTGTCTTAGTCCAGGTTTAATGGCCTTTGATTCAAGTGCTACTAACATTATGCAAAAGGAGCAATGTGGGTCTGTAAGAGACTGAACATCATGTAACTTGATTTACTTTTATTTTGGGGGGAGGGAAAGGTAGGGGAAGCACCTGGCTAAGACAAATCAGCTGTGAAGTGCCAGAATCTAATTAGCTCATGTTTGAGTACTATGCTATGTTCTACTTACAAATCTTCAAATTATCTGTTTTGACATGGAATAAAACACCGATGGGACTCCAGGTTTAGAAAGATTTGCTGGAAAAGATGATTTATGAAATAGCCCCTATAAACTGAGGTTTTACATGAACAGTACAAATGCTAATTAACACTGTGCAACTGCCTTGTCCAGTTGAGCCAAGAGTACTACCAAGAGTTCTAGTAGTACCATTTATTAGGGAACTCTACACTTGTGTAATTGTAACCGTCTATGTATTAATCTTCTGCTATCAAGTCTGATGTTACCATACACAAGTCTTGTACTTAGTAAACTGTCTTATGTAGCTATTAAAGGAATTTTGTGACACCCAAGATAGTATTCTGAGATTTTTTTTGCTCTTGAAATGGGGTGTTTTTTATGTACAAACCCAAATCTAACCTTCCCAAAATACTTTTTGTACTTCTAACAACTTTAAAAGTCATTAAGCCCTGTCAAACACATGCAAGCCACTCTAAACTTCCCTTACCTTCCTTGTCATTTCAAATTTTATTACATTATCTAAAGAATTCCACACATAAGAAACCACAAATATTTTCTTTATTCCTTATCTCTGTATTTACCATCCACTGGCCTCTAATTATATTACCTAGGAGAGCAAAGATGACAAAATGGCTACACAGCTTATGTTATGCATTGTAAGCTTCACACTGTATGCAGTTTGCCAGCGAAACTAGTAAGGTACATTCTATTCACAATTATTTTGTATCATTATTTTTCCTTCTTTATTCAAAAAGAGTATTTGCAACACTGCGAATCAGTGGAAGCGACACACAAAGGGTATTTCATCACGGAGATACACAGCCAAAACTATTCACAACCCTTCCTCTCGAAACATCTGATTTTGCTTTGGAAAAAAACCCCAAACAAAAAATAATCTGTGTCAAATGGTGTCATAAAAGCAAAGTAAGGCAGTTCAACAAACCAATACAAGTGTTTTCAGTAACTGATGTTCTCAGTTAAGAGCTGAACAAGTTCCACATAGTTTAATAGTTCAAATAGCATCAGTAAGGGAGACTCGTGCAAAGATTCAATAGCTCATGATCACTTATTCACAAATTACACACAATATAAAGCTATTTTATAAGCACATAAAAACATTTTTACCAATAAAACTGTAATATAGGACTGAAATGCTAGACCTTCTCCAATAAATGGCAGACATCCTCCAATACTTCAGACCTTATATGAAATTCCTCTAATTGAGTAAAGTACATCCTTTTGATCTCAAGTTCTTAAGATCAAAAATGTGGAAGAAATCATAACATAAGATCAAAACTTATCTAGTTGCAGAAGCCTGTGAGTTCACTATTGAGTGTTGTGTTTTATATATGTAAAATAAAAAATATTATTTAAAAAAACCCCACCAAATGCATTTTTCATACCTTAGAGCTTTACCTATTTCATAAGTAGCTTTGCTTTTTTACAGTCAGGAGTGAGAAATTGAAAAAAAGATCATACTATTCAAGATTATGTTCTTAGTATCCGAAATATCCCATTTCATATTGCAGATCTTTAACAAAGGATGCAGAGATTGACTTGCAATCAGTAAGAAAACATTAAGCCTAGGAATCAACTTGTGTCCTTTGCCTCATAGGCTTTTATTACACATCTCTGGGAAGAGCATAGCTCTACCTTCTCTGTACCTCCCATTACAGTGTTGGAAGACAGCTTGGCCTTTTCTTCTCCACACTCCAGAAACTCAGTTCTCACCTCTCCTCATACATCACATGCTCCAGCCCCTAAGTAAGAGAGTTGTCCTCTGCTCCACTATGTCTATGCCTTTCCTGTAATGGCAGGCCAACACTCCACACTGTATTCCAGATGCAGCCTCATGAGTTCCAAAGAGAGGAAAATAATCACTCCTCCCAAAATGCTGGATACACCTTTTCTAATATGGCCCAAACTTCCACCACTACAGACACACTGCTCTCTAATGTTCAACTCGCTTACCCTTGTTCTCCACCAGGACACCACAGTTTTCTTCTGCAAAGCTCATTCCTAGATAGTTATCACGCAGCCTGTATAGAAGCACAAGTTTCTTTATTCCAGGTACGTGACTTGATTACCCTTCCTGAGGTTACCATCAAACCATTTGTCCAGCCTACCAACGTTTATCAACTGCTAAGGCCTACCACTGGGTTTATGGACCACTCCCCCAGTATGGTATCAAACATTTTAAGAATTAATACCCTCCCACTGTCCAAATTCTTAATGAAGACTTCATCATGCTTCCACTCAGTCAAAATATCTCAACACTTCTTGAGGGACTCAAGGCATTAAGCCCCAAACACCTTTGTAGAGCAAGATTCAATCTTAAGAGAAAACACAGTCAACAGAAGAACAGATGAAGCGTCCACCTTCAAGCCAGTAATTCAGTTGGTTTAACCAATATAAGTAAACTTAAAAATTCAGTACCCTTCAGCTTTGAGATTTAATCTCTAAAGATCTCATTTTTAAACAAAACTTAATTGTATAACACATCAGTCTGAGAAAACAACCTAATTTCCTTGTGTTGAAAATGTTTACCTCACATAAAATTATTAGTTCAGATTTTCAAAATTTGGATGACCCTATCTACTGCAGTTACCAAAACTTTCTTGGAAATGTAGAAGGCCTTAGTTCTCATCCATGCTCCACACACTAGTCTTTAAAACAGTATATGTTATTCAGATGAAGAATGAAAACCTAGGATTCTCTGCTCCCAGCAGTCTTCCCAACTCCAAGAAAAAGGCAAAAGACAAATAATTAAAATTTAAAAAAATCTATTGCCTGGCAAAGACCAATAATCACCAAGGCTCAAAGGATTTTGAAAGGCCTTTACAAAGGAAGAAAATATTGGCCTTTGCCCGTCTCTGGCAATGAATAAACTAAATCTGATCAATACACTGCTAAAGCAGAGGCTCTAACTACTGCTCTAGCTTTACATCAATAGCTAAGCCATTTCCAAGAGAGTTCAGGGCAGCAAGTCGCTAACAAAAGCTGACATCCATTTCCCAGGGCAAAAACTTAACCCAAGGCTTACTTCTCTACAATCCCAATATACATTCTTCTCTGATGTTTCCTACCTAATACAAATCCTACCTGAGGTCCTTATCTCATATACAAGCAACATAAGCAATAATTCAGGCTCAGGAAACCAAAGATATCTAGCATTTTGAGGTATGGAAGTACAAATACAAAAGTCATGTTCTCTGACATGCAAGAAGAATTCATGACCAATACCCTTTTTGCCCCACCTACAGTGAAGACTTTCTTTGGTATTAGATCAGCCATACAGTAAAGAGCCTTAAAGTCACATCTGTGTATACACTTGCATTTATGTTTAAGAGACAAACAACTATACCTCCTACTTATAAATCGGCAAATGGTTCTTGCTCAGTTACAGATATTCATGATTTTCTACTATAATATAAAGGGGAAATAGGCAGCTATTTTAAATGAAAAACTTGTTCCTTTCCATTTAGATTTATATTCGACAGGCAGAAATACTTACTTCATGGCTGTAATGAAGGCAGTTGTCCTGATTCAAGCTAGGATAGAGTTAATTTTCTCTCTAGTAGCTGGTATAAAGTTGTGGTTTGGATACAGTATGAGAATAATGTTGATAACACACTGATGTTTTTAGTTGTTGCTAAGTACTGTTAGCTACACTAAGTCAAGGACTTGTCAGCTTCTCATACCCTGCCAGCAAGAAGGCTGGAGGGGCACAAGAACTCGGGAAGGAACACAGGACAGCTGGCCTAAACTGGCCAAAGGGATATTCCATACCACATGACATCATAGTCAATATATAAACTGGGAGGAAAGTTGGCCAGGGGATACTGCTCAGGAACTGGCTGGGCATTGGTCAGCAAGTGGTGAGCAATTGCATTGTGCATCACTTGTTTTGCATATTTTAATTCTTTTATTATTACAATTTTCTTCCTTTTCTGTCCCATTAAACTGTCTTTAACTCAACCCACAAGTTTTCTCACTTTTATTCTTCTGATTCTCTCCCCGATCTGACTGGGGTTGGGGTAGTGAGCGAGCAGCTGTGTGGTGAGTAGTTGCCAGATGGGGTTAAACCACGACAGTCATTTTTGGTGCCCAACACAGGGCACAACAGGTTGAAATAGTAACAAATCTGACTAGAATGCATCAGAAGAAATTTGTTATAAGCATTCATTATATTAGTTTAGTCACTGGTCACAATGGTGATGTATTTGCTCTTGAAGTTGGTGTGCTTTTTCGTAAAGTTGCATTACATAATACTTTACTTGTATATATTGCCCCACGTGCTGTTTATGGGAACTGGCCTAAGGTTATCATGTTGTTGTATTCCATAACACTGTCTAATACTATGACAGAATTGTTGGTCCTGAAACTAATCTGGTATTTGTACTCAGCACTGCCGACATCCCCAGACTTCGGGAGCCATCTATAGGAAACTATTACTAATTACAACTTTTATCTTTTTTTCTCAGAGACCCAATCCATGGGGGAGACCGGTACCTACCTTCATCTTCCCCTTCTCCTCCAGGCTAATTAAAACAGTACTTGAGAGTTTTTAATATCCCTGGGATATTCTTATAGTTATGTCTTCTGGACATGTTCAAGATGTTGTTTAGGGGTAAACGACTATTTCAGAGCCATACAGAGATCTGCCCTGAGGCTGGACAGTAATAAGTGGCAGGGTATATGGGCAAGTACCTAGGACAGGGGGCACCTTCAGTGCTTTGGAACTTCATCCCTGAACAAGTGCAAAATCTGGAAAAACTACGCTGTCACCCAGGCAACTCCAGAGAGAAAAAGTCACGTAATGTCCTGGGGCTTGGCCCAGGCCTACTGAGCCCTGTTCAACACTATACAGTACCTCTGAGGGCAAAAAAAGCCTCTGGATCTAATGGCAAAATGACTGGCACAGTAGCTACTCCAACCCCAGTGACAGACACTGTGGCTAAACCAAAGCACCAACTTCCGTCTGTATCAGCCCCCTATAGAGAAGGAGAGACATATATAGAAGTGAGCTCATTTAGGAAGGGATGAAGAAGCAGGGGCATCACAAGAAGAGGAAGTGGAAGAGGCAGAACCCATAAAAGAGACAGTAGCCATCTCATGTTTTGGTTAACAGCACACCCCTGAGTGAGTTGCAGTGTACGCAAAAAGATTTCAGCCATCATCCAGGCAAGGACATGATCACCTGGCTGCTCCAATGCTGGAATAACAGGGCCAGTAGCCTGGAGTTAGAGGGTAGGGAGGCTAAGTATCTGCGATCCTATTCTACAGAAGGGGGCATTAACGAAAAAATTGGAAAAGGGGCACAAGCCCTCAGCCCCTGGAAGTAACTCCTGCCAGGTATGAAGGAAAGGCAACCCTTCACTGAAGATGTTATGCTACCCAGGCAAGTGGACTCACTTCAGCAGAGCTCACTGCCATATGGCCAGTGCAGACTATCACAGCCTGAATGAAGTCATGCCCCCTCCGAGTCCAGCCGTGCCAGACACGCTGGAACTTCAATATCAAGAGGAGTCAGAGGCAGCCAAGTGGCATGTCAACTGATATCGCTAATGCAGTTTTCTCAATCCCTCTGGCAGCAGAGTGCAGGCCATCCAGTATACCTGGAATTGACAGGTGGAAACATAAACCTACCATTTGCCATGGACTGATCCAGACTGTACTCAAACAAGGCAAAGCTCTAGAACACCTAATACATTGATGACAACGTTGTGTGGGGTGATACAGCAACAGAAGTTTTCGAGACAGGGAAAAAATAGTTCAAATCCTTCTGAAAACTGGTTTTGCCATAAAACAAAGAAAGGTCAAGGGACCTGCACAGGAGATCCAGTAATCACCCACAGGATTGCATTTGCTCAAGGACCTGGGTGCACATGGTGGGTAATGCAGAAGGACAAGGAAGTCCAATGTGTACCTCAAGGGGATTTGATTCTGGGTAAGGACAGGCAATGATTTGAATTGTATTATGTTATTTGCTATATAATATTGTAAGTCATCACTATTACAGTTGTTAAATAATAATCAAGCGTATTATAGCAGAATTACCCAGATTAATGAAGAACAAGTTTTGATGACAGAACCAGACAAGTACAGCAGTGATGGCTTTAGCATGAAACAATCCAACACTACACATAATCTCTCCTGCCATGACAGATGAAGCCCGAAGTCATGGACTAAATAAACTCAACAGACATTGTGGAGGGATGGCCCACAGACTGATAGAAAAGAGTATCATGGAATGATATCTGTGTGAATTTATCAAAAGAAAGGAAAGGTGATAGTGATTACTTGGAAAGTGTGGGACCTGGGTATGATGTAAATGGTATAGAATCTGACCTGTTTTCAGGTCAAATAGAGTCAATTAATTTTCTACTAGCTGGTAAAGAATTGTGTTTGGATACAGTATGAGAATAATGTAGATAACACACTGATGTTTTTAGTTGTTGCTATGTAGTGTTTATACTAACTCAAGGACTTTTCTGCTTCTCATACCCTGCCAGCAAGAAGGCTGAAGGGGCATAAGAAGTTGGGAGGATATACAGGCAGGACATTACTTTTTTCCTTCCTTTTCTTCCCCATTAAAAAGTCTGTATCTCAACCCATGAATTTTCTCACTTTTATGATTTGTTTTCCCATCCCCCCTTGGAGAGGGAGGAGGGGGAGCGAGCAAGCAGCTGTGTGGTGCTTAGTTGCTGGCTAGGGTTAAACCATAACAGCAACCAACACATAAGTAGATTACAAAGGTCTAAAAGCCATAATCAAAGTTCTTATAGATACTATAAAATAATTTTCAGATCACATGTCAGTTTCAAAGAGAACATCAGAACTAAACTAATACCTTGATGGCCAACAGTCCCAAAGGCAATAATGTATCTTTTCATAATATGAGAATGGTCCAACATCAATCTTTTGGGCTTAGGTCATAAAAGTGTACTGTAAAATGTCTTTTCCTCAGAAGGATTCACTCAACAGGCTAGTCATTTTTAATAAGTCAGTGCTGTGGAAAACAAACAGTGCCAGAGTTTCCTGTTACAAAACACATGTGCTCCTGCTATAAAAAAAGAATGATGTTTCAACAGAAAAAATGCTGCACTAGATATTAAAGATGTAAATGACAAATAAACAATCAAAGCATCTATGACAAACATTTTCAAAACCCATTAGAAGTGAAGGAAGAAATAACTTCTCTGGTTTAAGTTAAAAAATCAAATTTAGTCTTGGTAGAAAGCTCATCTGTCTCCATCTTCAGTCCTTCACTAGTGTGTATTATGTGCACAAGCAGATTTCTATCCCATACATGTGTCTACACACACTGTAGACAGTTTTGAAATTTCATAAAGATCCTCTTGTCCTGGTTTGTGTCTCTTCAATTTACAGAAGAAATACTGATATTTTACTTGTGTTCACTTACAATATACTATTATTATACTATCACTATACTCACAGTATAAATAGATAGCATAATGTATGTATACTATATGCAAATTCATTTGATGAGTGAAACCAGCTTTAAGGATCTTGATTTTTGATCCCAGAAAACTTGGTCTTGCTTCTTACTTACTGGTCTTAAAAATGCTGGCATTATACCAATTTACATTAGGCAAATTGTTACTGAAGCTTTGAGCAAGAGCTCTACTTGAAGCTTGGCTGTAACAACTACTCTAACCACGTAACCACAAATACTGGCAAAGTCAAACAGAAATGATTGCAATCTAAGAATAAGATGTGAATATTTTACTTCCAATTAAAAATGAATGACATAAAAGAACAGTGATTACCCCACTCATATCGGGTTTATTTTTGGTGGGGGGGGGGGCTGGTGGTGTTGGATTGTTTTTAGATAATCTGTGGCCATAGGAGTTGTGTTTAGGAAGGATCTCAGCTGACCAAAGATACTGACAGAAAGAAATTAAGTACCACTATAAAACTTAAATATAAAGCCTACTACCAAAAAACTTTTCCTGCCAGGATATCATGAAAGAAGCCGAAAAGGCTTTTAAACCAGGAATTCCAAAAAATTTTTCAAGTTATCCCCGTCACTAGGTAGCATACATGCCTAGAAGCACCAGTTGTAGTTTTGAAATGAATTTCAGCATCTCCATTGTTACAACAGTTGGGGAAAAAGAAACAGTAACAAAGACAAACAAAACACAACTTTCCCTACAGCTACTTTTCAACCAGCAAGTTATGAAGAATGTACATTACTTTGAGAATGTACTTGAGCTACTTTAAAAACTGGCCTGGAGCTACAAAACCACCACAGGCACAATTTAGCACTGTAGGTTCACATCTATAATCAATGTCAGTAGCACCACCTGAAAACATTATCGCTTCTGCTCTGCCTCAGCTACTCACCACTACATTGTGCCAGCAATTTCTTTTCTTTCAGAACTGCTGGCTGAGATGGTTTTGCCCTTACTCTTTCAACTGTTTCACTGAAGAAGTGCAAAGTTAGCTTTAGTATTTTGAAACTTTGTGACTTTGACTGCAGTGGGTTTGGAAGCCAGAGCTTAGACAGCAGATCCAAGGGGGCTGTAACCTTCATCAGAAAAGACTGAAAAAATAGAAAGGAGCACCAGGAGTGCACCTTTTTAGCCATGCAGTTAACACCAGAAAAATACATATGCTTGTGGTCTTTTCAGAGGTTTATTTTATATTCTGTTTTCTTGCATATGGGTGAAGCTACCTAACTGCAGATCTTCAAGCTCAGCTTATGCAGCAACTATGAGTCTCTCATGGATGAACTGCATACTTCTATGCTGAAGCTTCTTATTTTTCTGGAATGCAGCTTGGTACATACAAAGTTAGAGATCATACCTCAGATACTCAAGATGAACTTCACAAAAAACTTGAAAGGGGACTCTGAATCTGCCTTTCTAATCACAGTATATAGTACAAAGTCACCAGTGCCCAGGTTGATGTCTTTTTAGCCAGGAAACCTTTATCAGGCAGGTTCCCTCTTATTCAAATTGCAGAAGTCAAATTCACGCAGTTTTGTGGCCAAATAAAAACTTTTAAAAATATGCAGTGCTTTTCCTAGTTAACTGCACAGAATTTTGTGCTTGCCAGTGTGACTTCTGATAACAACCCTTAGTTCACACTGTACCACTGCCAGGGACTTAACTAAAGAAATCTGCAGTGTCATTCTCAGTAAGAAAGACTCTACTGTAGTCAGTGTCTTAATTAGTGTCACTCATCTTGGGTCTTCAGGTAACAACTTCAGTTTCTTTACCAAGAGTTCCTCCAAACACTACAAAGTCTGGGAAATTCAATCCCCTTTGTTATCTGCGAACAGTTTATCTGAGTTACAGAGTTACAAAAAGTGATACATAAGACAGGTAAATACCCAGGCTGGTTCATCAAATACAAGAAGGCTGGGCCTAGACAATGCAAAGCAGACTACTGCTGCCAGTACCTACATGGGACCAGAATGAAGGCTAAAGTCTTTAAGAGTCAAGGTAGCTCTGCATAAGCCACCATTCATGCTCTTCTATCATTTCCCTGGAGTAGAAATTTGGTGCATTGCCATTTCAGTGAAATGGGCCTACCTGGTTAATTCAGATATTACCTGTCCAGGCTTATTAATCCTGGAGTCACATTTTGTCCTTAACTCAAACCCTGCAGCTCAGTATGGCTTTATTATACCACCCAAAGACTACACTGTACTGTTGCTTATCTCTCCTGACTATATTGTCACAAGATTTATATCCTATGATATTAACTGAAATTCTTTCTGTTTGCCCATATCTGCTCATATTTCCTTAGCCAATAAGAACGTTCTCACTTCTTTACTGGGCTGCTCAGAACAGATGCACATGTGGCCCTTGGATACTACAAAGCAATGACCAAGTATAAAAGTGATCCTTCACTACCAAAGTTTATAATTATTTCCATGCAGAATCGCCATTTTGGTTCTCTAAATTCAGTAAGAGACCGATTATTTTGAGTGTAAATTTAGTTTGCTCCTTCTTAATCATCAATATAACAAACAGCAGCCAGGTTATTGTTAAAGAAATAGCGCCTCAGATTTTAAGAAAGAGAACCAAAGTTTATCCAATACACTACTGATATTAAAACTGAAGAATTTTACTCATTAGCATGAAGCAGCATGTCACTAGGAATGAGTTCTCTCTTATTCTAAATTTAGGCATTTCAGATAATTTTTCTTACCTCCTTCAATTTGTTTACAGAAAGTTTCAGACAACCTTTGGTGAGAATAAGGCAGCAACAAATCACCGATTCATATTCTCAATAAATTGTTCCCAAACAGGATTCAAAGACCAGAATAAGTGTTCTGCAACAGGTCTGCAAAATCACAGTAAACCAATACACCTTTATTTACATAATTGAGGGATGACTTCTTGATTCGCACAGAAATCTGAGGAAGCTGGACACAAGGGTTGGGCTACATAAATACTAGAGGTCCACTCAAATTAAGTCTGACTTGGACAGTATAAGAAGAGTTGTGCCTTTTTTCAACATGTTACATCACTGCAAAATAAGTATGAGCATTCAATCAACACAACACTAACAAAAAATCCCTCAAAACAAATCATGTTTGAACCCTTCTTTCATTGTAGCAGAACAATCAATGCCACCTCCTCGGCACAAACCTGTCACTGACTTATGACCCTATGCATTACTGAACTTCAGAGTAGGACATATTAGACTGCTTCATAACAACAGTCCAGACTCTTGCCTGCCATTATTGACAAGTGGCAAGCCACTCTATCAAGACACCCAAATGCAAAATCAAGACTGAAAGGCCTTCACTTGATCATGATTCTGCAGAACGGGCACATGCAATAAAGCTATTTCACAGACAGTCTTCAAAATACATAGTCCCTGTTTAAAAACCAAAATAAATCGTTCAGAAACATAAAAACCAAAATATGCAATCTCTACCACAGGTATTTGTGGAGGATGTGGGGTTTCTTTCCATTACTATAGTTTTATACCACTGAATTTATAATTTTTTTTAAAGAAGTCAGAGTAAAAGAACATTTGACTTTTAGTTCCCTACACACAGGTTCAGAGGAAGGTGACCAAGAGCGTGATCAGTTATCTCCATCGTTGTCAGACAAAGTTAATGATAGAAAACCAGCAGCCAAAACATTTTCACTGACCTGGAAAAAAGACATCAACCTTTACCCTTGAAAAGGTGATTCAAGAGCTGAAGCTACAGGGGACCTTGTCAAGAAATTTAGAGATTTTCTGTAACTGATTAAAACAGGTAATTTAAGCAGTACTGCTGCTATCAGTGCTCTTACGGAAATGCAGACCTTGTGGGGAAAAAAGCCACACGCAGACAGTAAGCTGATCCCAACACAGTGGCAAAACACTTCATAACTTTTTTACTGACACTGTACAGTCTTCTGTGTGAGAACATACCTTCCCCAAAATCTGGGTCAGCACACATTTTAGGTGGTGAAAAATTACATTTCTTCCCCCAATTAATTAACAGTGTTTTGTATAACAGAAAGAAGCTATACATGAAATTAAATTTCCTCCCCATTAAAAAACAGCATTAAACAAAATTCAAATAGAGAAGAAAAAACACATAATTTTATCCAATATGCTCTGAAATTTCTGTTAATCCATGGTCAATTACAAATTGCAAATTAAAACACAGTCAAAGTAAAAGCAACTATACGTTCCCACAAATTTCAAAGTGGCATAATTTGTTCTTACCTGTAATTGTAACCTTGTCAAGGTTCTAGTTCAGTGCTGTAAGAATTAGTTTACATTCCTGCTGCCAAGAAGCACATAACAGAATGACTTGCAAAACCTTGAGATAACAGTACAGGACACAACATCTGCTTTATTTTGATATTTCCTAGAAAGAAACAAAGGAAGCAGTTAGCTACTCCAGATGGTGTACACCAGATTTGTACATTAATTTTTTCATGAATATAACTTTTTCCTAAATAGAAGTGCTTGAACTAAAGCTACACCTGGATGTCAGAAGACCTTTCAACACACTCTCTAAATGTCACATTCAAGACTCATGCTAACAAAGTATCAGATTAAATTCTTCCCTATTTCCTTCACCAACACCGACAAGCACTTAAAAAGTCTTCAGCCAATTACCTGCCATTCAAGTCCCTAAATTCAGTAACAGAAGGAACAGCTTTTGCACGCCTCCTAACATCACTCTGCTATTTCTTAATTTTATTCACCTACTCAAATGACAGAGTACACTCCTTGAGTGCTTGATAAGACTTAAACCCACCATGTGTAGCACATGTAATTTCTAAGCTTTTTATTCTGCATGGTTAGATGTAAAAATGCACAAGAGTTTAAAACAAAAGTAATAAGCTTCAATTGCAAATGTATTTCAGGTCCTCTGAAATACAAATCATTATATTTCTTTAAAAATAGTTTCTATAAAATTCACCATAAATTCATTTTAAAATGTAAAAGTAGCAAATAACTAAGAATTCAGATGTGTAGATCTACAAAAGCATCTATCCACTGTTTTGAACAGGATGCAAATGCCCAAACTCCTTCATGGATCAGGGACTACACATTTAATCTTATAAACCACTGCATCTTACAACAGTTACCATGACAGTATACTCATAAAAGGAATTATTGCAGGAAGAATTCTGCATAACAGCCAGCTTTGTCTGGGGCACGAGGGAAATCCAAGCCTTATTGTGACACTGAAGGTTTTAAACTGATTACAGCACTCTGATGAGCTCAATGAGTGATAAAGAGGACCTACTGCAGGTCTTGACTTTAAGCTCACGGATCGAAGAATGGAGCTATGACATTTCATTATGGTTTGTCTCTTTCAAACACTAAATAGTGCTTTTCAACTACCAAAAAGTGTCATAAGCACAAAATTGCTGAAAATGACTGCTTTGCTACGTTTGAAGAACTGTAAGGGTTCAGTAAGTTTTATGTTCTTAACTTTTACACTGCTGTAAGCCCTGTATTTTCACCAACATTCTCTCTTCTTAGGCACTACAACAGGATGGATGGTTCAAGGAATCAAACTAATTCAGAAAAATTCAATTATTTTCTGCCACTTGAGGTCTCTGAACCAGCTTAGGAAATGCAGGATCAGACAAATGCCAATGACAGAAATGGAGAACCAGGAGCTGCTGCCAATTCAGATTTGTTCAGAGTATTGTGAAACTACACCTTAAGCAGCATCCACTAAATCATTAATGAACTCTGAAAAAGTTCCAAAAAAATCTACTAAATCATTGTATTGGACTACACAGCAAAAGCCCTCCCCAAGAAGTTAAAAAGTTTCAGTAAAAATGTTGTTTCCACATCCAAGAACTTTGAAGAAAAAATCAAAACATAGAGAGCACAGACTCACAAAGTCACACAAAACAGCTGAACTCCCTCCCCCTAAATACAAGTTGTTCTAGGGCACAGACACAAAACATGTGACAAGAACGCAGCTCCCTCCATGCACTGTCTCCCACCTTCAAAAGATCCCCCCCAACTAGGAGGGTACAGGGTGCTTGCACGATGAAGTGCTCAGGAGCCTCAGTGCTTGTGATGTTACTCCAGTGGCCTTTAGAAGAGAAGAACTCACAAAAGCAGCCCAGCAGATAAGCATTTTGCTTTTCAGAAGTAAGAGACTTGACCCCTCCCAAACGCTACTCTACAGAGGATGTGAGAGAGAGCATTCCTTAGACAGGGATGACTTTTAGCCAGGAGACAGGTTGCTTAGGGTAGGGCAGATTCAAAACAGGTATTCTGGGCTAAGAGTATTTTTCTTCAGAATATGCTTCTATTTATACAAATTCTATCTATATATAGCTATAAACAAGTGAGAAATACAGTATTCAGTGTCCCAAAACACAAAAGCAGTTTAAGATACATACACCACCCCTGAACATAGCACAAAGAGGGGACACTACTTCTACGTAATTCTGCACAGTGGTGACTCTTATCTCTCCAGATAAGCTCCACACTTTTTTCCTTCATATGACATTTAGATTCATGATACAGCTTTGGGATAACAAGCTATTATATCCAGTCCCTAATAATTTTTGTGCAGAAAACACTCACATGCACAAATGCAAATGTCTTGTCCAGATTGCTCATCATAAACTACATCACAAGAATAAAGTCGAATGTTTCTTATTAAAGGCTTAACAAAATTACAAGATGTATTAAGCATTTTATTTGGGCTACTTAAATCTTTAGAGTATGTAAACATAAATACAATAAAAATATTTGAGTAGGACTAAGTCAGTTTAGTAAACTTTTTTGCTACTAAGACACCAGCACCCTACAGTGGAATAGTTTTTAATTGAGCAAAACTTAAATATTCCTTGGCTAATAAAGAATTTGAATTTCACCACATTTACAGTATTTGCTTCAGAAGGTAAAGACCATACAGCTGAAGTCAACATAAGTAATTCATTGCTAAAGAACTAAACCAAATATTCCAAAATAAGCACATGAAAAAAAAATCCAGAGAGATTTGAAAAACCCTACCATATTATTTTACAGAAGGGTAGGCATCAAATGTTGGTCTTCCTGATGATTAAATATGCACTTAATAATCCTGGTAGCAAAGCACTAATGATCCTCAAGCTGAATCCTAATGTTTAAACAAACAAAACCCACTATAACATTCAGTCCTTTGCAAGTTTCCAGATTCTGGTCAGAGGAGCACCAGATAAACACTGGGTTTATTCTGCCTCACAACCAGCTACGACTCTGACCTTTCATGGACAACCAAATCACCGCTGCTTTAAAACAAATAAACAAACAAAGCACCTCACTGACTGAACATGAACAGAAAGAGCTATGATCTAATGTGCCATGATTGACCTTATGACAGCACAATACCACCACCATCGATATCATCCTCCAGAACTGCGAACTCTGTGTATCTGTGTGGGTCACACAGATACTAAAAGATTTTGCAGAAGTAAAAGACAGCAGGAGGGAGAAGGAAAAGAGCACTATTGTGTGCCACAGGTTAGCTAATAAACTGCAACCTCCCAGCTGCATGTTCCCAGCGTATGGTAAAGGTAAGATAACGTCCCTCTCCTGAGAGAGGCACTCGTTAGGCTACCTGATTTTTCTGGGAAGGCAAGAGCACAGACCAAGGGAACACACTAGTGCTCCAAGTTCATGCAGTAGTTCTTCCTACCTATATGACAAATCCCAAACTAAACCAGGAGTTAATATCTACTTAATTACTTGGGAAAAGGTACAACTTTCACCCTAAAGAGAGTGTTGTTCATCCTTTGTAATAGAAGGGTAATTAATTCTCTCTCTATATGCTAAGTGATCTTTGGTTCTATATAAAAACATTGTGAATCAACCAAGACTGGACAAGGTCTTGATTTGTGTTTTTGTGAGTGTGGGGTTTTTTGTTGTTCCCTCCCACCCTTTCAACATGGAAGTTGCACTAAAATATTCATATTAAACAGTTGAAGGAAGCAGAATGAACTAAAGTTCAAAACTAAAAACTCTATGAAGCAAGTTTAATCCTATTTGAAGCAGGTAATACAATATTATGGTTTTGTAAAAAGTGCAACAGTATCTTTCCATGGTATTTTAGAATTAACACCCAGGACTTCTTAAAAATCTAAATGTCTTGAAACATTTACTTGGGGTTCCAGTGAAACTTTAGTTCAGCAGGTTGAAGTTTGCAGCTCAAACTTCTATTGCCAGTTAGCTGTTTGAACTATTAAATGCTGAATTTCCAACAGGAAGCCACTATTATACCAGTATTTTACACTCACCTAAAAGCTTGATAATATCATGGGCTTAGCATTCTAATTAGGTCCATACTTTAAAATATCACCTCAGAAATGGTGGACTTTTTGACACATATTACAAAAGCTATTCTGAACTTTCTTCCTGCAGACCTGTCTTTAAAATGTATTTGTAAGGCACCTTCTTAACTCTTAAATTCTCTGTGACTCACTTTTAGGTAAGCTTTAGATCAGTAAATTCGCACAACAGCTGTGCGGATGTCATGGCAGCAGTGGTAGCTTAAGTGCTATTTGCTCCCAGCAGCTCATTCCCGTTTCCATGTGTGTGGCTGAGCAGACGTACAGACAGTTACGCTGGTACAAGTGAACGCCTGAAGCACAGACTGCTCATCCAGCTTAGGAGTAAATCAAACTTTGTTGAATTATACAAGCATCAGATGAAGGAATACGAAAAGCCAGCCTTACTGGAATTCAGAATGCACGTACTCAATCTGTATTTGCCTACTGGGAGATTACTGGCAAGCACTTACTCCTCTGTTCTTCTGTAACAGATCAGAGCTATGCTTAGCATAACTCAAGCAGAGAAATGTGGAATCATCTCTCCATCAGTTATGCCGGACAGCTTTTCAAACAGCCAGCTTTAGGACGAGATGAGGCTGAAGAGAGAGGCCATCTAACATGCTTCAGTAAAAACATCCAAGTACAAAATGCTTTCATTTTAAGTGATCTGATCTTTAGTTGAACTAAAGAGAAGGAATTATCTTCAAGAGTTAAAATGTATTCCATTTATATGTTAGCTTTCGTTAAAAAAAAAAACAAACAACACCTCAATTAAAACAACAAAGGATTGTAAGCAGAGGACTTTGAACAAACATGTTTATTGGGGCTGCTAGGATTTTCTAGGGAAGAGCTTGCAAAAGTTTCTAACTAGCTTTTATCTTACTGTACGTAATCACTGCAATGTAAGTACGGTTCCAGATACACATTATGCTTTCCACAGCAATCCGGGAGTTGCAGATTGAGGAAGATGCATTTGTATTCTGTATGAGTTTGTGTTTTTTCTTAAAGCAAAGGGCAAAGTTGCAAACCTTCATCTTCCTGACAGGCATTCAAAATTCCAGCTCAGACATAGAGTGATATGCACGGGCAACTACTTCTGCACTATTACTGCAGTGCCTATCATTTCAGCACATTCCTATAGTGTTTCCCCATGAGGTAAATTCATTATCACATTACTAGCTAGAATACCTGGGTAGCAATAGCTACTTAATCAGTTTGAAACCATCTGTCCATTTGCTGTCTTTGTTAACACCTGGCCTTCAAATCGATGTTTTTAAAAAATACAGTGGCTATGGGTAGATTACTTAGACTTTGTAATGTCCACCTGCATAAAACCAGCAGAAATCTAAGCCTGAGCACTAATTAAATGTTCTGAGAAAGAACCCACCACACCTGTCACCTGATAACATTACAAGGCACATCTCTTCTGAAGTCCTCTGGGCCAAAACAGCATGTCCCTAAATCGCATCTCACTTCAGTCTCATCCACTGTACCTACTATAGCAGTACTAAAGGGCATCCAGAGTCTGTCACTCCTTTCCCCCAAAGAGCAAAGTGTTAGCAAAATATGGTATTAATCAAATTCAGTAGTAATCTTGCAAATAAAAACTTTCTCTGTTGATCATGCAGTAGAAAAGGCTTAGCCCTTTCTAGTCAAGCCTTTCAAAGAAAGGCTTTAGCGTAAAATCATAAAAAAACTCCTACTGAATCGGTTGTCAGAAAAAAAAAATTAAAAATCCTACAGGATCAGTTGTCAGGAAAATCAGAGGAAGCACCATATTTCAGATCAGCTAATTCAGTAGCAAGTATGTGCATTTGAACAATAAAGAAATTTCATTTTCACAAACTTCATTACACTGTAGGTAAGAAACCTGACATAATTGTATACTTTGATTGCTAAGATAGCAAAGGGGACAGCTACAAAAATTTAAGATGCTTTAGTTGTAGGATACAGTTAAAGTTTGACAGTTTTCAAAAGATTAATATTGTTTTAATATTGACTCATATGAAATGGTCACAAAGGGGAGGAACAGATTATCTGCAGACGGTTATCTTGACTAATTCTTCTCTGAACAGTATTCAGTGATTTTTAAAGCCAGCTAAGAGCTGGAGTCCCCCAAAATTATTTTTTATCTGGGTTGAGAACCTCACCCTAGTTCCTAGTGGCCAGCAATGCATTTAGAATAAGTCAGCTTTTGAATTAAGTCTTGCTACTATCACTGAAGCCAATAAGGAATTCTTTATCCTTAATACCCCAATCATATTTCTGCTGTTCCTGAAAGAAAAAAAACCTTAAACCTGGTTTATACGTGTCTTTCTGTACACATTCTGTATTTAAAACAAATATCCCACAAAGGATTCTCAAAGGCACAATAGCATCCCATTTTGTCTATTAGAGGAATCAAACCATTACAATATATGCATGCCAACTCATCACACTTTTCCATATATTACACATATAACACATATATCCCTAAGTGGGACCCCAAGTACATCCAAAATTTAGAAGGCACTTAAACAACAGCAAGTGGGGTGAAAAATAAGCAAAAACATCAAAATTACAGTATTTCACTTAGCACCGGGTACAGAAAATTCAGCAGCAATTCCCTAATGTTGATATGTTTGACAATGACAGAAAGCAAGTTATATCAAATTTATAAGGGATAGCAAGAGTGGTTTTTTACTTCTTTATATATGATACTATTGATAAGAGGAAGGACTTTCCCTTTCTCCAAGAAGGTTCTTCCCTCATCTTGTAAGAGTAAGTCTTCAGGTATAAATGCACTAAAACTGAGCCATCACAGCATTAAAAAAAAAAATCTTGGCCACTGCTGATGTGCAGACAGTTACAGAAGGCATAAATTCTCTGCCACACTACTTAGCCACTTGGATCTATTTGCGGCTTTTTTTAGCCATGTTACCACTTGCTAAATTTATACACAACAGGAGTTAAATTAAATGTAAAAGAGGTCGTTCAACACCACAATAAAATCACCATCACGTTCAAATTTGTAACATAAGAACACCAATAGTACAAGCAGTCAACTATTAACACTTATGATGCTATAGGCATTTTAATGTTTACTGCAAAGCACATGACTTGGAAAGAGAGAATTCAAGCATCTGTTATGTCAACTCACAGCCTACACACACATAGTCTTCGAAAAGAACTAACATTCTTTAAAATACAGGAACTGAAGGCTCCAAATAGGAATTGTTAAAATACATAGTTATTTTTATACCTCGACTACAGCTTTAGAACGATTTTTCCTTTGTCTCCTCCATGCTAAGACAATTTTTCTAATTACTAGTAAAGTTACTTCAGTAACAGCACTGTATTAGTATTAAGAGAATTAGCACTTATAAAATACTTTTAAGAGGATCCATCTGTTTAGAAAGTCACTCCCTTATTACTAAAACAAATTTATCACCTTCCAAAATCAACCTGGTTGAACTGATTTGATTCATGTCAAATAAGGCATATCTCAAAGCATTTTTAAGGCAGTTACAAACAAATGCTGAAGAGAAGCAGCTGATCCTATGTGATATGTAATTATATACTCCCATACTGTAACAGAATCAATACACCTGTAATCACATGATATGCAATCCACAGAACAGTATAGAAAGTTAGGTTTTGGATCACAGATGACTTCTCAGACTACATCAGAAAACACCCTACTCCCCCCCTGCTCTTTTATAGCATGCTCTACTTTTCCATCAGGCTAGATGAACTTTTCAAGAAAAAGCCTGAAGTCTAATCAAAAAAATTACTATCTCTAGGAACTGCAGAGTGAAGCAAATTTCCATTACCTTTTTTTCTGGCAGCAGGCTCCAGTATCGTTGCCTGGACACATGGAATCTTTTTCAGGTGTCTGCATTGAGGCTATCTGAACTGCTTCACTTGTCATCTAAACAGAGGAGTACTTGGCACGAAGCAGCCATTTGGCAACTTTCAAGCCTAAATACTCAAAGTTTTGTCCAATTCATACTGCAACTTCAGTTCCACAACAAATCACTTGGATTCACTTTTAATCAATACAGTTTAAACTCTCAATTTGCAATATATATTTCAATGCTGAACTTTCAAATATTTCTATTGAGTAAAAACTGTATTAGTTTTGCCACTATGCAAGTATCACAATACGTGTCGAACTACACCTGTAAAAATTCAAAGGGCAATTTTGTCAATAAGAATGTTAAAAGTAACATGCAAGAAGACCATGCCCATTTTCAAGAAATCACTATTAGAGAGGGTGCTTAAGGACATGACAGGCAGTCAATGCAGTAACGATACGTCTACATAGACTTGACAGCAAAAAGGATTCCGGGAAAGCAAGCACGTTAATAATTCAACATTCACTTTATATGACTCATCATTTCAGACATCACCTGCAGGCAAATTTGGATAACACAGATTAAGACACCATCTCCACCTCCACCAAAGGTTACTACTGCTCCTGGACACGGTTGGCTGCAAGACATGCCCCTGGTGGACTGAATGGTGACGGGAACGTCTTAGCACAAAGCTGCATTAAAAAACTACATTAACTGTAGCAAGGGGGCAAACACCCTACTCTGTCATCCCATTTATAGAGACAACATGCCAAGACATTTTAAAATGATTTCTATATTCCAAAACTCACATCTCAGTCTTACCACTTAACTACACGTAAAGCTTATCCTGCATGTATTCTATACTAGTTTAACAAACTATCTGGATTAAACTATGTATCCATAAAACAATCATGGCACACAAAGGAATACTCTTAAGTATTCAGGCTTTTGCAGAGCAACAACTGAAAGAATCAGATGAACTTAGCAGTTTAAAAAGAAAAAGTAAGACATTTAGCTTGGGGATTACACAAATAGTTCCGTAAAACCTGCTACATAAAAAACAAAACCACAGTCACAAAAAAATCAGAAATAGCTACATGAATAGAAGACTGCTGATCCAAGCCTTCAAATAGGTGCTGAATGCATTATAATGAGTGCCAATTTCAGTAGGTTTCCACCTCCCCAAAACTGCTAGCATTAGGCAACCAGCTGCCTATATTAAGTGCTACTTCTATATTAGTCCCCAAAATAACTCTTAGGTCCTTCTGAGTGACTACATGTGAATGTCTCCAACATCCCTTCTACAACCAGATACCACAGCCTTGTATTCCCCTTCTTACACAAGTACTGTCTCTGCAATGGACAGCTATGTGCCTCTCCATTCTTCATAGAATGGTTTGGGTTGGAAAGAACCTTAAGACCACCTAGTTCCAATCCACCTGCCATTGGCAGTGACACTTTTCACTAGACCAGGTTGCTCAAAGCCCCATCCAACCTGGCCTGGAACAGTGTCAGGGAGAGGGCAGCCACAATGTCTCTTCCTACTATCTAATCTAAACCCACCCTCTTGCAGTTTAAAGCAATTACCCTTTGTCCTGTCATAACACACCCTGGTCAGAAGTCCCTCTCCAGCTTTCTTGTAAGCTCCCTTTAGGTAATGGAAGGTTGCTACAAGGTCTCCCCAGAGCCTTCTCTTCCACAGGCTGAACAACTCCAACTCTATCAGCCTGTCATCACACGAGAGGTGCTCCAGCCCTCTGATCATCTTCATGGCCCCACATATATATCCTCCACTCTTCCCTGGGAGTGGTGTGAGAATGACACAACAAACATTAATAACATTTTGTCAAACTGTGCATGTAAGCTGAAGTCAATGGCATCACTGTTGAATGATGTTAATGGCTCTCACCACTCGATCAGTGTTTTAACTTGCAGACAGGTGCCGCCTGTGCATGTGCTTGAAGCTATGGCTTTATTGAAAGAAATGCATCTACCATTCCCTCCAAAACAGAGCAAACCTGCCCTCTGATTCCCAATTATTTCCCAATGTTTTGAAAGTGACCAAAATATCACTCGAGTGCATTCACTGCATTCATTCTCTGCATTCACAGCAAACTACAGTAAGCTCAGCACAGGAATAAAAAGTAAACAAAAAAGTTACTAAGACACTGCCAATTTAGTAAGACATTCCATATTGTATCATGCAACTTAGTATATCAGTTTTAGAATTAGAAACACCTATGCTACCCAAAAGACAGCTCTGCATAGTAAACACTAGCTACAAGTAGCAACTCACTTGACCATTTTAGTTAAGAAACACAGCCACTGCCAGGTTATTTGCCTGTGAACATTAGTGCATTTCAACAAAGTATTTAGTACTAAGTAAATAGTCATAATAGTCTGCAGGAATAGTATAATGTGCAAGAAGCCAAGAACTCAGAAATAGTCCCATTTTGCAAGTCTCACTATTCATGCTTTTTGTCATCTGATCACGGACAATTTTGAAAGTCTTACCTTGAACGTAGTACAAAAGCAAAACTTCTTTCAGATCTTTGTCTTTCTGATAGAGATTCACTTTAGAGACTCTTCCGTGTATATTAAGGGTGAATAAAGCAGAAGAGCCTGTGAGTCTGAAAGCAGTAAGATGGAAGAATTGACCAATTTCTCTCCTAGTTCAACACGATTTTCAATAAAATCTGTAACTCAATAGCAAATGCTAAACTGAAACTGATAAACTCCATGAGCCACCGGAAGAGGTCAAGTTAGTCAAGAAGTTCCTATTTGTCTACGTAATGCAGCAAAACATCACATGAATGCTTTTAACTTGTTAGAGATGAAAGCATGAAGCGATTTAAGATATCAACAATTCAGTAGCCACTACTTGCCAAAAAACTCCCACTGCCGATACATACCACCTTCACAGATATCGTGTAACCAAATCCGTTTCCAAACCAGTAATACGTAACCCACGTGACAGAGAGCGCCTGAATACAATTATGTGTATGCATGCATGTCTAAGTGCAGAGATAATGGAAAAATCTGATACACTAATGCAAGAGTTTACAAGAATATATCCAGACCCTGCATGCAAAGGAAAAGAAAGACTAAAAGCTGAGATAGCAACTTATTCAAAAGCACAGAAACCATGACAAAGAAGTCTGTTACTGGCCACTACAGATTTCTTTAAAAGCACAAGCAGAAACACACAAGTATTCACTACACTCTCTTGGTTACAAAAAAAACTATTGAAGTTGCACTTTTCACAAACCCATGAGAAGGGCTATCACACTTAAACCCATCCAGTATGTAATTTCTGCAGCAAGACTCTAACCAAAGCCTTGTCCATTTTAGAGATGTTTATATGTAGCATCTAAGATAACAGTTTTTTTCACAGGCCTAGACAAAGAGGGAAGGGAACCAATATCGGATAAACAGAGATTTAGTTCCACTATCCAGCATCTTGCTTCCTCCTCCCTCCCCAATAAATTCAAATGCTCTACAAATTGCTTTGTTTTACCACAAGGTTAAGAATAACAAAGGCAAGACATATGGTTAACTATAATATAGTTACATTATAACCATAATATATTTTTGACACTGAAAAAGAGTACTTTTCCTTTCTTTCTTAGATTAAATGAGTTTATTCAATGAATGTACCTTGCTTATTCCATGCTTACTCAGTAGACAGATTCAAGTAAGTAATGCTTAATATCAAAAACAGTCAACACAAGTAAGTGATTATGGTAAGGCTATTTTACTTAGGAGCACTAGAAATAAACACCATTCACACGAGGAATGAAGTTTCCAAATAAAACAGTATTGGTTAGTTTTCCTACTAAGTCCCATCCATGGGTGATTCTTCATAGAATGATTCAGAGTGGAGCAGACCCAGCAAGTCATCCATTTCCTCCTCAAAGCTCAGTCAACGCTGACCTCAGTCCCAGGTGCTTAGGGTTTTATCTACTCAGGTCTTGAAAACCTCTACAGAGGCTTACAGGTTATCACTTAAAATCTCTTAATCCTCTTTACAGTAAAAATTTTTCAACATATATCCTCCCAATTTCAATTTATGGCTACTGTCTCTTGTTTTCCCACTGTGTACTTCAGTAAAGAAACTGGCTTCATCTTCCTGGTATCCATCCTTGCCTATACCAGGATGGTTGCTACTACATCCTTCCTAAGCATCTCTTCTTCAGGGTAAACAGTCACAAAAGGCTCTCAGCATCCCCTCACAGGTCACAGACACCAGCTCCCTGATCATATTGGTGAACTTGCTTGAAGTTTATCAGTGTTGTTCTTCTTGAGGGTAGGGAGCACAGGAGCAAAACTGCAGACAGTATTGCAGATGCAGTCTGGGACCATGTGAAACAAATGCCAACTAAAAGGAAATAAAGCTGTTTTCATGACTAGCAGGGTGAACTGCTGACTTGTATTCAACCTGCTGTTCACCAGAACCAAGTCCTTCTCAGTAAAGCTACAACCCAACCATTCTGCAGCACGGTTACCAGTCCTGGAAGCAGGCCTTGGGATGAGCCCTTGATGAACATTTTAAAACTCTGACAGGCCCCTTCCTCCAGCCTGAGTACTTCAGGATGGCCACCCTGCCTTTCTGTGTCTACCACAAACTGATGAAGGTGCACTCCATCTCTCTCTGGGCCACCAATGAAGACATTAAATAAAAAAAAGTAAGAGTAGGTCACAGTAGACCCTTGAGGAGCTCTAGTTTAACTGCTGTCCAGGCAGAGTACGAACCATGGGCCACCCTCTAAAACCAGTTTTCACTTGTCTAGTCATCCTCCCATTCAGACTGTAAATAGGAGGATGTTGTGGGACACTAAAAAGTCTTGCTAAGGTCAAAGTAAAAATAAAAACATCCAAACTGCTCTACCCTCAGTTGAAGACCTAGTCATTTGACAGAAGGCAGTCAGGTTTGTCAAGCATGACTGACCCTTGGTAAAGCCAGGTAGACTGTTCCAGTCACCTTTTTCAGGGGCTCAAAAATGTTGTGCTACAGGTTGATTTAAACTACTTACTGATAGGGCTATCCAAATAGAGCAGTATTTAATGCTTTTATCAAGTGAAACAGAAGGTTTTCTTTATTATATAACATAGCAAGGATGCCTGAAACAGTGAACAGGAACCAGCTCTATGCTTCAACAATTTGCAGAATTCAAATGTTCCAAAGCCTAAATACAAGAACTTTGTGCATTAAAAAAAAAGCAGGTCTCAACACGTGAAACACAGCAATAAAGCAATTGAGTTTCTGGATAATTTTCAAGGTATCTGGCAACTACACAGTAATAGCAGAGGTTATAAAAGGGAAAACTTGGTCTTTGTAACTCTACCTAAAACTTATTACAGAAACAGGTGGCTGAGAAAGGGAAAAGAAAGACATGACAAATAACAGCAAATGACCAAGAAAAGTCAAACATGTTTCATTATGGACATTATAAAGAATTTCTGGAATTCAGATTGCTTCCACCTTTCCCAATAGTCTGAATTTCTCCCCAGCTGCATTGCAAGAAAATGTATTTTAATGAGACCTCTGAAACTGAAAAAATACAGGAACTCCTGGACACAGAATCAGTCAGTGCCTGACAAACAACTGCAAACTCTATTCTTTACTACTGATGACATTACTCATGTTTCACCCAAAATAGTTCACTCCCTTTGCAGTTCATCAAAACTTATGCTTGAAACAGGCAGTGGATAAGATACTCTAGCTGCACATTAAGCAGTGAACACCACCACAGTGAATGAGCTTAGGCAGTCCTCTTATCCCCTACGCAAATTTGCAAATGTGACAAAAAGCACAGAAAAAACAGCCTGACTTGCTCAGGAGCTTTCTGGCAAACTCCTTACCATGACCTTCACTATGCAAAGTTTTGGTTTCTGTTGTATTCTCGTGCCTACAGATATTCTTGTCAGCAACCGCTGGTATTTAATTAAACCGGAATGACTACTGTGAAGGGAGTCATATTAACATCTGTAGCAGGCTATGCATTTGGGGAAAATCCAAAAGAGGGGATGGACCTTTTCAATTTAGTTATAATAGATGTTTTAATGTCAACATTTAATTGCATGCCCTTTTTTCTTTAGGATTGCTTTTGGATTTTCTTTAGGATCATTGTCACAGTTATGTGACTTCTCTATGGTCTTCTCTTCAGTAACATTCCAAGTAAATATAGTACTTCCATTTACAAGACAGGTCACCAGGTATCCAAGAACCCATGTTAACAACTACACAAGAACATCCTTTGAAACATCTCAAGGTGCAATCTTAGAATAAGTTATGGTAAGCTAAACTGGTAACTGCTGTAAGCCCACTTCCTGCCACGTGTATTTTCTACTCCAACTTTTGCATCATCTCATATCCTCATATAGCAAGGTGATTCAAGAAGCTAAACTAAAAGAAAATTAATCTCAGCAATATATACCCAACATATGCACATGACCTAACTTTCACCACAAGATGAGACACAGTTGAGTAGCAGCATGACAAGGAAGAGGATCCTGCACATGGTTAGAAGTAGAAAATTGCAGAAATACAGCAGCACTAACATACTCGGGTAATCATATGAAAATCTCTTCCTTAATGAAAATCAGGATTATGAGTGAGTTCCAGAAGCAAATGCCTGAGTGCATGCAGAGGCCTAACAAAAACTCTCTTTTCTGTACTGTATCAACATTGAAAAGTGGTAAAAAAACAAACTATTCTAAGGATCTTTAACTAAACAGAGGGATACCAGATGCTCACCAACTAGGCAGCATGTAGCAGAAATCTGTTTGCATAGAGAGAACAAACTCCTCATAATGAGAGACAAAACCAAAGCCATATTATGTGCAATGAGTCAGCTTCCAAGAAGATGCTATATCCATTGTTTTTAAACAGTTGCAAAGAAGTAATATCAGATATGTCTAGTCCCCAGCACTCTCACCGAGGTAATGTAAGAGTTAATGACCAGAAACCAACACAAAAGAAATTCAGAATTAAAAACTCATCTTCAACTGAATCACATGCTAGCTACTTGAACTGTCCTTTCTCCAAGATTTTGAAGGCACTACCTTTGCTGGTTGAATCAATTAAGTCTTATTGCTTTTTCCCCTTTTAATTTAAAAATCATTCTGGATCACATCAGCTCTAACTTTGCTTTCTAAACGGCAGTTTAGCCCCAGTACATACTTTCAGTCATCCAAAGACCTTAGAAGAATCTTTGCTTCCTCAGCAACAGTCATGGAAGTCTACTAATTCCATAATACCTTACATCCAAAATACAAATAGATGCACTAAGTTTTCCACTATCTGCAGCACTTCTTACACAATTTGGGACCAAAAAAACCAGCAACTTGCACGGTTCAGGAAAAAGCACTATAGACTAAATCTTCTCTCATTCCCCCTAGCCTTTATCAAGAGGGGATACAACATGAGAAAGAGCTCAAAGAAACCACACATAAACAAAAAGGACAGAGAATGAAGACTAAGACCAAGAAGCTCCTCCCCATCTCACTCAGCAATGTCAGTGGTCAACTTACACTTGCTGGTTTTACCCATGCTAGTATCAAAGAGTCAAGATACCTCTGAAAGGCAAACAGTTCCAGGAGGTGGTGGCAGGCAGCAGCACTTGGTAATAAAAGGCTGCATATCTGATGATAAAAATCTTTCACATGACAAGCAGACGAACAGAAAACAGAACCCCATGATGAGAATAAGAAAGAATATCCCTCGATGAATAGTGTGCTCTGCCTACTCAAGTATTAGCTGAAGTTATTAATGAATTTATTACATAAGTTCTTTAGAAAGCATTGTAATTTTCTTCCTTACTAAGAACACTACCTTTCATGTCCTCTCCTGCCTTATTTTAGTTTCTCTCTTGTAGTAACAGTAGCAGACTTTGACCCAAGGAAAGGACAGGATAAACACTAACTGGGAAGTGTTCTGAAATCAGAACAAAATGAACTGTACAGAAGAAAGTTTGCTCACAGACGTTCACCACTTCTTTTTGCACTAATGGTACTAGAAAGAAGAGAAATAGCAGAAAAGGATAATGAACATTCCAGTCCAGTGTTCTAGGACCATTACTTTACTTCAGAAAGGTTTCAAGCACAAATCTGACAATTCACGACAGATCTAAGCTGTCATGCCTACTTTGTACTCACGAGCTTCTGTTTTAATCAGTGCTTCAATAAACAAACAAACAAGATCTATGAAGTAAGAGACAAAATGGGAGTTTTCCACATTAGCTTCATATTCCTTGTGAAGCTGACAACATAACCAGGTTTCAAGTCTGGACGAACCTAGAGAAACCTTTCCAAAAAATTTGTTACTTCACTTATGGCATTGCTACTCCAGGTTTTTATTTATACAAAACACATCTGAATCTGCTAAGCCTGAACAAAACAAAACAGTGAAAACAAATCACTTCCAGTAGTAGCTGACTAGTACTTTTCCTAGATGGGAGCCCTATATTCGTTCTGTACAGATTAAGAAATTTGTAAAACTTCAGATTGAAAACAGTATGGTCATTAAATACAACTGAGAATATATGGTATTTTTCAAGGAAATTTTTTTCCAACTATGAATTAATAAAGTACAATTGCAGAGTACCTTCCACAGTGACATTTTTCTGACCATGTTAAATTCTGTTTCCTGACATTGGCAACAGCAGTACACAAGCTAATTTCAAGAATCCTGAACTATTCTGGAATTTTACTTCTTCACCTCCGACTCCAGAAGTAAGGCACCATTTTCACTTCATGTTAAAAAAATCAGAAATTGTTTTGACTGTTTGTAACCTTATCCTCTTCCCTCCAGAAGTCAGATATGCTAAGTCAACAGCATTCCTTTTTTTCTTTAGATTAAAATAATACTGCAACAATAGTCAAAACCACAAAATAAGCTGTTTTGGTTAACAACAGCTGCTATTTTGAGTTCATTAAATATTTTAAAGAATTTCTTCTCTGGCATAGAATTTTTTTTGGTGCATTCTAGTTAAGAAAGAGAGAAGTCATCCTATTGTATGTAATGCTACAAGCCAGATACTAATCTTCAAAGGCTCTTAACCTCCATCACTTTCATGCTCAAATACCATAAGAAAACACATAGAAGTGTAGACATGGTTCAGCATAAGACAAATCAAAGGGAAACCAGAAGTAAAATAAATTTATTGTTTACTATGATATAAAAGTAGGATACAAAACATCAGCATCATTATGGCAGAGTCCTAGCAATCCTTTCCTTCCACATCACATACAAACCTAATTATTATTTCCATTTTAAAACACAGGAAAAAGTTAAACTCTAGCTTTTACCATTTATGAAAACACAAATGAGCTCTCAAGGCCTGCCTGCAGAGGACACTGAATAGCTATTGACTCCAGCAAACACTAAGAAACATCTCTTTCTAATGTAACCATCCACAAAGTGGTATGCTTGTCTTTTCCTTGATCCCACAAATTACTTGTAAGAGACAGACACACTAAACTGCTTCCAGTTTCTTTACATTGCAAGAGATGCACAGAATCTAAAAGAGGCCTAGTTGGAAATCCTCAGAGAAAACAAACAATTGCTATTATTAATGCACTTTTTAAATGACTGAATGCTTATGAACTTGAGGTTATCTTCTGAACAGCAGTTTGAATTGTGGTGCACTTACAGAGCATTTACAGAACAGGTTTCACACTCCCCTCTTCCCCCCAGCTCTACCTATTGTTTTCACAACAGTGTTCTCATCTTGTTTATGTGTAAAACCTCTATTATTTGAAGTCTTATGCACAACCTTCTACTAGCTTAGATAAAGTACTCCTCAGAGTAACACAATCAGATACAACCTAGACTTTGCATGATTCCATCCACCAGCCTAAGCAATCAGCAAAGAAAAGAGCAGGAAAGACATCATCTCAGAGAAAAGGAAAAGCGAAACAAAAAAATCTCTTGCTGTAATATGTCTCCTGGAAAAGTGATAAAGGCACAGAAAACATGACAAGCTAGTAAATGGATAAACACCCCATCGGAGGAGTCCATTTGATACACCTATAGGCAGCAGTCCTACAATTACTGAACAACACTCACTGGGTATAAATCCCACCTGTAATTAGACATTGTTAATAACCTCCTTGGGGGCGTCACTTCAGTTCTTGCTGACAACACCCAAAGTGAGACATCCATGAGTCCTAACAGACTGTACTGTGCACTGGAACTCTATGGAGCTAGATGGAGCTGCTTTACCTTCTAAGACGAGGGACTGAACACTACCTGGGGGAGTCAGTGGACTACCTCTGTTAGGTCTGGATTCAAGTTTTACAAGAGCTGAAGTAAGAAAAGAACTTCATGTTTCTTCTGACTATGCACACTAAAAATAAGTAGCCTTTTCCTGAAAAGTCAGCTATAAACAATTTTTATCAAATGTCCCACAGAGAACCAAACTTAATCTCAATCAGTAGAAACCAGTGCCTGCAACTAGTACTATATCTGAGGTGAGGTCTTGTGCACAAGCTGGTATTTAGAGCACTTTTTGACCAGGATAAGATTTTCCTGTCAGGAACTGGAACAAACAGTACAGACACATATTTTATTACTATACTAGGGAAACAGAAAGCAGGAGCAGACAGGACAGAAAAAAACCTGATAATATCTGTGCTAGATTCACCTTTCATACCTTTAGAGCTCTCTGAAGTCAATGCTTCGAGTATAGGCACACTTCAAACAGAAGCAAAAGGAACAATTTCTTTAGCTTTATACACTGAAGACAGAACACTCAAAACAGCCTGCAGTACCACAGTTTCAGTACAGTACTTCTCATCTGAAAAGTTTCAAAGCACATTACAGTTTCAGCAGTTTTTCAAGGTCACAAGGGTAATCACAAACACAAGTCCCCGCCCCCTCCAATTGCTAATCCACCACCCTCAAAATCCAGCCTAGCAGTACTCCAGAGACTTCAGCACATACATTTTCAAAACCCTCATTCACTTCTCTCCTAGAATCATGGTCCCAAACTACTATATGTGGTACTTTCCATACATCTGCAATATACAAAGGCAACTTCACACCTGTCTATATTTATTTGGATATGGTTTAATAAGCATGCTGGATACTCTCAAGAATTTTATCTATCCTACGAAGAAGAGATTTTTAGCATCCCTTAAGAAGCTGCTGTAAGGAAAATCATTTCCTATTTCTAGATATGTTATCTGAAACGTTGGGGGGGATACACTTTTAACTGTTCTGAAAGACATTTTGAATAGTGTTAATTATAAGAAAACCTCAAACAAATATAACAACAAAAACCACAACAGTGAAACAAGAGATAGCATTAGTGGAAAATAAAACAGCAGCAAGCCAAGCTATATGTGTTGTGTTTCCCCACAGTTTCACTGAAACTGGCCAGAACTCAGAAGTTAACACAAGAGTAAATATTTCGCAAATAATCAGGTCTTGTGAGTTTTGTGGAAATAAACAGTCAGGTCAAGGAGAGACATCCAAACTAGTGCCCCTTGAGGACAAGTGCAGTAGAAGCTCAAGCTATGTTACTAAAACCAACTTCCCATACAGGACAGCAGGACAGATAGTGCCCCACACACATGAAAATACTTTCAGAGCTCACGATACAGCATACCCAGAAAAATCCAACCACAAGACACAAAGTCACAGGAAGTCAGGCCTCGTAACCTGCTGCTCACACGGTTAGTTATATTCTTGATTAACTAAAGTAAAACCATGAAAAAACTACTCTCCACAATTTATAGTAGTTTTAACATCAGTCATTTTCACACAAAATTTCAAAACTAGGGACAATAATTTGGGAACAGACATTCAGTTACCAGTCAAAATAAACAAGCAATCCTCAGTCAGAGAGCAGCAAGACAATTTCTGCAGTCCTGACAACAGCACTTAGGAGGCAGCAGAAGGCAGAACCCACTCCCCTGCACAGCTCAACACCCTCTGCAATGCTCTAAGATCTAGAGACCCAGTCGGTACATCTATGCTGCCACTTCAATTTGAATCAGTACCGTGCTTTTGAAGCAAATCTGTCACCCCACTCCCAGTACTTTGGTTCACATCTCACAGAAGTTCCTGAATGCAGTATCTGAACATCTCCAAGATTAACCTAAACCAAAAATCTGGGAAAGCATCTAATACCCACCAATGTTTGGAACATACACAGTCCACAGAACCGGACTACAATAAAGAGTTATGAAGTACACACACTATGGACACTGAATCTGCCTAAGTTAGAGCTTCACTCTACAACCTTCTTCAATTGCATCATACTGCTTGCTAATGTAAATACAATCAATGCAGCAAATACTGTCCATTCATTTATGACAGCTTCGAGCTGCAGTGACTAGACCCACAGACTTAAGCTGTCAACACACATCTAAAAAGCCCTAAAAAGGAGGGCTGTACTGCGAATTTGAGTGTTCCTTTCCCTAAATAACAATAGCAGCAGTGTATCATCACTCACCCACTTTTGCTTCCACCCCTTTACAGGTTAGCAGTTTCAAAAGCTAATGGGATACTTCCAGAAAACTTCTCTGAATGCAGTTTAAAAAAACCCCAAATCCCAAGATCTACACACTTCATGCATCACCCACATTTATTGTTTTATAAAACTTTTTAAATAAAACTGAAAACACAACCCAATAATTCATGTCAATGGCTTCACTGGAGGTGGGGATAGGAAAGGAAGAGCAGCATGTGCTCAATAATGCTTTTTTTACTTACACATCAGCTTAACCCACAAAGCTGCCAGAAAAGAGCTTTTTTCTTTTTGAATAAGCTGACCAACGTAATATTCATTGTTTCACTTGAATCAAAACATCAGTTCTTTACCAACAGTTTCATCATTGAGATGTTCTCTCCAGTCACCAATTTTTCTTTTTGTATACCAAATTTTAAATACAAGATCATGAGTTTTGAACACATAATACCTGGCTTTATCAGGACAAACAAGCTGGTGAGAACAGACTAAAGCAGTATTGTATTAACAAATTACAAAAAGGTGTTACCTCCTCTGCTCAACAAGTCATCATCTTACTTCTTTACCTCCCTGATAAAAACAATTAATTCATATGCTAACAGTGCAGAGCCATGTTTGCTCTACATTCAGTAAAGGTCAACTTCCAACACTGGGGTGCAGACACAAAAGTAGGATTATTGAAGACGACATTTTCTGTTAACACACTAATCCCATGAAAACTGCCAAGAACAAATGATGCTTTCCTTTGTGATTTAACTGGAAGTTTGTGGTTATTGACTTGTCATTACCATACACACTGAAGAGCCATCTTAAGCTTTCCAGTAGCCTAGTCTGAAATGTGATGTTTTTCTAACATGTTTCCTGTTAACTCTTGTGAAAATAGACTTAAGCACCTACTTGTACTATTTATTTGAAAGAAAACTCAATGAAAAAGTAATTTCCCACTAGAGATGAAGAGAACTTACAGCATGGGATAGTAGTGGCATAATAGTAACGTTAATGAGGAACCAATGGTGCATGAGAAAAGGAGTTGTGGATGACATTTTTCCTAGCAGAACAATAATCCCTGGGCCTGACTAATTTCCTTCAAAATTGTAAGAAGGGCTGTTTTCTGCTGAGATATGGAGTTTTCCCTTCTATCATTTTCTACATTAAAACATCTTTGTGCCTTCTCTCCCAAAATAGGGTTTTCTAAGAAACAGAAGACTAATTTAACCGACACTCACTGGCAACCCTTATGTTTCAAGATGCCAATAATGTCTCAAGAAACTGAGATGCACTGAACTGCTCATCTCAGGAAACTGGAGATGAGCTACACCAGCTCACTGAATTTCCTACCATCTCATGTGAAGATTTTCAGACCAGTTTTTTTTTTGGAGTGACATTCATTGATACTTCAGTTTTTTATTTGACTTTAGCACATAATACAAACATGAATCTGCACAGGATTGGCAAATTTTAAGCAGTTTGACCACAGTTTCCTATACTAGATATCTGCCCAAAGCTCAAAGACATCATCTGAATAGCTAGTGAGTTTGCAAAGTTGTCTGTTAATGAAAATCAGTTTTGATAATCTTTTTGGAAACTCAGCATCCTTATTCTTACTTCAGGGACACATCTTTCAATTTCTCTTTTCTGGGCTTCTATAGTCAGATGTCACTCTATTTGGGTGGTTTTTTTATTTTTTTTCTTATTAATAAGCTGCAATACCTGGTCCAGATTTTGACATTAAATTCCCTGAATATTATATATGCCTCCCAGATATGTTGGAGACCAGGGCTAAACCAGACCCCTCCCAAAGTTTCATAAAACATTTATCCTGCATTCACACTGCTAACAGCCAGTGAGAAGGAAGAAGTGACCATTCATACCCTGTACAGCTATAAGCCAGATCTTGAAGACCATCAAGCACAGATCTTGAAGACCACAACTGAAGCACAGAATGAAAAAAGTAATAAATAGGGAAGGACCCAAGACAGAAAAAATTTTTACTTTAACAGTTTTCTAAAGAAATCAACATTGCTCTCCTTAGATTTACTGATAAAAACAATATTCAGATCAAATCACTTGGATTTCTAAAAGGCCCAAGATCTGAAGTATGTGTCTTCATTTTCACAGAGAAGTGAAGTGAAATGCTAGTGCAGCACTGAATTCAGAGAGATCAGAAAACTTTCTGGACAAGGTGTCAAGAACAGAACAAAAGCCAAACAAAACAGAGCATATTTGATTCAATTAAGGTGGTAGGTAGAACGAACCAATACTAGAGAAAAAAAAAACTATGGCCACAAAGATAGGCATGGCCTATTACAAACATCACTCTCCACACTCCACACATGGAGTACAAAGATTGGATTCTTTCACCAAGGCTTTCCCATTCACTTGGAAGAGACTGGCAAAACCCAACAGTTAGCTAGTTATCTTCCAGTGCTGACTGGAAAAGAAGCCATTTACCACTTCCTGAGCTATAGCAGTGGGCCTTCGTGGCAGATATAAGCATTCCTACTGGGCTGATGATCCAAGACACTACCAAATGATCAATTTTCATTTTTAGTGGTTTTTGACAAGTAAAAACCAAACAAAACAACAGAAACCACACTGACAAGAAAACCTCATCCCTGCCCCCTTGAACACTATGGCAACATTCATCCAGGTGTGTTGCAGTTTGCTCCATTCCAAATGGACAGTACTGGCTGAACACCGTTCTACCCCATCCCTTGCTGCAGCCTAAATAAACCCTGCTCCAAAGAGTAATACAAATACTTCACAAACATAGGTTTTTTAAATTCACTACTAAGAGTGGTGCTAAAAATCCACTGGTACTAGGATTTTTAGTGCCTTTCCCTTTTGTAATATGGAGGCAACACATTCATGCAAGAAATACTCCCTACTCTCCATTAGCCCCCTCGAGAGCAGTACTTCTTGACACTGAGCACCTCAAACACACAGATTTCACAAGCCGTAATTTCAGTTGTGATAGGTTTATATTTCTTGGGACAGGGTCTCAAGTTTAGTAAGTTAGAAGCACACATTAGTTGATCATCACTAGAAAAGTATAAGTGAGCAATGACAAATGCACACCAGAGACAAGAAGAGAACTAGATTGTCCAGGATAATTACAAGACTACTCTTTCTCTAGTTCCCTGCCTTACTAACTGATCATCTCATGGCTATTACAATAAAAGAAAAATGGGTTCTCTGCACCCTCTATGCATCCCTCTCCATACTACATTAATTACACTTCCCTCATCTGATGTTATGTGCCGTAATTAGATCACTATTCTATGTAACAACCTCCCCCAAATATCTGTGCAGAACAAGAGACGAGTGGCTACGTAAACAAATAATACGTACTGTCTCCAACTTGAAGAACATGGGATACACACATGCAATTATTCCTCATTTCCACCTGTGCCAAGCAGCTTTCTATTCTAAATGGATTGTCTCTTCACAAATCTCCAACTCCCAAATGTTTATGCACTAACCCTCTCTCAAACACAAGCACGTGTCCAGTACAAAAGATCCACACCTTCTACAGATGTGCACTCAGTTAAGTGTTAAGGTCTAGAAAATGCATGTAATAAATACATATAATAGACACGTTGGAGTCCCTGAGCCCACACATACATGGGGGCTTGTCTACACCATATTAAGTGCTTTTAGTTAGCTGCTGACCTGTCAACACCATTATGAGTGCTAGTTTCAGCAAAAGTTTACCCTTAAAGTTAATGGAAAATTTACCCAGTGAAACAAACAGAACAAAATAAACAAACAAAAAAAAAGGCACACTTTACCAGAAACCCCTTGACTGTTCTGTAACCTCCTTTAATTTGATAATATTCATAATGGTGACAAATTGCCTTATATTTATTCACTTTTTTTAGTTTCACTAGATGTCACAACTGTAAAATACTTCTCTCCATACTATGAGCAGCAAAGAATCCCCATAGCCTCCAACCTGCTCAGGACCCACCTGGGACCCTGGATCCAGTCCATCATCCCTCCCCCACACCATTTCAACTTTTCATAGCCTCAGCCAAAAACGCCTGCACCCTCTCTCTATACACAGACTAACTCAGCAATACGAAAACTCCAGTTTCCCTTTTGCACAAATACCATTCCCCTGATATACACATGTATACATAGTCTAACATAATCTTCACCCTGTATATGCATAATGCACACAAATACATCCTTCCCCCCTTTTTCAAACGTACCCAAATACTCAATCAAGCCCCCTCACTTTCTTAAAACTCACAATAATCCTTGGAACCCACAAGAAGAGTGCATCGATGCCCTCACAGACAGAAATTTAGACTGCCTGGCACCTGTCACAAATATATATACCCACAGTTCTACAGCTCACCAGGACATGCACAAACTTTTCTCTGAACAACACTATCATGACCTCAACACGTGGCATTTGCTACACATCTTCCCATTCGTATTCCATGGACCAAACCACAAATACCCAGCCTTTCCATTTCATCACAGGTGAGACACCAACTCACAGCCCCTCTCACGTTCCCAGGACACAGACCTCGCTGGTTGCTGCTCTATCCCATCTCCACCCACAGGACACAAAGCTCATGTGCTTGTGACAGCCAGGCATCTCCCTCAGCTCCCAGTGTGAGCAGCAGACAAACCAATGCACAGCAGTAGGAACACGCATGCCTTGCTGTCCACATACCAGCTCATATTACACACGAAGGTCTCGCACATTAAGTCTAACCACACCGGCCACCAAACAAAACAAGTCCAGAACCTTGTAGCAACCTGTTACCACTGTGCCTATAAGCTGTACACAGCCTTACCTACCACCCAAAGAGTCCCTCCTCCACAGCCTTTAGAAGCCAGCCAACTTACCACCTTACTTCTCACAACACACATAAGCCTGTTTACTTATCGGTCCTAAATTTATAGGCCTTCATGTACCACTACTCCCAAATACATGTTGTTCCACCCATCACATGTGCCCCCCACGGTATAAACACATCCCTCAACCTACCGCAGCACACAAAACAAGACGGGCACCGATTTTTCCAGCTGCCTCCAGCCCACCAAAACGATTCCCTCCTTTCGAAGAAGGTACTATTGTAAATTACAGTACAAGTATATCCACTGGGTTCGCAGAGCCAGCAAGCTCCAAACTACGAGAAAGAACTGCCTTCAACTCCTTTTCCCCAAAGGCTCCCAGCCACTGCCCATGACTTCATCCCGTCAGAAGCACCCAGGCCTCACGGCAGCTTCTCCCCTCGACCTCAGGCCCATGCCCGCCGCCCGCCCCCTCCCACCCCCCGCACCCCGGTCGGTCACACCAGCCCGGGCCAATGCACGTGCGCGGGCCAGGCCCCCGGCCCAGCTCCCCCGGCAGCGGCCGGCACACGCCGGACACCCCCGGCGTCTTGCCCGGCGCCATCCCTGTGGGGCCCGGCCCGCCGGCTCCTCCGCCGCGCGGGGCCTGGCCCGTGTCAGCGCGGCCCTCTCCGCTCCCCCGCCGGGAGGGCCCGGCGGCGCCCGCTCGCTGCCCGAGGCGCACCCGCCGACCCGCCGCGGGCCCCGCTCGCTGCTGCCCGCTGGCGCCGCAGCCCCGGCCCCGGTCCGTCCGCTCAGTCCCTTCCCCCGCTCCTCCCCGGCCCCTCTCGGCGTACCTGCGGGCCCGGCGTCCCCCGGCGCCCGGCGGCGCTGCGGGGCCCGGCGCGGGTGCG